>NC_090445.1:231542998-231842998 GCF_031143425.1 Pleurodeles waltl
CTTTGCAAACCTCAAAATTTGGCTAAAAAAACACTTGTCCCTCAAATTTCTGTGGCAGAAAGTTCTGGAATCTGAGAGGAGCTACAAATTTCCTTCCACCCAGCGTTCCCCCAAGTCTCCCGATAAAAATGATACCTCACTTGCGTGGGTAGGCCTAGCGCCGGCGACAGGAAACACCCCAAAGCGCAATGTGGACACATCCTAAATTTTGGAAAAAAACAGAGGTGTTTTTTGCGAAGTGCCTACCTGTAGATTTTGGCCTCTAGCTCAGCCGGCACCTAGGGAAACCTACCAAACCTGTGCATTTCTGAAAACTAGAGACCTAGGGGAATCCAAGGAGGGGTGACTTGCGGGGCTCGGACCAGGTTCTGTTACCCAGAATCCTTTGCAAACCTCAAAATTTGGCTAAAAAAACACATGTCCCTCACATTTCTGTGGCAGAAAGTTCTGGAATCTGAGAGGAGCTACAAATTTCCTTCCACCCAGCGTTCCCCCAAGTCTCCCGATAAAAATGATACCTCACTTGCGTGGGTAGGCCTAGCGCCGGCGACAGGAAACACCCCAAAGCGCAACGTGGACACATCCTAAATTTTGGAAAAAAACAGAGGTGTTTTTTGCGAAGTGCCTACCTGTAGATTTTGGCCTCTAGCTCAGCCGGCACCTAGGGAAACCTACCAAACCTGTGCATTTCTGAAAACTAGAGACCTAGGGGAATCCAAGGAGGGGTGACTTGCGGGGCTCGGACCAGGTTCTGTTACCCAGAATCCTTTGCAAACCTCAAAATTTGGCTAAAAATACACATGTTCCTCACATTTCTGTGGCAGAAAGTTCTGGAATCTGAGAGGAGCCACAAATTTCCTTCTACCCAGCGTTCCCCAAGTCTCCCGATAAAAATGATACCTCACTTGTGTGGGTAGGACTAGCGCCCACGAAAGGAAAGGGCCCAAAACACAACGTGGACACATCACATTTTTTTATAAAAAGCAGTGCCTACCTGTGGATTTTGGCCTGTAGCTCAGCCGACACCTGAGGAAACCTAGCAAACCAGTGCATTTTTGAAAACTAGAAACCCAGGGGAATCAAGATGGGGTGACTTGCGGGGCTCTGACCAGGTTATGTTACCCAGAATCCTTTGCAAACATCAAAATTTGGCCCAAAAAACACTTTTTCCTCTCATTTCGGTGACAGAAAGTTCTGGAATCTGAGAGGAGCCACAAATTTCCTTCCACCCAGCGTTCCCCTAAGTCTCTCGATAAAAATGGTACATCACTTCTGTGGGTAGGCCTAGCGCCCACAAAAGGAAATGGCCCAAAACACAACGTGGACACAACATATTTTTCACAGAAAACAGAGGTGTTTTTTTGCAAGGTGCCTACCTGTGGTGTTTGGCCTGTAGCTCAGCCGGCCCCAGGGGGGGGGGGGGGGGGGGGGGGGGGGGGCAGAAATGCCCTAAAATAAATTTGCCCCCCCAACCCCCACCCTCCCCCGTCGGGAGCGACCCTTGCCTACGGGGTCGCTCCCCTGCGTGACATTGGCACCAAAAAACAAATCCCCGGTGCCTAGTGGTTTCTGCCCCCTTGGGGCAGGTTGACCTAAAATCAGCCAATCTGCCCCCAAGGGGGGCAGAAATGGCCTAAATACAATTTGTCCCTCAGGGGAGCGACTTTTGCCTGATGGGTCGCTCCCCATCTCTAAAAAAAAAAAACAAAGAAAAAAAAAAAGAAAAAAATGAAAAATTCCCCTGGCGCCTAGAGGTTTCTGCCCCCCCCCCCCCCGGGGGGCAGATCGGCCTAATAATAGGCCGATCTGCCCCCCGGGGGGGCAGAAATGGCCTAAAATAAATTTGCCCCCCCAACCCCCATCCCCCCCCCCGGGAGCGACCCTTGCCTACGGGGTCGCTCCCCCTGCGTGACATTGGCGCCAAAAAACAAATCCCCGGTGCCTAGTGGTTTCTGCCCCCTTGGGGGCAGATTGACCTACAATTGGCCAATCTGCCCCCAGGGGGGCAGAAATGGTCTAAATACAATTTGCCCCCCCAGGGGAGCGACCCTTGCCTGATGGGTCGCTCCCCATCTCTAAAAAAAGAAACAACAAAAAAAAAAAAAACACAAAAAAAAAATTGCCCTGGTGCCTAGAGTGTTCTGCCCCCCCCCCCCGGGGCAGTTCGGCCTAATAATAGGCCGATCTGTCCCCCGGGGGGGCAGAAATGGCCTAAAATAAATTTGCCCCCCCAACCCCCACCCCCCCCGGGAGCGACCCTTGCCTACGGGGTCGCTCCCCCTGCGTGACATTGGCGCCAAAAAACAAATCCCCGGTGCCTAGTGATTTCTGCCCCCTTGGGGGCAGATTGACCTAAAATTGGCCAATCTGCCCCAGGGGGGCAGAAATGGTCTAAATACAATTTGCCCCCCCAGGGGAGCGACCCTTGCCTGATGGGTCGCTCCCCATCTCTAAAAAAAGAAACAACAAAAAAAAAAAAACACAAAAAAAAAATTGCCCTGGCGCCTAGAGTGTTCTGCCCCCCCCCCCCCCCCGGGGGCAGTTCGGCCTAATAATAGGCCGATCTGTCCCCCGGGGGGGCAGAAATGGCCTAAAATAAATTTGCCCCCCCCAACCCCCACCCCCCCCCCCGGGAGCGACCCTTGCCTACGGGGTCGCTCCCCCTGCGTGAGATTGGCGCCAAAAAACAAATCCCCGGTGCCTAGTGGTTTCTGCCCCCTTGGGGGCAGATTGACCTAAAATTGGCCAATCTGCCCCCAGGGGGGGCAGAAATGGTCTAAATATAATTTGCCCCCCCAGGGGTGCGACCCTTGCCTGATGGGTCGCTCCCCATCTCTAAAAAAAGAAACAAAAAAAAAAAAAAAAAACACAAAAAAAAAATTGCCCTGGTGCCTAGAGTGTTCTGCCCCCCCCCCGGGGGCAGTTCGGCCTAATAATAGGCCGATCTGTCCCCCGGGGGGGCAGAAATGGCCTAAAATAAATTTGCCCCCCCAACCCCCACCCCCCCCCCCCCCCCCCCCCGGGAGCGACCCTTGCCTACGGGGTCGCTCCCCCTGCGTGACATTGGCGCCAAAAAACAAATCCCCGGTGCCTAGTGGTTTCTGCCCCCTTGGGGGCAGATTGACCTAAATTGGCCAATCTGCCCCCAGGGGGGCAGAAATGGTCTAAATACAATTTGCCCCCCAGGGGAGCGACCCTTGCCTGATGGGTCGCTCCCCATCTCTAAAAAAAAAAAAAGAACCAAAAAAAAAACACAAAAAAAAAATTTGCCCTGGCGCCTAGAGGTTTCTTCCCCCCCTGGGGGCAGATCGGCCTAATAATAGGCCGATCTGCCCCCAGGGGGGGCAGAAATGGCCTAAAATAATTTCCCCTCCCCCCCAGGGAGCGACCCTTGCCTAAGTGGTCGCTCCCTTTGCGTGAAATTCACGCAAAGAAAAAACTCCCTGGTGTCTAGTGGTTTCTACCCCCCTTGGGGGCAGATTGGCCTCATCAAAATAGGCCAATCTGCCCCCAAGGGGGGCAGAAATGGGCAAAATATAATTTTCCCCCAAGGGAGCGACCCTTGCCTAAGGGGTCACTCCCCACCAAAAAAAAAAAAAATGGTCCCTGGTGCCTAGAGGTTTCTGCCCCCCCTGGGGGCAGATCGGCCTAATAGTAGGCCGATCTGCCCCCAGGGGGGGCAGAAAAGGCCTTCCCGAAAATATGCCCCCCTGGGAGCGACCCTTGCCCAAGGGGTCGCTCCCTTTTGTCAATAACCATAAAAAAAAAAAAAAATCCCTGGTGTCTAGTGGTTTCTACCCCCCTTGGGGGCAGATTGGCCTCATCAAAATAGGCCAATCTGCCCCCAAGGGGGGCAGAAATGGCCAAAATATAATTTTCCCCCAAGGGGAACGACCCTTGCCTAAGGGGTCGCTCCCCACCTCAATAAAAAAAAAATGAAAAAAAAAAAAAAAAAGAGGTCCCTGGTGCCTAGAGGTTTCTGCCCCCCCTGGGGGCAGATCGGCCTAATAAGGCCGATCTGCCCCCAGGGGGGGCAGAAAAGGCCTTTTCAAAAAAATGCCCCCCCTGGGAGCGACCCTTGCCCAAGGGGTCGCTCCCTTTTGTCAATTTCTCCGAAAAAAAAAAAAATCCCTGGTGTCTAGTGGGGTTTCAAAAACCGGATTGCAAGCAATCCGGCTTTTGAAACCCTCGGAGGGACTTCAAAGGGAAGGAAATACTTTTCCTTCCCTTTGAAGCCCCTCCGGGCCTCCCAAGTGATTGAAAAAGAAATGCTTTTGCATTTCTTTTTCAATCGCGCTGGAAGCAGAGCTTCCAGCGCGACGAGGGAGGCCCCTGTGACACATCAGCGCGCGCGCTGACGTCACAGGGGGGGTGGGGGGGGGGGGGGGGGTCGGGGGTGTAAGGGAAGGTCTTCCCCTTCCATCCCCGACTTGGGGGGGGAGGGGGGTGCACGGGGGGCGCGCTAGCGCGCCCCCAAGTTCCCCTGTGCCATGGACGAGATGATCTCGTCCAAGGCACAGGGGAACTGTAGCCTTGGACGAGATCATCTCGTCCAAGGCACAGAAGAGGTTAAATACTTGCAGTGAGCTGGATGTGTAGGAATGTGGAAATAATTGTCCTTTAGATTTAACGCGGTCATGTAATCTTGTTTTTGTATCAGGGGAATGACGTCCTGTAAAGTGACCATGTGAAAACGTTATGACAGGATATATAGATTTAGAGGTCTGAGAGAGAATGGGTCTGAGAGTACCATTCTTCTTTGGTAAAAGGAAGTATAGGGAGTATATTCCTGTCCCTTGCCATGAGATGGGAACTATTTCTATTGCCCCCTTGCGTAACAGATTGTACCTTTTGTTTTAGTAGAATAGTGTATTCTAGAGAGAGTCTGTGAGAACGAGGGGGAATACTTGGTGGAGCAGAGATGAGCTCTAGGCAATAACCATTGCGGATAATTGAGAGTACCCACTGATCTGTGGTGATATTTTGCCATTGAGAATGGAATTGCTGCAGCCTTCCTCCCCCAGGAGACATATGGGACTGTGGGATGTTTGGGAAGTCATTGTTTAGTGGGTGTGGAGGCACCCTTCGAGGCTGCAAATTTTCCTCTGGCCCTGAAATGTTGTCCCCTGTAAGAGCCTCTAAATTACCCTCTTGGGTAGTACTGCTGTCCCTTGTTTTGGATCGGAGGTGGAAGCCTCTGCAGTCTGGGTTTTAAAACCTCCCCTAAATTGCGGTCTCCGAAACGAACCCCGAAATGGTGTGGAATAAAGGGCTCCCATGGCTTTTGCTGTCTCAGAGTCTTCCAGAGTTTCTCAATGGTTGTGTCCAACTCTGGTACGAAGAGTTGCTGTTTGTTAAACAGCATATTAAGGACCGCCTGTTGTATTTCCGGTTTAAAACCTGAGGACCTCAACTATGCATGTCGTCTAATTGTGATGCTGGATTTAATTCCTCTAGCTGCATCTAGAGCAGACCTAATCTGATCTGATTATTTGCTATGGCCTAACACACTTCCACAATTTGCTGCACCCACTTTTGGTGTTCTTTGAGTAGGTATTTCAAGAATTCTAGCATCTCATCCCTATGTGCTCTGTCGTATCTTGCCAACAGGGCCTGGGAATTGGCAATACGCCATTGGCTGGCTGCCTGTGTTGCCATCTTTTTTCCCCCCCACAGCATCACACTTTCTGCTTTCTTTGTCAGGGGGTGGGGTATCCCCCAAAGACTACTGGCACACTTCCTGGCTGCACTGACCACAAAGGAATCTGGTGGTAATTGTTGTGTGATGTAAATTGGATCTGTTGGTGCAGGCTTATATTTTTTGTCAATCCTCAGTGTTAGAACCATAGCTTCAACTGGTTCTTTTAAATATTTCTTCTGCGTGCCTAAGCATACCAGGAAGCATTGGTAAACACTGGTAGTGCTTATGAGTTGAGGATAGTGTACTAAAAAGAAAATCCTCTTCTAAAGGTTCCGCATGCATTTGTACCCCATGGTATGCAGCTGCCCTAGATATTACTTGGTTATAAACCATACTATCCTCTGGTGGGGATGGTCTAGTAGGGTAGATATCTGGATCATTAGATGGTATAGGATCTGAGTCATACATGTACCATGGGTCTACAGTGTCTCCTTGTGAATAAGTATGTGTGTGATGGTGAAGGTGGTGAGTGAGAGATTGTGGTGAAAAAGAAAGCTGAGGTGAATGTGGTAGAGAAAGCTGAAGAGGTTTCGGCGTTTCCTTCCGCTTGAACATTTTTGCCAATGGTGAGGCAGTATCAAGAGTCTCTTGAAATGCTAGCTTTCTTTTAGTATGTGGAGGCGGAGAAGAAATAATTTTTCCAGTCTCTTTCTGGGTTTGTATTCTTTTCTGCTTCCTGTCCATAACCTCTAAAATAGGTTGAAGATCAGATTCCTCCATTTGATGTTCAGAGGTATGTTTTGTGCCCTTAGAAGAATGTTCAGTGATGGTTTTTGGGCACCTGCTTCATTTGAGCCGAAAGTCTGGTTTCCTCTATATAGGATGATGTATTCGGCTCTGAAGGCGGACCGAGGTGTTTCAATTCCGAAGCTGTTGGCCAAGGTTTCGAAGATCTTTTTGGATCCAATGGTTATGGGCGTCGGCTCGGCGGTTGAGGTTTTATTTTTTCAGCTCGACCCAGACACCGAAACCGGCGTGGTAACCGGTTGATGGCATGTTTTGACATTTTTTGGCGCCAAACCCAAGGGTTGGTCGACGATTAGTCTTTTTCGAGTGGAACCATGGCTTGACAGCAGTGATGCACCCAAGGCCTTGCCTGTTTTTTTTTAAAGTGGGTGTTGGGGCAGGTGTACTCATGTACTGCGCTGCTGCTATCGACTGACTGTCGTCGTCTGAACTTTGCTCAGAGTCGGAATCTGGTATTGAAATTGCGGTCTGTGCCTGCTCCTCTTTGAGGGTGTCGGTGGTGGACTCTGTGTGCTTGGATGACATCTCGAGTTTTCGTGCCCTTCGATCGCGTAGTGTTTTCTTCGATCGAAAAGACCGACACGCCTCACAGCTTTCCTCATGATGTTCCAGAGAAAGGCAGCGATTACAGACCAAGTGCTGGTCGGTGGAAGAAAATTTAGGGTGGCAAAGAGGACAGAATTAGAATGGAGTCTGATTCATCAGGCTATGATGCAGTAGACCTGAACACGCCCAAAGATGGAATGAGCGCCCAAAGGGCGTTTCCTTGATCCCCACGGTATCGGATCGAGTGCAAAAGAAACCGCGTTTGAAACAATACCGATGGTATGAGAAAAGTTTATGATAACAGAGTTTCTGAATCGAAAGTCCTAGAGCGAGGGGGAACACGGCTGAACCAGACAGCGGAAAGAAAACAATCTAACAAAGGAGTCGATGCCCATGCGCACTATCACTGAGAGAAGTCACTGGATCCCGTGAATCGAAAAAAGGCTTCTTCGAAGAAAAAAAACTTGTTACACTCCAAGCCAAACACCCGATGGCGAGATATGCACAGCATGTGAATCTTCTAAGTTTTCCCGATTCGAATTACGGAGCGAAGAGGAACACGTCCGAACCCGATGGCGGAAAGAAAACAATCTAAGATGGAGTCGACGCCCATGCGCAATGGAGCCGAAAGGGAGGAGTCACTCGGTCCCGTGACTCGTAAAGAATTTTTAGAGGAAAAACAACTTGTAACACTCCGAGCCCAACACTAGATGGCAGGAACAGTGCACAGCATGTGTATCTGCAGCTACACATGCCATCGAACACATATATATATATATATATATATATATATATATATAAATATATATATGGAAAATGTCACTTACCCAGTGTACATCTGTTCGTGGCATGAGACGCTGCAGATTCACATGCTTTGCACATCCCGCTATCTAGTGTTGGGCTCGGAGTGTTACAAGTTGTTTTTCTTCGAAGAAGTCAATTAATCAATCAATCACAATATTTATAGAGCACACTACGTACCCGTTAGGGTTTCAAGGCGCTAGGGGGGGGGGGGGGGGGGGGGGGGTGCTACTGCTACTGGTCAAAGAGCCAGGTCTTGAGGAGTCTCCTGAAGGTGAGAAGGTCCTGGGTCTGTCGCAGGGCTGTCGGGAGGGCGTTCCAGGTTTTGGCGGCGAGATAGGAGAAGGATCTGCCGCCGGAGGTCTTGCGTTGGAAGCGGGGAACGATGGCGAGGGTGAGGTTGGCGGAGCGGAGTTGGCGGGAGGGGACGTAGAAGTTGAGTCTGTAGTTCAGGTAGGCTGGTCCGGCGTTGTGGAGTGCCTTGTGAGCGTGGGTGAGGAGCTTGAAGGTGATCCTCTTGTCCACGGGGAGCCAGTGGAGGTCCTTCAGGTGGTGGGCGATGTGGCAACGGCAGGGTACGTCGAGGACCAGTCGGGCGGAGGCGTTTTGGATGCGTTGGAGGCGACGGATGTCTTTAGCTGGGATACCTGTGTAGAGTGTGTTGCCGTAGTCCAGTCTACTGCTGAGGAGGGCCTGGGTCACAGTTTTTCTGGTTTCCGTCGCGATCCATTTGTAGATTCTACGTAGCATGCGGAGGGTGTTTTAGCAGGAGGAGGAAACTGCGTTGACCTGCTTGGACATGGTGAGGGCGGAGTCTAGGACGAAGCCCAGGTTGCGTGCATGGTTGGTTGGTGTTGGAGGAGGTCCCAGTGCGGTGGGCCACCAGGAGTCGTCCCAGACCGAGGGGGTGCGTCCGAGGATGAGGACCTCCGTCTTGTCGGAGTTCAATTTCAGGCGGCTATTTCTCATCCATTCGGCGATGGACTTCATTGCTTCATGGAGGTTGGCTTTGGCGGTGTGTGGGTTTTTGGTGAGGGAGAGGATGAGCTGGGTGTCGTCAGCGTAGGAGAGAATGTTGAGGTTGTGCTGACGGGCCAGTTGTGCAAGGGGACGTTGAACAGCGTCGGGCTTAGGGAGGTGCCTTGGGGTACGCCGCAGATGATGTTGGTGGCTTCGGAGCGGAAGGGAGGGAGTCGGACTCTCTGGGTTCTGCCGGAGAGGAAGGAGGAGATCTAGTTGAGGGCTTTTTCTTGTATTCCGGCTTCGTGGAGGCGTGTTAGTAGGGTGTGGTGGCAGACCGTGTCGAAGGCTGCAGAGAGGTCCAGGAGGATGAGGGCTGATGTTTCGCCGTTGTCCATGTGCTGTCTGATGTTGTCTGTGGCAGCGAGGAGGGCAGTTTTGGTGCTGTGGTTGCGTCTGAAACCGGACTGGGAGGGGTCCAGGATGGAGTAGTCCTCGAGGTGGTGGGTGAGCTGAGCGTTGACGATCTTCTCGATGACCTTCGCCGGGAAGGGGAGGAGGGAGATCGGGCGGAAGTTTTTGAGGTCGTTGGGGTCTGCCTTGGGTTTCTTGAGGAGGGCGTGGATTTCGGCATGCTTCCAGCTTTCCGGGAAGGTAGTGGCTTCGAAGGATAAGTTGATCTTTCGAAGTTCGGGGGCGATGGTAGAGTCGGCTTTGTTGTAAACGTGGTGGGGGCATAGGTCTGAGGGGGATCCTGAGTGGATGGAGTTCATGATCTTGCAGGTTTCCGAGTCGTCTACGTAGGTCCAGGCGGTCAGGCGGTTGGTGTAGGTGGAGCTGTCGGAGGTGGGGTCTGGCGGAGGCGTGGTGTTGAGGCTGTCATGGATGTCGGCGATTTTCTGGTAGAAGAAGGTGGACAGGGCGTCGCAGAGTTCTTGGGAGGGTGGGATGTCGTTGGCGTTGGGGTTGGATAGCTCTTTTAACATGCAGAAGAGTTCCTTGCTGTCGTGTGCGTTGTTGTTCAGGCGTTCTGTGAAGTGGGAGCGTTTGGCGAGTCGGATTAGCTGGTGGTGCTTGCGGGTGGCTTCCTTGTGGGCTGTCAGGCTGTCTGGTGTGCGCTTGAGGAGCCATTTCTTCTTTAGTTTCTGGCAGGTGCGTTTGGAGGTGATGAGTTCGTCCGTGAACCAGGCGGCTTTTTTCTTTCCTTGGTTGTCGGTGGGCTTTTTGAGAGGTGCGAGGGTGTTGGCGCAGTCGTTGATCCACTGTCATAGGTTGATGGCGGCGGTGTCTGGGTCGGTGGGGTCGGTAGGCGGGTTCTGGGCGAGGGTGCTGGTCAGTTGGTCTTCGGTGACTTTGCTCCAGCGGCGGTGAGGTGGTAGTTGGGTGCAGTGGTTTTTGGTGTGCTTCTTGAATGTGAAGTGGACGCAGTGGTGGTCGGTCCAGTGGAGTTCGGTGGTGTGGCTGAAGGTGACGTGGTTGCTTGCGGAGAAGATTGGATCGAGCGTGTGGCTGGCGATGTGGGTGGGTGTGTTGACCAGTTGTCTGAGGCCGAGGTTGGAGAGGTTGTCGATCAGAGATGTGGTGTTGGCGTCGTTGTTGTTTTCCAGGTGGAAATTGAGGTCTCCAAGGAGGATGTAGTTCGTAGAGGCGAGGGCGTGGGTGCTCGTGAGGTCGGCGATAGAGTCGCTGAAGGGTGCTCGTGGTCCTGGGGGTCGGTAGATGAGCGTTCCCCTGAGGGTGGTGTTGGGGTCAGTGTGGATCCGGAAGTGCAGATGTTCGGCGGTCTTGAGGGTGTCGTCCGTGTGGGTGAGGCGCAGCAGGAGAAGGGTCCTTTGGTGTGCTTCGGTGTGGCCTGGTAGCAAGCTGCGGAAGGGCCGGGGTTGAGGGCGATGAGTTCGCTGGCCGAGTAGTGATGTCTGGTGGTGCAGGGGGCGTGCGGACCAGGGGGGGGGTGGCGCTGGGCGCGGTCCAGGCGCAGACCGGCTTGCCTCTGGCGGGCCTCCGGCGCGGACGCGCAGCGCCAGCCATTAAGAAGGGAGGGGGAGGGAGGATCAGGTGGGAGGGAGCAGCGAATGGGGGCGCGAGGGGGGCGGGGCGCGAGGGGGGGGGGGGCCGCAGGGAGGCAGCGGCAGGGAAAAGCGGCAAGGGGGAGTGCCCAAGTGGTGAAAAAAGCAGAAAACCGCAAAAAGGCACGAATTGGAAGAAAAAGCACAAAGGGCAAATCACAGAATACGGAGTACAGTCACAAATACGGTAAACGGCACAAGCGGAATACAGCAATCTAAGAAAGGCACAGATGGGGGCAAAAGCGCAAGGAAGCAAGGCGCAGAGAGGCAGAGTACAGACACAAATACGGCGAAAGCGGCACAATGTAAAAGCGTATTACAGCAATCTGAAAAGGCACAAATGGGGGCAAAAGCGCAAGGCGCAGAAAAACAAATTACAGTCACAAATACGGTGAAAACGGCACAGTGCACACAGGTCTAGCGACGCTTACCAGAAGCCCACTAGACACCAGGGATGAGGCGCAGGAGGATGCCTGCGGGTGGAGGAGGGCCTCGAACACGCTAGCAGCAGCGTGGGCGGGGGTCAGGGGCACGGAGACAGCAAGGTGGTGCTGCGGACGTGGGGGGGGGGTGAGCTCTTGACCGAAAAACAGGTCAGAGGTCTTTTCGAGTCACGAGATCGAGGGACTCCTCCCCTTTCGGCTCCATTGCGCATGGGTGTCGACTCCATCTTAGATTGTTTTCCCCGCAGAGGGTGAGGTAGGAGTTGTGTATTATAGTAATAGTGCCCATGCAATGGAGTAAATATGTATGTACATAATGTGGTTAAAGCGGTATATTTACAAATTTACAAATGTTCAAGATCAACTTCAAATGGCTACAGGCTCCCGGGGAGGCGGGTGGGCGCATGTGAATCTGCAGCGTCTCATGCCACGAACAGATATACACTGGGTAAGAAACATTTTCCGTTCGATGGCATGTGTAGCTGCAGATACACATGCTTTGCACAGACTAGTAAGCAGTTATCTCCCCAAAAGCGGTGGTTCAGCCTGTAGAAGTTGTAGTTGTTTGAAACAAAGTTCGTAGTACTGCTTGTCCTACTGTGGCTTGTTGTGCTGTTGACCTCCATGCATTCCTGTGTGAGGTCTAGATGTCCGAATTCTAAGACTTCAGGAGCCAGATTGCTAGATTCAGCGATGCTGGATTTGGGTGTCTGATCTGTTGTTTGTGTTGTGTCAACACATCTGGCCTGTTTGGTAGTTTGACATGAGGTACTACTGATAGGTCTAGTAGTGTTGTGTACCAAGGTTGCCTTGCCCAAGTTGGTGCTATTAGTATGAGTTTGAGTTTGTTTTGACTCAACTTGTTTACCAGATATGGAAGGAGTGGGAGAGGGGGAAAAGAGTATGCAAATATCCCTGACCAGCTCATCCATAACGCTTTGCTTTGAGTGATTCTGTGGGTATCTGGATGCAAAGATTTGGCATTTTGCGTTTTCTTTTGTTGCAAATAGGTCTATTTGTGGAGTTCCCATCTTTGGAAGTAAGTGTTTAGTATTTGGGGGGTGAATCTCCCATTCGTGGATCTGTTGGAGATCCCGAGAGAGATTGTCTGCTAACTGATTCTGAATCCCTGGAATGAACTGCGCTATTAGGCGAATGTGGTTGTGAATCGCCCAATGCCATATTCTCTGTGCCAGGAGACACAACTGTGTTGAGTGTGTTCCTCCCTGTTTGTTCAGATAATACATCGTTGTCATGTTGTCTGTTTTGACAAGAATGTGTCTGTGGCTTATTATAGGTTGAAATGCTTTCAACGCTAGAAATACTGCCAGTAGTTCTAAGTGATTTATGTGAAACTGTCTCTGCTGAGTGTCCCATTGTCCTTGGATGCTGTGTTGATTGAGGTGTGCTCCCCACCCTATCATGGAGGCATCTTTCGTTATTACGTATTGAGGCACTGGGTTCTGGAAAGGCCGCTCTTGGTTTAAATTTATATTGTTCCACCATTGAAGCGAGGTGTATGTTTGGCGGTCTATCAACACTAGATCTTGAAGTTGACCCTGTGCCTGTGACCATTGTGATGCTAGGCACTGTTGTAAGGGCCGCATGTGCAATCTTGCGTTTGGGACAATGGCTATGCATGAGGACATCATGCCTAGTAGTTTCATCACCATCTTCACTTGTATCTTTTGTTTTGGGTACATGGCCTGTATTACATTGTGAAATGCCTGTACCCTTTGTGGACTTGGAGTGGCAATCCCTTTTGTTGTGTTGATTGTCGCCCCTAAGTATTGCTGTGTTTGACACGGTTGAAGGTGTGACTTGTTGTAGTTGAGTGAGAAACCTAGTTTGTGTAGGGTTTCTATGACATACTTTGTGTGTTGTGAACACCGTTCTTGCGTGTTGGTTTTGATTAACCAATCGTCTAGGTACGGGAACACATGTATTTGCTGCTTTCTGATATGAGCAGCCACTACTGCCAGGCATTTTGTAAAAACTCTTGGCGCAGTTGTTATCCCGAATGGCAACACTTTGAATTGGTAATGTACCCCTTGGAATACAAACCTTAAGTACTTTCTGTGTGAAGGATTTATCGGTATATGGAAGTATGCATCCTTTAGGTCTAGAGTTGTCATGTAGTCTTGTTGTTTTAGCAATGGGATTACGTCCTGCAGTGTCACCATGTGAAAGTGATCTGATTTGATGTATATATTTAATGTCCTGAGATCTAATATAGGTCTTAGAGTTTTGTCTTTTTTGGGTATGAGAAAGTACAGTGAGTAAACTCCTGTTCCTCTCTGATGAATTGGTACGAGTTCTATTGCATCTTTTTGTAACAACGCTTGGACCTCCAGTTGTAGAAGATCCATGTGTTGTTTTGACATAGTGTGTGTTTTCGGTGGGACATTTGGAGGGAATTTTAGAAATTCTATGCAATAACCATGCTGGATAATTGCTAGGACCCAAGTGTCTGTTGTTATTTCTTCCCATTGTTTGTAGAACTTGGTTAATCTCCCCCCCACTGGTGTTATGTGTTGGGGATTTGTGACGTTGAAGTCACTGCTTGTTTTGTGGAGTTTTGGGAGTTTGGAACTTCCCTCTACTTTTTGGGAACTGTCCACCTCTATATTGTCCCCGAAAACTTCCCCGCTGATATTGGCTCTGATAAGTGGGCCCTGTTTGTGAGGTTGTGGGTTCCGTGCTTTGTCCTCGAAACCCCCCTCGAAACTGTGTTTTACGAAATGTGCCTCTGCTCTGTGGGGAGTAGAGTGCGCCCATGGCTTTGGCCGTATCAGTGTCATTTTAAAGTTTTTCGATAGCAGTGTCCACCTCCGGCCCAAACAACTGCTGTCCGTTAAATGGCATATTTAGCACGGCTTGTTGTATTTCCGGCTTGAATCCTGATGTACGCAGCCATGCATGTCTCCGTATTGTCACTGCTGTGTTTACAGTCCTAGCAGCTGTGTCTGCCGAATCCATTGCTGACCGTATCTGATTGTTTGAGATATTCTGTCCTTCTTCCACCACTTGCTGTGCTCTTTTTTAGAACTCCTTGGGCAAATGTTCTATAAAGTGTTGCATTTCGTCCCAATGAGCCCTATCATATCTGGCCAACAAAGCCTGTGAGTTGGCAATACGCCACTGGTTTGCTGCCTGTGCCGCCACTCTTTTCCCTGCCGCATTGAACTTAGGACTCTCTTTGTCTGGAGGTGGTGCATCTCCTGAAGTGTGTGAGTTCGCCCTCTTGCGAGCTGTCCCTACTACCACTGAGTCTGGTGTCAACTGTTGTGTGATGTACACGGGGTCTGTTGGTGGCGGTTTATATTTTTTCTCCACCCATGGAGTAATGGCCCTTCCTTTCACAGGCTCTTCAAACACTTGTTTGGAGTGTTTTGGCATTCCAGGTGACATGGGGGGGCTCTGGTACTGGCTGTGTGTGGACGACAGGGTATTAAATAGAAAGTCGTCTTCAATTGGCTCAGCATGCAGGTTGACATTATGAAACGCCGCTGCCCTTGACACCACCTGTGCGTAGGCTGTACTATCCTCTGGTGGTGACGGTCTAGCTGGATAACACTTGGGACTGTTATCAGTCATTGGAGCATCATAAAGATCCCACGCGTCTGGATCATCCTGACTCATCCCTGTATGAGTTGGGGATTGCATCATTGGTGGAGTGCCTACCGGTGATGGTTGTGGAGAGCGTTGTGGAGATGGTGGCGGGGTTACCTGTTTAGCCACCTTCACCTGTGGCTGCTTGTCTTTCTCTTGGAAGGCAAGTTTTCGTTTCATTTGAATTGGAGGGAGAGTACTGATCTTCCCTGTTTCTTTTTGGATGTGGAGCCTTCTTTGGGTGTAGTCTGGCTCCATTGTCTCCAGTTCCTGTCCAAATCTATGTGTTTGCATTTGTGAGGACAGGCCTTGTTCCTCTGTGTAGGAACCTGATTTTGGTTCTGAGGCCGGATGTTCCGGTATCGAAACCTTTTCGGCTGCCTTTTTCCATCCCGAAGACACTTTTTTGCTCTTCGGCGTACTGATTTCTCAGTGCAGACTTGGTTCGGTGTCGCTCTCTCGGTGCAGAGATTGCTCTGACCCGGTGTCTCGGGGTAGAGTCTGCTCTGACCCGGTGTCTCGGGGTCGAGTCTGCTCTGACCCGGTGTCTCGGGGTCGAGTCTGCTCTGACCCGGTATCTCGACCGGAGTCAGATGACTTCGACACATGCATGCCCTTTTTCGGTGCCGATGCCCGGTCACCTATTTTTCGGGTTAAGCCATGGCCTGTTGGCGGTGGCGTCCCCTGGGCTTTACGTGAGTCTTGTGCATCGACGTCTTACTCACGGTTTTCGGCGTCTGTTCAGTATCGACCTCTTCCGAGTCTGAATCCTCGATGGAGAAGGCTTCCTCTTCTTCCTCCATGTGTTTTTGTCCTGTCGGCACGGACGCCATCTGTAGTCTTCTTGCTCTTCGGTCTTTCTGGACCGAAATGCCTGACAGGCCTCACAGCTATCCTCTTTGTGTTCTGGCGACAAACACAAATTACAGACCAAATGCTGATCTGTATAAGGATACTTATTGTGACATTCGGGGCAGAAGCGGCATGGGGTCCGTTCCATTAGCCTTGAAGATGCACGCGGTCGGGCCGACCAGGCCCCGCCGGGGAATCGAAAAACCGCGAAGGGCCACCGGAGCTCTTCAAATTTCGGTGTCGATCTGTTGTAACTAACCAGATACCGAACGCAAACAATACCGTCAAATTTTCAGAGTTTTCCACTAACTTTCCGAACCGAAGCGCAGAGCGAAAAGGAACACGTCCGAACCCGATGGCGGAAAGAAAACAATCTAAGATGGAGTCGACGCCCATGCGCAATGGAGCCGAAAGGGGAGGATTCCCTCGATCTCGTGACTCGAAAATACTTCTTCGAAGAAAAACAACTTGTAACACTCCGAGCCCAACACTAGATGGCGGGATGTGCAAAGCATGTGTATCTGCAGCTACACATGCCATCGAACATATATATATATATATATATATATCTATATATATATATATATATATATATATATATATATATATATATATATATATATATATATAGATATATATATATATATATACACACTATATAGTCTGTGGAATGCGGTCTCCAGGGAAATCGGTAAGATCACTCAAGGCTTTAGCCGCCTGAAAGGAGAAAGCTTTACCGCCCCATTGAACCCATTTAAAGTGGGGAATTGACAAAAGAGGTTGAAGCAGCCTCAAGTAGGAAGATAGATTTGTACCCTATGTGCCAGATATCCAGGCCTGGACAGGTACATGGCCCCATGAACCAGAGCTTTGAATAGGATCAGTTTTCTGATGGGCAGCGAGTGGACAGCTTTCAGAACCGATGAAATGGCAGTATGCCTTGGAAGATTCAAGAGAAGCCTACCCACCACATTTTGGACCACTTGCAGGAGTTTCACCAACATCAATGCAACTCCTAAATAGAAGGTGTAAGCGTAATCAAGATTTGAAGTGATCAACAAATTAATCACTACTCTTCTAGCTTCTAAAGGAAGAAGAAGAAGAAATTTCTTCAGTGTGGAGCATGGCAAAACATTGGCCAACCATAGTCAAGATCTGTTGCTGCATGGAAAGGGCAGAATCCAACTTCACCCCTAAGTTTTTAACCACAGCAGCTAGAGGGGAGGGACCAGCAGGGGGCCACAGATCTTCTCACCAATTAGACAGATGTGATCCAAATGGGATAATTTCCGTCTTCTCTGTGTTGCATTTCAGTTGGCTATCCTCCATCCCGTCAAAGATGGCATGCATGCAGTCAGTGAAAGATGAAGCAATAGATGCATGGGAACAACAGAAAGCAAAGAGCAATTGGGCATCATCGACTTGAGATACTTTGGCACCCAAAGAGCTCCGCCACTGAAGCCAAGGTGGACATGAAGATATTAATGAGGGTAGGGCTTAGCAAAGAGCCCTGTGGGACTCCTTGCATGACTTAGTTAACTTCAGAAGAAAAAGGTGCAAGCCAAACTGAATGACCTCTAGAGTCTGAGAAAGACTTGCACCAATCCCACGCAATGCCCCCAACAACTATGGCCGACAATCTATGCAGGAGGCTAGAGTGTCGGAAGGTGTCAACAGCAGCAGGTAAGAAGCAGATTCCATGCTATGGCAGGGGTGAAAGCCCGAATGACCGGGATGCAACAGCTTGCCTTGCTCGAGATACTCTGCATTAGTGGATTAGCAAGTTTTTCTAGCATTCTAGTAAGGCCAGAAGAAGTGGTACTTCCATATAATTGCAAAAGATGCTGTAGTCTATAGCTGGCTTTTTAAAAAAAAGGGACCCCCTTAAGCCAATATCCATGAGACGAACCCCCAAAGCAAATGACTGATTGAAAATGGAGTTGATCATAGAGTTGATGACATCCACTGCCGCAGCTAGCATCAAGGGGGGCAAGCATCGAGAGGTGAACCCGATCATATTTCAAGATTACTTCTCTAGAATGTTCTAGGCCTAATTTAGATAAACCGTTGAAATAGCTGTCAGAGGTGAAATCGCCGACAGAGTGAGAGTTCTCTTGGATTTTTTTATCAAATAATGTTGCTCATTTATTGCACAGCTCCTGAGATGGGGAAATTGCCCTACAACAGGGTGTAAGGTTTTCACGATCTGAAAAACTGGCCAGGAACTGTCCTCTGCCGAATTAATTTGGTCTGCAAAAAACAATTTAAGCCTGTTTAAGAGATACCTGAAAGGCTATAAGGGTGGCTTCATAGTTAGCTTTGGAGTCAGATGAATAGCTCTTACGTCCGGCGTGTTCAAGCTTTTTACAAGATTTACATTCTCAAGTCACATATTCCAAGAACCAGGGGGCCGGGGAGTCTACTGTGTCTTCTGCAGCTCTTGTAGAGGGGCCAGCGCATCTGCTGCCCCAGTTAACCAAGAGTTGACAGCCGCCACATTGCATCAACATCATTGGTAAAGCAGGTATCTCGGTCTTCCATGCCCTAAAGACAATGCAGTCAGCCCACTGGCCTTGCCGGAAAGGTTTGACCATTTTCCAGCTAAAAAGGATCAGAAAATGGTTGGATCATATTACCGGCTCGGGGAGACAGATCGATGGCAGACAGGTTAAACTTATGACTTCTTACTGGATAAAATGTTTGCAAACAACGTAGAAGTACCTCATAAAGAACAAAATTAAAGATTTAAAGCCCACCAAGGGCAATCCTGATCTTTGAAAACCATGAACCGATAACCATAAATATTAAAGCTTGAACAAAAAGTAATGCCAAGTACTTCATAATTTCTCTCTATGGCCTTAATCACTGACAATGGAAACTACCTCACTGGTTTAGGTCTTGTCTTGTGTTACATTAGCACATCTAGGCAAGAAATATCAGCATGGTATATGAGAAGAAATAAACCACAGGATTGGAAAAAGAGGGATGCATCTCGTTTCTGCTAACAATTATTCAACTATCTGAAGACAGTAAAGCTTTGATTCAGTTTATTAGTGGCATACCGATCCTATTTATGTATATTCTCCTTCACCACATTGAAACAATAGTATTAGGCTTTTTTGAAGTCCAGTGTCAGTCAGTGATAACAGCCAATATGAATTAATAGGACACTTAAGACGTCATTCCCTCCAGGCACTTCGCTCTGCAAGGGTATCAAAAATGAGCAGTCGAGGTTAACAGTAAGAGGTGGAATGGGTTTAAAACTCACATACAGCATGGCACTGAAAATAACACAAACTCAACGTACCGTCAGTGCTATTTATCCAAATACTAATGTGACTTAATAACAGGTATGTAAAAACCGTTACAAATGCAAGGAAAAAGCTGGCCTTTGCTACCATGCAACAAAGATCAGACCTTAAGCAGGTGACTGACAATTCAGAACCTATCTGTCTCTCTGACTTGGAAAGCAGATACAGCTCTATAGTAGGGGAAAGGGCCATTAAAGACTTCGCATTGATAAAGTATAAGATCCCTGCCGCTTCATGACCCAGGCAATACTGGTCTTGGTCAGCCAGGAATCTCGTGGGATCTGGGTGGTCTTGGTGTCTTGAGAAATACTTCAATCTGCTGAGCCTTGTACAGAACTTTCATAAGCCAGGGCAGCTTCTCCTTTTACATGCAGTTCATGCCATTCTACACCAGACCATAGCACTAGGGTTTCCAATGACCCATTGTGACACAAACTGTAAGATAACAGAAGGTCTACCCTGAGCAGCAATTCTGTTCTGGGCTGCTGCACAGTATCTCCTCAAAGTCTAATTAATGTGTGCATCACTGACTCTAAATGCTCTATATTCATGCAATGTTTGATCGCTACAGCAGGATGTCTGAGTCAATGAGTAGCAAGTTATTCCAAATTGAACATCTGGCCCCCAACCTGTAGAAGTGCATCTTTCTTCTGTGTTCTGTTTTCGCTGTCTTCAGGCTCAGGGGGTCCAAAAATCACCAGACTAAAACTGGATGGAAAACATTACTTACCTGTACCGCTCTGTTCGCAGCTTGCAGTGCCCATCTGCCATCTAGTGTTGGGCTCCACTAATGGCCAGTTTTTCTTCAAAGGAGTTTCGAGGTGACTAGTATTACATTCTGTGAATCACATGATACATGAACAGAGACTACTTAAGATGTGTTTATCCCTGAAAGCCAGGCATGTTTGGTAAAATAATGGTAATCAAGTGTGTACTGTAGTGAAGTGCTATATTGTGATTTTTCTGTATTTGAGTACATCGCTTTACTGGAGTTTAGAGTAATTAAACACCATAGAACAGAACCAGGTCAGTGCTATTTTGAGTACAATAAAAATGTTCCACTGTGCTAGTATCGGAGAGGAAGGCAGGGAGCATAAATTTAGATGAAAGGCTCCTGAACTAAAAACCTGAAGACTACTTACTCTTTTGAGGTTGAGAATAACTATTAAAAAGGCTATCTTCCATGAAAGAAATAGCAGAGCAGAGTTATGTAAAAGGCTCCCACATAAGCCTGGCCAGGACAATAGTAAGGTCAAAAGAAGGGAAAGAATTACGTTTTAGAGGGATTTAGCAGAACGATTTCATTGCTGCTTAACACATGTTCCATACCACGTAGGGAATGAGTGAAGGAATATTGCAATTAAGTATAACTGATGAACTAATTCGCAGTGCATTCCTTGGTGACTGCAGGTGAGGCCACCTGGAGGTGAAAATTTGGCATTTTGCATTCTGACGCATGGCAAACAAGTCTATAGTTGGGATCCATCAATGTTCGTAATATCTGTTGAGGATCTCAGAGATTAACTCTCACCCGTGCGTTTCTCGAATCGCTCCATTGTAGGTATTCTGCCAACAAGTGTACTTTGTGGTATTTTGGCAACTGCAAATCTCGAGTCAAGTTCAAAAGCTCCCACCTCTCTACTGTGTGTGTGTGCAGGCAATACACTGTGGTTATGCTGTTCCTGCAAATCAAAGAAATGTAACCCTGAATTGGCATTAGAAGAGCTCAGAGTGCTAGCTGAGCATTCTTAAGTTCCAGTACAATGATGTTTAGGGTGTGCTTCTGAACTGTCCATTGTCTTTGAATCAGTAGGGTTTGTAAGTGAGTTAACCAACATGTGAGTGAGACAACGGTCTTTCCTTTCATCCGTGGTTGACGATCCAGGAATGATCTGTCCAGTAATAACTATTTCTTCCACCACCATAGCCTATGCTGTTCACTAGGCTTTAGCAACATGATGATACCAATTTCTAGTCACTTCTGAAGGCAAGGGTTTGGCTTCTGAATTCCTTCAGAAATGTGCTATCTGGCAGCCTCCGGACACACTGAAGAGGTTACAATCCCTGCTGGGGTAACTTAACTTTGGACAAACTTACTTTCCTCACAGCTGAGCAAGTGAAGCCCTTGTATGCCTTGATTTCTCCCACGTTTTTGGCAAAAACGTGGATGAACAAACACTGATACCTTGTGTGCTTTGCAATCAGAAATGCTAGAGACAAAATATTTACAAACTAGGCATAGCAAGACCAACCTAGTGCTCAGAGGCATACCAAAGACAGTCAGGCTATACTTATTGTGACCTACAATGAGGGACAGACCGTTCCTGTAGCAGACAACTCACACATTCGTATTCTCCAGACAAAGTATGTTTTACTTCCATTGAGAAACTTCTAGCAGCTCTGCAGACTGCTATATTGAAAGAGCTTCCATTAGAACAGGTAAAACCCATGTTTGTCGTTTCTCTTGTACCAGCCCCAGAGACAGCCACTAAACCAAGCATTCCTAAAGCTTGAGCTCTAAATAAGAGATGGATCCAGTGGGCCCCTTCCTTGAGTGCAGTAGATGTAAAGTATCAGTATGATTCTAGGCTTCGTACACAAGCTTTTCTCCAATATGCATACAATGTTACACAATCTATAAAAGCCTTACTTACTCACTGAATCATATGGGCGGCTCTGCTCAAACAGAGTTAGGAATAAGATATAAGTACTCCTCAGTCTGTGTAGCAGTGCAAAGTGTAGTGAAAGGTGGTTCATTCGTTCCGCAGTGCACCAACACTAAAAGTTAGGTGATAGCATTGTGCAACATGCAGAAATTCATGCCCTGGTACTTTCATTACAGGAGTTTGACCTGTCAGTTCCCACATTAAGTATCCGATTCAACCTTCTGTGTGGTAGGGTACAATGTGGCTTTGAAACAGAATACATGAATCCACCAGACCTCACACAAAGATCAACACATTAACACAATACAGGCAACCACAAAGGGTGAAAGAGGTACTCTTACACCCTTAACTTGGATACCACTCCTATGGTTATGCTATCAGAAGTGGGAGACAGGATAATTCCTAATTACATTTAATCAGGGAAGCGCATGAGGGATGGGCATATGTCCATGCTGGCATTAATACAACTGTAGCAATGCTAAAGCAACACAGCTGGCGGCCTTTTTCATATAAACAGATGAGAGCTTGTGGAAGGTGATGCTATATTTATCAACAGCTCAACCCTCAATGTTAGAAGATCCCACTAACTCCCCTCACAGTCTCCAACATCCCATTCGGGGTGATTAATTCACACCATATCAGGCCAATAAATTCTGTTAACCATTGCAAGTACAAATTGGTAGCAATTTATTGATGTTCTTCAATTCTTATGGGTGTAGCCACAGAGAAATTCAAGTGCTTGAGCAGTTGTAAAGGAGTTGCAGTGTCTGGTAGCGATGGGGGCAGGTAATTTCATTCAGATAATCGTCCTGTGTTCACTTCTAAGGCTTACATGAATGTTGTAGCTGCTCTGGGACTTTGACTGCAATTCAGCAATCAATTTTGCACCGAGTCCAGCAGATTAGTTGAGTGTGCTAACATGATTAAACAATGCTGGAATGCTGTGGTACTAAATTCAGATCTTCGTTGGTACCATAATCTGTATGGAGTCCTGATCATAGAATAACTTGTCCAGGCGAGTACTTGGAGGTCGCACTTCATATGAAGTATTCTTTGGAGTGCCTATGTACATCTCTTGCATAGAAAGTTATGGGGATGGTGGTAGACGAGAAAACGCTTGGCCTGAAATAAAGTTTGAATGTCTTACAGAGTGTCGGAAGGGGGGGTGTCTAATATTCAGCATGTGACAGTTATAAAGAAACAGAAGCCCCACTGGAAAAAAAAGAAAAGGTGAGACATTCACATGAACCAACTGGCGTCCTAGAAAGGAAAACTAAAAGTGCTGGATGTAAAGTTCCCACTACTTACCTGTAATGTAAGATTAATTTGCTCTAATCTAGTTCTCCTACAGGGGAATCTTCATTAGGTCAAGGTCTAGGATTGCAAGCACAAGACCCCCTAGCACTTTCATAAAATACATAAATATATAGATATATACATAACTATCAATAGAAAAGCTAATTTTAAAACAACACCTTCTTGCAGGCTATTTTAGGGAAATATTTGCTGAATTTCACTTATTTTCTTAAAACAAAAAACAAAAAAAAGAGACCAACTATACATATAAAAACATGCTGAAATACGAATAATGATAAGGAAAACGTTCAGCGACACTTCTTAAAAATAAAGTAATACAGGCTACACTTTACTTACCACCTAAATAGCCTTGGATCAATATCATGCTTTACTGACTAAGATATACCTCCACATAACCCCTACAAAGCAAACTTACCCTACTTTATTGAGGGACCTCACCAAACTAAGTACCAGTTTTCAGTGTGTAGCAATGTGTTAGCTTCAGCAATAATCTAGCTCATGAGAAAAGGCTAAAACAATACCACACAAAAAGTCAGGAGCTCAACAATCCAAAATGTACGTTATGAAAATATTTAAACAAGAGAAACAAATATCAGCACTTCAAATCATTTGTTGAGCAAACAGGAACATTAACAAAGATAGCAGATTAATTTCATTATGTTTTTCGATTATTCCTATCCAGTGGAAATATGACGCTGAAGCACCAAATAAAACAGCACCTACAAAGGTTACCACTCATCACACCAAAAGCCCACGTGATGATAAAGGTAAAAGCCATAAGTAACAGTTTAGTAAACTGCAGCCCCATAGACTGTTCTTAAATGACAAACCAGATGACTACGATACATCTCCGCCCTGCCTGAGGTGGACTTTGAGAACTTTAAATGTCTTGTGTTTGATATGTTAATGTCTGTCAAACCACAAAAGCAGACACAGCAAATTCAAATGAGAACAAAGGCTGGTGTTGGAAGAATAATTTAAACTTGGGTACAAGTACTAAATTATACAATTGTACAGCCACAGATCAAAGACAAAGGGTAGAATTGAAACTGGAGCTCACTGGTTGTACCTATTTGTTAGTGTTATGCAATTTGTACTCACTGAACATTTAGCAATAAACACATTCAGTAACAACTTCTCAAATACTCACTTGTACTCTGGAGAAGGGTTCGATCACTCGGATGAGATTCTGTTCCAATAAATTATCGTAGAGTTTGGCCAAGTGCGTGTTGATGATCGGGTCATCCCTGAGCTCTCCTTTGTAATCTGTCAGTGCCTACGAAGAATGACAGCAGGCAGGGAAACAAGTTAATATCCAAAAAGCCCTTTCCATGTATGTCACTATTTTAGGCATGCACTGACTGACTTGTGTACGTCAACCATAAACTGTTTTCCTACCACTTTAACACTCATCTCAAGATAGCTGGAAACTGCTTTTGGGGATACTTGGGTTATGATTAACGATTTGGGCTGGTATCTCTATGCTAGTTTTTGGTACTTGGCGTCCCTGGTGTGCGGCAATGTGAGGAGGAGGAGTAGAGCCGAGATTAGGGACAGCAGAGAAATGGAAAGAACAGGAACTAGGAAGCAAGGAAGCAAAGGTGAGAGCTCCTCCCGGCAGTGTTGTTCCTCAGCTGCAACATCGCAGCTCCAGAAGAGGAGAAGAAAGGAGAGCTACAGGGAGAGGGGGAGCATAGAGAGAGAAGAGAGTAATTACATTACAAGTACTGGTCTCAACCCTGCTGGCCTCTCCAAGGACAGAGTGATTCCATACCTGCAGGAAGAACCAAAGAGTCTGTCTGGGGCTTTTTGCATGAACGGATCAGCTTCTCCTGTTACTTACAGCTCAGTCAAGATTCTTGTGGCTGTGACTTTTGTGAAGTGGAGCGGAGTGAGGAAAGCGTGCATAGCCCCTCACAAAAGAGATGCGATTTTTGTGGTTTGTGACTTTTTATGGACGGATTATTTATTTGCCGCAGTGTAGTACACAGCTGTGCATTTAGCTCTGCTTGTATTCTGCCCCACAAGCCTAATCTGTGGGTCAACTGGAAAGAAAACTGAAGGCCTTTAGTGCCTTGCCCTTTTACCATCTGGACCACCGCTTCTTTCGCAATAAGCATAGATTATTCCCTTAGCTGTTTAAAGCTTGGGTCACGTTCTCACACATCCCACACCGCCCCCTTACCGTTCCATTGCTGGGCAACTGGGGAGTGTAGGAGGCTGGCCTGGCTTGTAGTGAGTACCAAGGGGTACTTACACCTTGCACCAGGTCCAGGTATCCCTTATTAGTGTAGAGGGGTGTCTAGCAGCTTAGGCTGATAGAAAATGGTGGCTTAGCAGAGCAGCTTAGGCTGAACTAGGAGACGAGTGAAGCTCCTACAGTACCACTAGTGTCATATGCACAATATCATAAGAAAACACAATACACAGATATACTAAAAATAAAGGTACTTTATTTTTATGACAATATGCCAAAGTATCTCAGTGAGTACCCTCAGTATGAGGATAGCAAATATACACAAGATATATGTACACAATACCAAAATATGCAGTAATAGCAATATAAAACAGCGCAAACAATGTATAGTCACAATAGAATGCAATGGGAGCACATAGGGATAGGGGCAGCACAAACCATATACTCTAGAAGTGGAATGCGAACCACAAATGGACCCCAAACCTATGTGAGCTAGTAGAGGGTCGCTGGGACTGTAAGAAAACAGTGAGGGTTAGGAAAATAGCCCACCCCAAGACCCTGAAAAGTGGGTGCAAAGTGCACCTAAGTTCCCAGGAGAGCACAGAAGTCGTGATAGGGGAATTCTGCAAGAAAGACCAACACCAGCAATGCAACAACGATGGATTTCCAGACAAGAGTACCTGTGGAACAAGGGGACCAAGTCCAAAAGTCACGATCAAGTCGGGAGTGGGCAGATGCCCAGGAAATGCCAGCTGTGGGTGCAAAGAAGCTGCCACCGGATGCTAGAAGCTGTGGATTCTGCAAGAACGAAGAGGGCTAGAAACTTCCCCTTTGGAGGATGGATGTCCCACGTCGTGAAGAAGCTTGCAGAGGTGTTTTCGTGCAGAAAGACCGCAAACAAACCTTGCTAGCTGCAAGGGTCGCAGTTAGGGTTTTTGGATGCTGCTGTGGCCCAGGAGGGACCAGGATGTCGCCAACTGCGTCAGGAGACAGATGGGGTGTCCAGCAAGACAAAGAGCCCACTCAGAAGCAAGCAGCACCCGCAGAAGTGCCGGAACAGGCACTACGAAGTGGAGTGAACCGGAGCTCATCCGAAGTCACAAAGGAAGGTCCCACGGCGCCAGAGGACAAATCAGGAGGTCGTGCACTGCAGGTTAGAGTGCCGGGGACCCAGGCTTGGCTGTGCACAAAGGAAATCCTGGAAGAGTGCACAGGAGCCGGAGCAGCTGCAAATCACGCGGTACCCAGCAATGCAGTCTAGCGTGGGGAGGCAAGGACTTACCTCCACCAAACTTGGACTGAAGAGTCACTGGACTGTGGGAGTCACTTGGACAGAGTTGCTGAGTTCAAGGGACCTCGCTCGTCGTGCTGAGAGGAGACCCAGAGGACCGGTGATGCAGTTCTTTGGTGCCTGCGGTTGCAGGGGGAAGATTCCGTCGACCCACGGGAGATTTCTTCGGAGCTTCTAGTGCAGAGAGGAGGCAGACTACCCCCACAGCATGCACCACCAGGAAAACAGTAGAGAAGGCGGCAGGATCAGCGTTACAAGGTCGCAGTAGTCGTCTTTGCTACTTTGTTGCAGTTTTGCAGGCTTCCAGCGCGGTCAGCAGTCGATTCCTTGGCAGAAGGTGAAGAGAGAGATGCAGAGGAACTCTGATGAGCTCTTGCATTCGTTATCTAAAGAATTCCCCAAAGCAGAGACCCTAAATAGCCAGAAAAGGAGGTTTGGCTACTTAGGAGAGAGGATAGGCTAGCAACACCCGGAGGAGCCTATCAGAAGGAGTCTCTGACGTCACCTGCTGGCCCTGGCCACTCAGAGCAGTCCAGTGTGCCAGCAGCACCTCTGTTTCCAAGATGGCAGAGGTCTGGAGCACACTGGAGGAGCTCTGGGCACCTCCCAGGGGAGGTGCAGGTCAGGGGAGTGGTCACTCCCCTTTCCTTTGTCCAGTTTCGCGCCAGAGCAGGGCTGGGGGATCCCTGAACCGGTGTAGACTGGCTTATGCAGAGATGGGCACCATCTGTGCCCATCAAAGCATTTCCAGAGGCTGGGGGGGCTACTCCTCCCCAGCCCTGACACCTTTTTCCAAAGGGAGAGGGTGTAACACCCTCTCTCTGAGGAAGTCCTTTGTTCTGCCTTCCTGGGCCAAGCCTGGC
The DNA here is from genome assembly GCF_031143425.1 of Pleurodeles waltl. Lineage (NCBI taxonomy): Eukaryota > Metazoa > Chordata > Amphibia > Caudata > Salamandridae > Pleurodeles > Pleurodeles waltl. Next base: position 231,570,372 of record NC_090445.1, read on the forward strand.
TGGACCCCAGGAGGGCAGAGACCTGTCTGAGGGGTTGGCAGCAGCTGCAGTGAAACCCCAGGAAAGGCAGTTTGGCAGTACCCGGGTCTGTGCTAGAGACCAGGGGGATCATGGGATTGTCTCCCCAATACCAGGATGGCATTGGGGGGGCAATTCCATGATCTTAGACATGTTACATGGCCATGTTCGGAGTTACCATTGTGAAGCTATACATAGGTAGTGACCTATGTATAGTGCACGCGTGTAATGGTGTCCCCGCACTCACAAAGTCTGGGGAATTTGCCCTGAACAATGTGGGGGCACCTTGGCTAGTGCCAGGGTGCCCACACACTAAGTAACTTAGCACCCAACCTTTACCAGGTAAAGGTTAGACATATAGGTGACTTATAAGTTACTTAAGTGCAGTGGTAAATGGCTGTGAAATAACGTGGACGTTATTTCAATCAGGCTGCAGTGGCAGGCCTGTGTAAGAATTGTCAGAGCTCCCTATGGGTGGCAAAAGAAATGCTGCAGCCCATAGGGATCTCCTGGAACTCCAATACCCTGGGTACCTCAGTACCATATACTAGGGAATTATAAGAGTGTTTCAGTATGCCAATGTAAATTGGTAAAATTGGTCACTAGCCTGTTAGTGACAATTTGTACAGAGAGAGCATAACCACTGAGGTTCTGGTTAGCAGAGCCTCAGTGAGACAGTTAGGCATCACACAGGGAACACATACATATAGGCCACAAACTTATGAGCACTGGGGTCCTGGCTAGCAGGGTCCCAGTGACACATAACAAACATACTGGAAACATAGGGTTTTCACTATGAGCACTGGGCCCTGGCTAGCAGGATCCCAGTGAGACAGTGAAAACACCCTGACACACTCACAAACAGGCCAAAAGTGGGGGTAACAAGGCTAGAAAGAGGCTACTTTCTCACAGGGAGCACTTGAAGAAACAGAGAAAGTGGAAATCAGTGGGTGGCAAGGTCCTTTCAAGCTCCTGAACTCCTTTGTCGGAGCACAGTTTCACAAATGGTACCTGTTCGCAGGTTGTGCTTAGTTGCTCTTTGGTAGCTGTGAGTCCCTAGTATTAAACCTGGAATGGTGAGACTACTTTTGGTAGAAATTTTGGATTTGTTCTTAGTACAACTTTGTGTTTGTGTACTTGGAAGAAAGGTTCCTCAAGAGTAAAAGCTTGTATTTCACTTACTCTTCTTAAAGAAGTAATTGCCGCTAGGAAGGCAACTTTCCATGTTAGAAATTAAATTTGGCAAGAGTGCATGGGTTCAAAAGGTGGTCCCATATGTCTTGTAAGCACTATATTTAGATTCCAAGATGGAACTGGTGGTGTTCTTGGTGGAATGATGCGTTTTAAGCCTTCCATGAAAGCTTTAATGGCAGGAACTCTAAATCAAGGGCTATGTTGAATAGGTTGTAAATATGCAGATATTGCAGTAAGGTGTATTTTCATTGAGGAAAATTATAAATTTGATTTTTGCAAATGAAGTAAATAGCATACAATATCTTGTATTGATGCTGTAAGAGGATCTATATTTTTAGATTGACAGTAATAGACAAATCTTTTCCATTTGTTTGCATAGCACTGTCTAGTAGAGTTTTTTCTTGCTTGATTAATAACTTTCATACATTCTGATGGGAGTTGTAAATATCCAAATTCTATGACTTCAGGAGCCAAATTGCTAGATTGAGAGCATTGGGGTTTGGATGTCTGATTTGACCTTTGTTTTGTGTTAACAGATCCGGTCTGCATGGGAGTTTGGAGTGCAGTACTACAGATAGATATAGTAGTGTTGTGCACCATGGCTGATGTGCCCATGTTGGTGCTATGAGTATCATGTTGAGTAAAGTTTGACTCAACTTGTTGACCAGAAATGGAAGGAGTGGGAGAGGGGGGAAAAGCGTATGCAAATATCCCTGACCAATTGATCCATAGAGCATTGCCTTTGGATAGGGGATGTGGGGGTCTGGATGCAAAGTTTTGGCATTTTGTGTTTTCGCTTGTTGCGAATAGATCTATGTTTGGTGTTCCCCACTTTTGAAGTACTTGAGGATGAATCTCTCATTCGTGAGTTTGTTGGTGATTTCTGCTGAGGATATTTGCCAACTGATTGTCTATCCCTGGAATGTACTGCGCTAATAGATTAATTTGATAGTGAATTGTCCATTTCCAAATTTTTTGGGTTAGAAGGGACAGTTAGGATGAATGTGTCCCTCCCTGTTTGTTGAGATAATACATGGTTGTCATGTTGTTTGTCTTTATAAGAACATTCTTCTGTGTGAGAAGAGGTTGAAAGGCTTTGAGGGCCAGAAACACAGCTAATAACTAAGTGGTTTATGTGTAGCTGTTTCTGCTTGACATCCCATTGTCCTTGAATATTGTGATTGTTTGGTTGGGGAGCTCACCTAATCATTGATGCATCTGTTGTAATTATGGTTTGAGGCACAGAGTCTTGAAACGACCGCCCTTTGATTAAATTGCTGCAACTCCACCACTGAAGGGACATGTGTTTGGCGCCCTATCAACACTAGATCTTGAAGTTGACCGTGTGCCTGTGACCATTGTTGTGCAAGGCACTGCTGTAAGGGCCTCATGTTTAATCTTGCGTGTGGAACTATTGCAATGCAAAATGCCATCATTCCTAGGATTGTCATGACAAATCTTACAGTGTATTGTTGATTTGGTTGTATAAGTGGAATTAGATTTTGGAAAGCTTGAATCCTTTGTGTATTTGGATACGCTAGAGCTAGTTGAGTATTTAGGATAGCACCTAAGTATGGTTGTACATGTGCTGGTTGAAGGTGTGACTTTTGGTAATTTATAGAAAAACCTAGGGTGTGTAGGGTTTCTATTACATAACGTGTATGATTTTGGCATTGTGTAAGACTGCCTGATTTTATTAGCCAATCATCTAGATATGGAAAGAAATGGATATGTTGTATTCTTAGGTAGGCTGCTACTACTGCTAAGCACTTTGTGAATACCCTTGGAGCTGTTGTTATGCTGAAAGGTAACACTTTGAACAGGTACTGCTTTCCTTGAATGACAACCCTGGGGTATTTGCTGTGAGCTGAATGGATGGGTATGTGGAAATACGCATCCTTGAGTTCCAAGGCTGTCATAAAATCTTGTTTTTGTAGCAGTGGGATAACATCTTAGAGTTACCATGTGAAAATGTTCTGATAGGATGTAAAAATTGAGGGGCCTGAGGTCTAATATTGGCCCCTGAGGGTGCCATCTTTTTTGGGAATTAGAAAGTATAGTGAATAACCTCCTGTTCCTAGTTGAAACTGTGGAACTAACTTTATTGCTTGTTTGAGTAGTAGAGATTGAACCTCTTTTTGTAGCAGAATTGTATGTTATAGGGTTAACTTGTGATACCTTGGAAGAATATTTGGAGGAGTGTTTATCAATTCTAGGCAATAACCATTGCGGATAATTGATAGCACCCAGTTGTCTGTGGTGATATTTTGCCAATGTGTGTGGAACTGCTGTAGTCTTTCCCCCACAGGAAACTTGAGTAGAAGGGAGTGAGGGAAGTCACTGTTTTGGCTTGCAGGCTGTTTAGAGGTTTGGAATTTATCTCTATTTCTAGAGTATTGTCCTCTATATGTGCCTCTAAAACCACCTCGCTGGTACTGGGTTTGGTAAGTTGGTTTTGTTTGGGAAGTTGATGCCTCTAAAGGTTGTGGTCTGAAACCTCGAAACTGAGACCTACAAAATGACCCTCTATATGGTGTAGAATAGAGTGCCCCCATGGTCTTTCGTAGTTTTTCTATTGTTGTGTCTACCTCTGGCCCAAAAAACTGTTTCTTATCAAAGGGCATGCTTAACACAACCTGTTTTATTTCTGGTTTACTAGAATGTCCGGCTATTGGGACTGCATCAGCAATGGATTACAACATTTGGAACTGCCCTGATGAAGGTGACCTCCATAATAGAGGAATACCGAAACGCGCGTAGGCTATAGGTTCCTTTTGAATCTCATTTAAGATCTTAATATTATCACCATATTTCATGGACATTCATCCCTTCTAGATCCGAATACCAACATTGTTGGATTTGTATCAATCCTAAATTCTGTTATGTTGGTTAACAATATGTAACCTTTGGATTCTATTTTGCTATTGTATAAAGTGTATGATATTAGGATCATTATTTTGCTATTTTTTTAAATTTTTGCATTCTGTATTTTTGAGGTTTTAGCCCGGTATGAATGTGGAATGATTGAGTTGGGTGAATGTTAAAGACTTTTTTGTATTTGGTTTTAGATCCTTAATATTTTGTAAATGAACTCAATAAAAACATATTGTTGATAGAGTCTCTATTTTGTTATCCAATTCTATATGTAACCCAAAGCGTACATCTAAAAGTTGTTGTAGTATATGACATACAAAACTATGGACATTGATACTTTTAGCGATACGGCATTTGAGGAATATAATTCCCATGATCATTGTTTGTGGTTCATAATTTAGCTTTACTCTTCAGTATTTCTGGTTTAAAACCAGAGGAGCGCAGCCATGCATGTCTACGAATAATGACTGCTGTGTTCACACTCCTTGCAGGGGTATCAGCTTCATAAAGGGCAGCTCTTATTTGGTTGTTACTAATAGCTTGCCCTTCCTCTACTACCTGTTGCGCCCTCTTCTGGTGCTCTTTTGGGAGATGCAGTATATCCTGCATCTCATCCCAATGGGCTCTATCGTAACGAGCTAGCAGTGCCTGGGAATTAGCTATTCTCCATTGGTTTGCTGCTTGGGACGCAACTCTTTCCTGCAGCATCACATTTTCTGCTCTCCTTATCAGGATGGGGTGCATGTACGGAGGACTGGCTATTTGCCCTTTTTCTTGCAGCACTAACCACTACTGAATCGGGTGGCACCTGATGGCTGATGTAATCAGGGTCAGAAGGTGCAGGTTTATACTTTCTCTATTCTAGGCGTTATTATTCTTGCTTTCACAGGCTCATTAATAATCTGGTCTGCGTGCTTCACCATGCCTGGTAGCATTGGGAGGCATTGGTACCAAAAATGGGTTGAGAATAATGTATTAAACAAAAAATCTTCCTCTAGTGGTTCTGTGTGCATTGTAACCCCATGATAGGCTGCAGCCCTGGCTATAACCTGATTATATACTGTAGTATCTTCAGGTGGAGAAGGTTTGGAGGGTTAGGTGTCTGGGTCGTTGCTTGGGATGGGATCAGGGTCGTAAAGGTCCCATGGATCAACAGTGTCTTGTTGGGAGTCAAAACAATGCATTGGTGTAGGACTTGTTTGAGGAGAGGTAGGCAGGCGCGGAGAATGAGGAGGAGAAGACTGAGGAGGTGCTGGCTTCTCTTTTTGATTTGGCACTTTAGTTGGGGGCTGTGCTGTATCCAATTTCTCCTGAAATGCCAGCTTTCTCTTTGTTTTTAAAGGAGGTGCTGTAATGATTCTCCCTGCTTATTTATGGATGTGTATCCTAGACTGTCTCTCATCCATAATTTGAAGGATTGGTTCAATTTCTCTCTCTTCCTCAGAGGTTTTATGGCTTTCTCACAGTATTGGGGAAAGTCCTTGTTCCACTGTATAACCTGCCTTTTGTGATTTTTTTTGGGATCAAATGATGAGGAAGGTCTCGGCTCCAAAACAGTTTTTCAAATTTTTGACTCCGAAAGTAGTAGTTGATTACTGGAGTCTGAAAAGGAGCTTTTAATAGTCTTTGTCGAATCCGAAGTCGGAGGCGTGGCCTTTTTCGGTGCTGAACACGAGGGTCGGTCACAGACAGTCTTTTTTCGGGCCGAGCCATGGCCTTCCGGCAGTGGGGTACCGAAGGCCTTCTGTTTCTTATGTGGGGTGCAGGGGCAGAAATACTCGCACGCTGGCCGACTGGAAAGGGTCTATCCTCCTCGGATTCCTGCTCCGACTCTGTGTCTCGGATAGAGACTGCTGTCTGCATTTATTCCTCTTCTGTAACGTCGAAATGTTCTCCGTTCTTCGACACCATTTCCAGCCTTCTTGCTCTTCGGTCCCTCAGAGTCTTTTTTGATCAGAACGATCGACAGGCCTCGCAGTTTTCCTCCCGATGACCTGGAGAAAGGCAGAGGTTGCAAACCAGATGTTGGTATGTGTATTGGTACTTAGAGTGTGTAAGGAAATGCCTCCTTGGCATGGTTGCCCCCTGACTTTTTGCCTTTGCTGATGCTATGTTTACAATTGAAAGTGTGCTGAGGCCTGCTAACCAGGCCCCAACACCAGTGTTCTTTCCCTAACCTGTAACTTTTGTATCCACAATTGGCAGACCCTGGCATCCAGATAAGTCCCTTGTAACTGGTACTTCTAGTACCAAGGGCCCTGATGCCAAGGAAGGTCTCTAAGGGCTGCAGCATGTCTTATGCCACCCTGGAGACCTCTCACTCAGCACAGACACACTGCTTGCCAGCTTGTGTGTGCTAGTGAGGACAAAACGAGTAAGTCGACATGGCACTCCCCTCAGGGTGCCATGCCAGCCTCTCACTGCCTATGCAGTATAGGTAAGACACCCCTCTAGCAGGCCTTACAGCCCTAAGGCAGGGTGCACTATACCATAGGTGAGGGTACCAGTGCATGAGCATGGTACCCCTACAGTGTCTAAACAAAACCTTAGACATTGTAAGTGCAGGGTAGCCATAAGAGTATATGGTCTGGGAGTTTGTCAAACACGAACTCCACAGCACCATAATGGCTACACTGAAAACTGGGAAGTTTGGTATCAAACTTCTCAGCACAATAAATGCACACTGATGCCAGTGTACATTTTATTGCAAAATACACCCCAGAGGGCACCTTAGAGGTGCCCCCTGAAACTTAACCGACTGTCTGTGTAGGCTGACTAGTTCCAGCAGCCTGCCACACTAGAGACATGTTGCTGGCCCCATGGGGAGAGTGCCTTTGTCACTCTGAGGCCAGTAACAAAGCCTGCACTGGGTGGAGATGCTAACACCTCCCCCAGGCAGGAGCTGTGACACCTGGCGGTGAGCCTCAAAGGCTCACCCCTTTGTCACAGCCCAGCAGGGCACTCCAGCTTAGTGGAGTTGCCCGCCCCCTCCGGCCACGGCCCCCACTTTTGGCGGCAAGGCTGGAGGGAACAAAGAAAGCAACAAGGAGGAGTCACTGGCCAGCCAGGACAGCCCCTAAGGTGTCCTGAGCTGAGGTGACTAACTTTTAGAAATCCTCCATCTTGCAGATGGAGGATTCCCACAATAGGGTTAGGATTGTGACCCCCTCCCCTTGGGAGGAGGCACAAAGAGGGTGTACCCACCCTCAGGGCTAGTAGCCATTGGCTACTAACCCCCCAGACCTAAACACGCCCTTAAATTTAGTATTTAAGGGCTACCCTGAACCCTAGAAAATTAGATTTCTGCAACAACAAGAAGAAGGACTGCCCAGCTGAAAACCCCTGCAGAGGAAGACCAGAAGACAACAACTGCCTTGGCTCCAGAAACTCACCGGCCTGTCTCCTGCCTTCCAAAGAACTCTGCTCCAGCGACGCCTTCCAAAGGGACCAGCGACCTCTGAATCCTCTGAGGACTGCTCTGCTTCGACGACGACAAGAAACTCCCGAGGACAGCGGACCTGCTCCAAAAAGACTGCAACTTTGTTTCAAGAAGCAGCTTTAAAGAACCCTGCAACTCCCCGCAAGAAGCGTGAGACTTGCAACACTGCACCCGGCGACCCCGACTCGGCTGGTGGAGAACCAACACCTCAGGGAGGACCCCCGGACTACTCTCCGACTGTGAGTACCAAAACCTGTCCCCCCTGAGCCCCCACAGCGCCGCCTGCAGAGGGAATCCCGAGGCTTCCCCTGACCGCGACTCTCTGAAACCTAAGTCCCGACGCCTGGAAAAGACCCTGCACCCGCAGCCCCCAGGACCTGAAGGACCGGACTTTCACTGGAGAAGTGACCCCCAGGAGTCCCTCTCCCTTGCCCAAGTGGAGGTTTCCCCGAGGAAGCCCCCCCTTGCCTGCCTGCAGCGCTGAAGAGATCCGTTGATCTCTCATAGACTAACATTGCAAACCCGACGCTTGTTTCTACACTGCACCCGGCCGCCCCCGCGCTGCTGAGGGTGAAATTTCTGTGTGGGCTTGTGTCCCCCCCGGTGCCCTACAAAACCCCCCTGGTCTGCCCTCCGAAGACGCGGGTACTTACCTGCAAGCAGACCGGAACCGGGGCACCCCCTTCTCTCCATTCTAGCCTATGCGTTTTGGGCACCACTTTGAACTCTGCACCTGACCGGCCCTGAGCTGCTGGTGTGGTGACTTTGGGGTTGCTCTGAACCCCCAACGGTGGGCTACCTTGGACCAAGAACTGAACCCTGTAAGTGTCTTACTTACCTGGTAAAACTAACAAAAACTTACCTCCCCCAGGAACTGTGAAAATTGCACTAAGTGTCCACTTTTAAAGTAGCTATTTGTGAATAACTTGAAAAGTATACATGCAATTGAAATGATTCAAAGTTCCTAATGTACTTACCTGCAATACCTTTCAAACAAGATATTACATGTTAAATTTGAACCTGTGGTTCTGAACATAAACTAAGAAAAGATATTTTTCTATAACAAAACCTATTGGCTGGATTTGTCTCTGAGTGTGTGTACCTCATTTATTGTCTATGTGTATGTACAACAAATGCTTAACACTACTCCTTGGATAAGCCTACTGCTCGACCACACTACCACAAAATAGAGCATTAGTATTATCTATTTTTACCACTATTTTACCTCTAAGGGGAACCCTTGGACTCTGTGCATGCTATTCCTTACTTTGAAATAGCACATACAGAGCCAACGTCCTACAGCGTGGCATCGAGGGCAGAGTCGGAAAGGAGTCCGATCCATGAGGCTCTCCACGCGGTGGGCCCGAATAGGCCCGAGTTGGGCGCGCGCGCGCACTGAAAGGTGAACAAAGTTGTTTTACAAAGGAACTGCTGTTTCGATGGAAGATGAATAACGCGATCGGATACAATACTGACGAAAAGGAGGTGTTTTTTTTTTTTTTTTTTTTGGTTTTCAGAATCGAAATCTCAGAGCGAGAGAAAACACGTCCAAACCAGACGGCGGAAACAAAACAATCTAACAATGGAGTCGATGACCATGCGCAATGGAACCGAAGAGGAGGAGTCACTCGATCCCGTGACTCTAAAAGACTTCTTCTAAGAAAAACAACTTGTAACACTCCGAGCCCAACACTAGACGTCAGAATCGATATTCATAGCATGTGTACCTGCAGCTACACATGCCATCAAATATATATATATATGGAAAATGTCACTTACTCAGTATACATCTGTTCGTGGCATGAGACGCTGCAGATTCACATGCTGTGCATATCCCACCATCTAGTGTTGGACTCGGAGTGTTACAAGTTGTTTTTCTTCGAAGAAGTCTTTTCGAGTCACGAGATCGAGGGCCTCCTCCCATTTCGGCTCCATTGCGCATGGGCGTCGACTCCATCTTAGATTGTTTTCCCCGCAGAGGGTGAGGTAGGAGTTGTGTATATAGTAATAATGCCCATGCAATGGAGTAAGTATGTTCACATAATGTGACTGTAAGGAAATGCCTCCTTGGCATGGTTACCCCCTGACTTTTTGCCTTTGCTGATGCTATGTTTTGAATTGAAAGTGTACTGAGGCCTGCTAACCAGGCCCCAGCACCAGTGTTCTTTCCCTAACCTGTACTTTTGATTCCACAATTGGCACACCCTGGCATCCAGATAAGTCCCTTGTAAGTGGTACCCCTGGTACCAAGGGCCCTGATGCCAAGGAAGGTCTCTAAGGGCTGCAGCATATCTTATGCCACCCTAGAGACCCCTCACTCAGCACAGACACCCTGCTTGCCAGCTTGTGTGTGCTGGTGAGAACAAAACGAGTAAGTCGACATGGCACTCCCCTCAGGGTGCCATGCCAGCCTCTCACTGCCTATGCAGGTATAGATAAGTCACCCCTCTAGCAGGCCTTACAGCCCTAAGGCATGGTGCACTATACCATAGGTGAGGGCACCAGTGCATGAGCACTGTGCCCCTACAGTGTCTAAGCAATACCTTAGACATTGTAAGTGCAGGGTAGCCATAAGAGTATATGGTCTGGGAGTCTGTTTTACACGAACTCCACAGCACCATAATGGCTACAATGAAAACTGGGAAGTTTGGTATCAAACTTCTCAGCACAATAAATGCACACTGATACCAGTGTACATTTTATTGTAAAATACACCCCAGAGGGCACCTTAGAGGTGCCCCCTGAAACCTTAACCAACTATTTGTGTAGGCTGACTGGTTCCAGCAGCCTGCCACACTAGAGACATGTTGCTGGCCCCATGGGGAGAGTGCCTTTGTCACTCTGAGGCCAGTAACAAAGCCTGCACTGGGTGGAGATGCTAACACCTCCCCCAGGCAGGAGCTGTCACACCTGGCGGTGAGCCTCAAAGGCTCACCCCTTTGTGCCAGCACCGCAGGACACTCCAGCTAGTGGAGTTGCCCGCCCCCTTCGGCCCCCACTTTTGGCGGCAAGGCCGAAGAAAATAATGAGAAAAACAAGGAGGAGTCACTGGCCAGTCAGGACAGCCCCTAAGGTGTCCTGAGCTGAAGTGACTCCAACTTTTAGAAATCCTGCATCTTGCAGATGGAGGATTCCCCCAATAGGATTAGGGATGTGACCCCCTCCCCTTGGGAGGAGGCACAAAGAGGGTGTACTCACCCTCAGGGCTAGTAGCCATTGGCTACTAACCCCCCAGACCTAAACACGCCCTTAAATTTAGTATTTAAGGGCTTCCCTGAACCTAAGAATTTAGATTCCTGCAACTTACCGAAGAAGAAGACTGCTGAGCTGAAAACCCCTGCAGAAGAAGAAAGAAGACACCAACTGCTTTGGCCCCAGTCCTACCGGCCTGTCTCCTGCCTTCTAAAGAACCCTGCTCCAGCGACGCTTTCTCCAGGACCAGCGACCTCTGAATCCTCAGAGGACTGCCCTGCTTCCAAGAGACCAAGAAACTCCTGAGGACAGCGGTACTGCTCCAAAAAGACTGCAACTTTGTTTCGAAGGAGCAGATTTAAAGACCCCTGCAACTCCCCGCAAGAAGCGTGAGACTTGCAACACTGCACCCGGCGACCCAGACTCGACTGGTGGAGAACCAACACCTCAGGGAGGACCCTCCGGCGACTCTGAGTCCGTGAGTAACCAAAGTTGTCCCCCCTGAGCCCCCACAGCGACGCCTGCAGAGGGAATCCCGAGGCTCCCCCTGACCGCGACTGCCTGAACTCCATTTCCCGACGGCTGGAAAAGACCCTGCACCCGCAGCCCCCAGCACCTAAAGGAACGGAACTCCTGTGCAGGAGTGACCCCCAGGAAGCCCTCTCCCTTGCCCAGGTGGTGGCTACCCCGAGGAGCACCCCCCTTGCCTGCCTGCAACGCTGAAGAGATCCCTTGATCTCTCATTGATTTCCATTGAAAACCCGACGCTTGTTTCTACACTGCACCCGGCCGCCCCAGTGCCGCTGAGGATGTACTTTTTGTGTGGACTTGTGTCCCCCCCGGTGCCCTACAAAACACCCCTGGTCTGCCCTCCGAAGACGCGGGTACTTACCTGCTGGCAGACCGGAACCGGGGCACCCCCTTCTCTCCATTGAAGCCTATGCGTTTTGGGCACCTCTTTGACCTCTGCACCTGACCGGCCCTGAGCTGCTGGTGTGGTAACTTTGGGGTTGCTCTGAACCCCCAACGGTGGGCTACCTTGGACCCAAACCTGAGACTTGTAAGTGATTTACTTACCTAACAAAAACTTACCTCCCCAGGAACTGTGAAAATTGCACTAAGTGTCCACTTTTAAAACAGCTTATTGTGTTTTATGTAAAAAGTATACATGCTAATGTAATGATTCAAAGTTCCTAAAGTACTTACCTGCAATACCTTTCAAATGAGATATTACATGTAGAATTTGAACCTGTGGTTCTTAAAATAAACTAAGAAAAGATATTTTTCTATAACAAAACCTATTGGCTGGATTTGTCTCTGAGTGTGTGTTCCTCATGTATTGCCTGTGTGTATGTACAACAAATGCTTAACACTACTCCTTTGATAAGCCTACTGCTCGACCACACTACCACAAAATAGAGCATTAGTATTATCTCTTTTTGCGACTATCTTACCTCTAAGGGGAACCCTTGGACTCTGTGCATACTATTCCTTACTTTGAAATAGTGCATACAGAGCCAACTTCCCACATTGGTGGATCAGCGGTGGGGTACAAGACTTTGCATTTGCTGGACTACTCAGCCAATACCCGATCACACGACAAATTCCAAAAATTGTCATTAGAAATTGTTTTTGCAATTTGAAATTTTTCTAAATTCTTAAAAGTCCTGCTAGGGCCTTGTGTTAGTCCCTGTTAGCATTTCCTTTTAGAGTTTAAAAGTTTGGTAAAAGTTTGAATTAGATCCTAGAACTAGTTTTAGTTTCTTAAAAAGTATTCCAACTTTTAGAAACATAATGTCTACTACAGATGTGAATGTGGTGGAACTCGACACCACACCTTACCTCCATCTACAGATGAGAGAGCTAAGGTCACTCTGTAAACTAAAGAAAATAGCAATGGGCTCCAGACCTTCCAAACTACAGCTCCAGGAGCTGTTGGCAGAGTTTGAAAGAGCCAACCCCTCTGAGGATGGCAACTCAGAGGATGATGATAGTGACTTGGAGGGTGATTCCCCCCCACCAGTCCTATCTAGGGAGAACAGGGCCTCTCAAGCCCTGACTCCACAAATAATAGTTAGAGATGCTGGTTCCCTCACAGGAGGGACCAACAACTCTGAAAACACTGAGGATAACTCCAGTGAAGAGGACATCCAGTTAGCCAGGATGGCCAAAAGATTGGCTTTGGAAAGACAGATCCTAGCCATAGAAAGGGAAAGACAAGAGATGGGCCTACGACCCATCAATGGTGGCAGCAACATAAATAGGGTCAGAGATTCTCCTGACATGTTGAAAATCCCTAAAGGGATTGTAACTAAATATGAAGATGGTGATGACATCACCAAATGGTTCACAGCTTTTGAGAGGGCTTGTGTAACCAGAAAAGTGAACAAATCTCACTGGGGTGCTCTCCTTTGGGAAATGTTCACAGGAAAGTGTAGGGATAGACTCCTCACACTCTCTGGAAAAGATGCAGAATCTTATGACCTCATGAAGGGTACCCTGATTGAGGGCTTTGGATTCTCCACTGAGGAGTATAGGATTAGATTCAGGGGGGCTCAAAAATCCTCGAGCCAGACCTGGGTTGACTTTGTAGACTTCTCAGTAAAAACACTAGATGGTTGGATTCAAGGCAGTGGTGTAAGTAATTATGATAGGCTGTACAATTTATTTGTGAAAGAACACCTATTAAGTAATTGTTTCAATGATAAACTGCATCAGCATCTGGTAGACCTAGGACCAATTTCTCCCCAAGAATTGGGAAAGAAGGCGGACCATTGGGTCAAGAATAGGGTGTCCAAAACTTCCACAGGGGGTGACCAAAAGAAAGGGGTCACAAAACCTCCCCAGGGGAAGGGTGGTGAGACAGCCAAAAACAAAAATAGTAAAGTGTCTTCTACAGGCCCCCAAAAACCTGCACAGGAGGGTGGGCCCAGAACCTCTTCACAAAACAATTCTGGGTACAAGGGTAAAAACTTTGATCCCAAAAAGGCCTGGTGTCGTAGCTGTAGTCAGTCTGGACACCAAACTGGAGACAAGGCCTGTTCCAAGAAAGATACCACTTCTAACTCCCATCCAGCTAAAACTGGAATGGCCAGTCTCCAAGTGGGATCAACAGTGTGCCCAGAGCAAATCAGGTGTCACACTGAAGCTACATTAGTCTCTGAGGGTGGGGTGGATTTAGCCACACTGGCTGCCTGGCCCCCTAACATGCAAAAATACAGGCAGCAGCTCTTAATTAATGGGACAAGTGTAGAGGGCCTGAGGGATACAGGTGCCAGTGTCACCATGGTGACAGAGAAACTGGTTTCCCCTGGCCAATACCTGGCTGGACGAACTTATCCAGTCACCAACGCTGACAATCAGACTAAAGTACATCCCATGGCTATGGTAACTTTAGAGTGGGGAGGGGTCAATGGCCTGAAACAGGTGGTGGTCTCCTCAAATATCCCAGTAGACTGTTTGCTTGGAAATGACCTGGAGTCCTCAGCAGGGGCTGAGGTAGAACTGAAAACCCATGCAGCCATGCTGGGTATCCCTGAACTGGTGTGTGTCAAGACAAGGGCACAGTGCAAGGCACAGGGTGAAAAAGTAGAGCTGGAGTCTGGAAGAAAGGCCCAGCCTACCAAGAGAAAAGGAAAGTCAGCTGGGAAACCAGCTGCAACACAGCAAGAAAAAGAGAACCTCTCTTCTCAGGAAGAAGTTCTGCCCTCTGAGGGAACTGAGCCTATGGAGCTGGAACCTTATCAGGTTGAGCTCTTAGGCCCAGGGGGACCCTCAAGGGAAGAGCTGTGTAAGGGACAAGAAACCTGTCCCTCTCTTGAAGGCCTTAGGCAGCAAGCTGCTGAAGAGTCCAAAGGCAAGAAAAATGGAACACATAGGGTCTATTGGGAAGATGGACTCCTGTACACTGAGGCAAGAGATCCCAAACCTGGTGCCACTAGGAGAGTGGTAGTGCCTCAGGGTTTCAGAGAGTTCATTCTGACCTTAGCCCATGATATTCCCCTTGCGGGACATTTGGGACAAACCAAGACATGGGAGAGGTTAGTCAACCACTTCTACTGGCCCAATATGTCCCAGAAGGTTAAGGAGTTTTGCCTCTCCTGCCCCACCTGTCAAGCCAGTGGTAAGACAGGTGGGCATCCAAAGGCCCCCCTCCATTCCACTTCCAGTGGTGGGGGTCCCCTTTGAAAGAGTGGGTGTGGACATAGTTGGTCCACTAGAACCTCCCACAGCCTCAGGAAATATGTACATCCTAGTAGTAGTGGATCATGCTACTAGGTATCCTGAAGCTATTCCCCTTAGGTCGACTACTGCCCCGGCAGTAGCCAAGGCCCTCATTGGTATCTTTACCAGAGTGGGCTTCCCTAAGGAGGTGGTGTCTGACAGAGGTACCAACTTCATGTCGGCATACCTAAAACACATGTGGAATGAGTGTGGAGTGACTTATAAATTCACTACACCATATCATCCACAAACTAATGGCCTTGTTGAGAGATTCAACAAGACATTAAAGGGCATGATCATGGGGCTCCCAGAAAAAACTCAAAAGGAGATGGGATGTCCTCCTGCCATGTCTGCTTTTCGCTTACAGAGAGGTGCCTCAGAAGGGAGTAGGATTCTCACCCTTTGAACTTCTGTTTGGCCACCCTGTAAGGGGACCACTTGCTCTTGTTAAAGAAGGCTGGGAGAGACCTCTTCATGAGCCTAAACAAGACATAGTGGACTATGTACTTGGCCTTCGCTCAAGGATGGCAGAGTACATGGAAAAGGCAAGCAAAAACCTTGAGGCCAGCCAACAGCTCCAGAAGTGTTGGTATGACCAAAAGGCTGCACTGGTTGAATTCCAACCAGGGCAGAAAGTATGGGTTTTGGAGCCTGTGGCTCCCAGGGCACTTCAGGACAGATGGAGTGGCCCTTACCCAATCCTGGAAAAGAAGAGTCAGGTCATCTACCTGGTGGACCTAGGCACAAGCAGGAGCCCCAAGAGGGTGATCCATGTAAACCGCCTAAAACTCTTCCATGACAGGGCTGATGTAAATCTGTTGATGGTCACAGATGAGGACCAGGAAGCTGAGAGTGAGCCTCTCCCTGATCTCCTCTCATCAGACCCTAAAGATGGCTCAGTGGATGGAGTGATCTATTCAGACACCCTCTCTGGCCAACAGCAAGCTGACTGTAGGAAGGTCCTACAACAGTTTGCTGAGCTCTTTTCCCTAACCCCTGGTCAGACACACCTGTGTACCCATGATGTGGACACAGGAGACAGCATGCCTGTCAAAAACAAAATCTTCAGACAGTCTGATCAAGTTAAGGAAAGCATCAAGGTGGAAGTCCACAAGATGCTGGAATTGGGAGTAATTGAGTACTCTGACAGCCCCTGGGCTAGCCCAGTGGTCTTAGTCCCCAAACCTCACACCAAAGAAGGAAAGAGAGAGATGAGGTTTTGTGTGGACTACAGAGGTCTCAACTCTGTCACCAAGACAGATGCTCATCCCATTCCTAGAGCTGATGAGCTAATAGACAAATTAGGGGCTGCCAAATTCTTAAGTACCTTTGACTTAACAGCAGGGTACTGGCAAATCAAAATGGCCCCTGGAGCAAAAGAAAAGACAGCATTCTCCACACCTGATGGGCATTATCAGTTCACTGTTATGCCCTTTGGTTTAAAGAATGCCCCTGCCACCTTCCAAAGGTTGGTGAACCAAGTCCTTGCTGGGTTGGAATCCTTTAGTGCAGCTTATCTTGATGATATTGCTGTCTTCAGCTCCACCTGGCAGGATCACCTGGTCCACCTGAAGAAGGTTTTGAAGGCCCTGCAATCTGCAGGCCTCTCTATCAAGGCATCCAAATGCCAGATAGGGCAGGGAACTGTGGTTTACTTGGGACACCTTGTAGGTGGAGGCCAAGTTCAGCCACTCCAGCCTAAGATCCAGACTATTCTGGACTGGGCAGCTCCAAAAACCCAGACTCAAGTCAGGGCATTCCTTGGCTTGACTGGGTACTACAGGAGGTTTGTGAAGGGATATGGATCCATTGTGACAGCCCTCACAGAACTCACCTCCAAGAAAATGCCCAAGAAAGTAAACTGGACTGTAGAATGCCAACAGGCCTTTGACACCCTGAAACAAGCTATGTGCACAGCACCAGTTCTAAAAGCTCCAGATTACTCCAAGCAGTTCATTGTGCAGACAGATGCCTCTGAACATGGAATAGGGGCAGTTTTGTCCCAAACAAATGATGATGTCCTTGACCAGCCTGTTGCTTTCATTAGCAGGAGGTTACTCCCCAGGGAGCAGCGTTGGAGTGCCATTGAGAGGGAGGCCTTTGCTGTGGTTTGGTCCCTGAAGAAGCTGAGACCATACCTTTTTGGTACTCACTTCCTAGTTCAAACTGACCACAGACCTCTCAGATGGCTGATGCAAATGAAAGGTGAAAATCCAAAACTGTTGAGGTGGTCCATCTCCCTACAGGGAATGGACTTTATACTGGAAAACAGACCTGGGACTGCCCATGCCAATGCAGATGGCCTTTCCAGGTTCTTCCACTTAGAAAATGAAGACTCTCTTGGGAATGGTTAGTCTCATCCTCTTTCGTTTGGGGGGGGTGGGGGTGTAAGGAAATGCCTCCTTGACATGGTTACCCCCTGACTTTTTGCCTTTGCTGATGCTATGTTTTGAATTGAAAGTGTGCGGAGGCCTGCTAACCAGGCCCCAGCACCAGTGTTCTTTCCCTAACCTGTACTTTTGATTCCACAATTGGCACACCCTGGCATCCAGATAAGTCCCTTGTAAGTGGTACCCCTGGTACCAAGGGCCCTGATGCCAAGGAAGGTCTCTAAGGGCTGCAGCATATCTTATGCCACCCTAGAGACCCCTCACTCAGCACAGACACCCTGCTTGCCAGCTTGTGTGTGCTGGTGAGAACAAAACGAGTAAGTCGACATGGCACTCCCCTCAGGGTGCCATGCCAGCCTCTCACTGCCTATGCAGGTATAGATAAGTCACCCCTCTAGCAGGCCTTACAGCCCTAAGGCAGGGTGCACTATACCATAGGTGAGGGCACCAGTGCATGAGCACTGTGCCCCTACAGTGTCTAAGCAATACCTTAGACATTGTAAGTGCAGGGTAGCCATAAGAGTATATGGTCTGGGAGTCTGTTTTACACGAACTCCACAGCACCATAATGGCTACACTGAAAACTGGGAAGTTTGGTATCAAACTTCTCAGCACAATAAATGCACACTGATACCAGTGTACATTTTATTGTAAAATACACCCCAGAGGGCACCTTAGAGGTGCCCCCCTGAAACCTTAACCAACTATCTGTGTAGGCTGACTGGTTCCAGCAGCCTGCCACACTAGAGACATGTTGCTGGCCCCATGGGGAGAGTGCCTTTGTCACTCTGAGGCCAGTAACAAAGCCTGCACTGGGTGGAGATCCTAACACCTCCCCCAGGCAGGAGCTGTCACACCTGGCGGTGAGCCTCAAAGGCTCACCCCTTTGTGCCAGCACCGCAGGACACTCCAGCTAGTGGAGTTGCCCGCCCCCTCCGGCCCCCACTTTTGGCGGCAAGGCCGGAGAAAATAATGAGAAAAACAAGGAGGAGTCACTGGCCAGTCAGGACAGCCCCTAAGGTGTCCTGAGCTGAAGTGACTCCAACTTTTAGAAATCCTCCATCTTGCAGATGGAGGATTCCCCCAATAGGATTAGGGATGTGACCCCCTCCCCTTGGGAGGAGGCACAAAGAGGGTGTACCCACCCTCAGGGCTAGTAGCCATTGGCTACTAACCCCCCAGACCTAAACACGCCCTTAAATTTAGTATTTAAGGGCTTCCCTGAACCTAAGAATTTAGATTCCTGCAACTTACCGAAGAAAAAGACTGCTGAGCTGAAAACCCCTGCAGAAGAAGAAGGAAGACACCAACTCCTTTGGCCCCAGTCCTACCGGCCTGTCTCCTGCCTTCTAAAGAACCCTGCTCCAGCGACGCTTTCTCCAGGACCAGCGACCTCTGAATCCTCAGAGGACTGCCCTGCTTCCAAGAGACCAAGAAACTCCTGAGGACAGCGGTACTGCTCCAAAAAGACTGCAACTTTGTTTCGAAGGAGCAGATTTAAAGACCCCTGCAACTCCCCGCAAGAAGCGTGAGACTTGCAACACTGCACCCGGCGACCCCGACTCGACTGGTGGAGAACCAACACCTCAGGGAGGACACTCCGGCGACTCCGAGTCCGTGAGTAACCAAAGTTGTCCCCCCTGAGCCCTCACAGCGACGCCTGCAGAGGGAATCCCGAGGCTCCCCCTGACCGCGTCTGCCTGAACTCCATTTCCCGACAGCTGGAAAAGACCCTGCACCCGCAGCCCCCAGCACCTAAAGGAACGGAACTCCTGTGCAGGAGTGACCCCCAGGAAGCCCTCTCCCTTGCCCAGGTGGTGGCTACCCCGAGGAGCCCCCCCCTTGCCTGCCTGCAACACTGAAGAGATCCCTTGATCTCTCATTGATTTCCATTGAAAACCCGACGCTTGTTTCTACACTGCACCCGGCCGCCCCAGTGCCGCTGAGGGTGTACTTTTTGTGTGGACTTGTGTCCCCCCCGGTGCCCTACAAAACCCCCCTGGTCTGCCCTCCGAAGACGCAGGTACTTACCTGCTGGCAGACCGGAACCGGGGCACCCCCTTCTCTCCATTGAAGCCTATGCGCTTTGGGCTCCTCTTTGACCTCTGCACCTGACCGGCCCTGAGCTGCTGGTGTGGTAACTTTGGGGTTGCTCTGAACCCCCAACGGTGGGCTACCTTGGACCCAAACCTGAGACTTGTAAGTGATTTACTTACCTGACAAAAACTAACAAAAACTTACCTCCCCAGGAACTGTGAAAATTGCACTAAGTGTCCACTTTTAAAACAGCTTATTGTGTTTTATGTAAAAAGTATACATGCTAATGTAATGATTCAAAGTTCCTAAAGTACTTACCTGCAATACCTTTCAAATGAGATATTACATGTAGAATTTGAACCTGTGGTTCTTAAAATAAACTAAGAAAATATATTTTTCTATAACAAAACCTATTGGCTGGATTTGTCTCTGAGTGTGTGTTCCTCATTTATTGCCTGTGTGTATGTACAACAAATGCTTAACACTACTCCTTTGATAAGCCTACTGCTCGACCACACTACCACAAAATAGAGCATTAGTATTATCTCTTTTTGCCACTATCTTACCTCTAAGGGGAACCCTTGGACTCTGTGCATACTATTCCTTACTTTGAAATAGTGCATACAGAGCCAACTTCCTACAGTGACTAAAAGTATTATATTTACCAATTTACAAATGTACGAGTTTAATTTTGATCAACTTACACCGGCTACAGGCTCCCGGGGAGGTGGGAGGGCGCATGTGAATCTGGAGCGTCTCATGCCACGAACAGATGTACACTGGGTAAGTGACATTTTCCGTTCGATGGCATGTGTAGCTGCAGATACACATGCTGTGCATAGACTAGTAAGCAGTTATCTCCCCAAAAGTGGTGGTTTAGCCTGTAGGAGTTGAAGTTGTTTGAAATAAAGTTCTTAGTACTGCTTGTCCTACTGTGGCTTGTTGTGTTGTTAACACATCCACGCAGTAATGTTTAGTGAATGTATGAGGCGTAGACCATGTGGCTGCCTTACAGATTTCTGTCATTGGTATATTTCCTAGAAAGGTCATTGTGGCGCCCTTCTTTCTAGTGGAGTGTGCCTTTGGTGTAATAGGCAGTTCTCTCTTCGCTTTAACATAACAGGTTTAAATACATCTCACTATCCATCTGGCAATGCCTTGTTTGGATATTGGATTCCCTGTATGAGGTTTTTGGTAAGCTACAAACAATTGTTTTGCTTTGCGAAACTGTTTGGTTTTATCAATGCAATACATTAGAGCTCTTTTTATGTCTAATGTATGTAATGCTCTTTCAGCTACAGAGTCTGGTTGTGGAAATAACACTGGGAGTTCCACAGTTTAGTTTAAGTGGAACGGTGATATAACTTTTGGCAAAAATTTGGGATTTGTACGTAGAACCACTTTATGTTTGTGTATTTGGATAAAGGGTTCCTGTATGGTAAAGGCTTGTATTTCACTTACTCTTCTGAGAGATGTGATAGCTATTAGGAAGCCTACTTTCCAAGTTAAGTATTGCATTTCACAAGAGTGCATGGGTTCGAATGGTGGACCCATGAGTTTCGTTAATACAATATCGAGGTTCCACGAAGGAACTGGTGGTGTTCTCGGTGGAATTATCCTTTTTAGACCCTCCATAAAAGCTTTTATGACTGGGATTTTAAATAGCGAAGTTGAATGTGTAATTTTCAGATAAGCTGAAATTGCTGTGAGATGTATTTTAATGGATGAAAAAGCTAACTTAGATTTTTGTAAGTGGCGTAAGTAGCTTACAATGTGTGTAGCGGAAGCGTGCAATGGTTGAATTTGATTAGTATGACAGTAATAAACAAATCGTTTCCATTTATTTGCGTAGCAATGTCTTGTAGTAGGTTTTCTAGCCTGTTTGATGACCTCCATACATTCCTGTGTGAGGTTTAGATGTCCGAATTCTAAGACTTCAGGAGCCAGATTGCTAGATTGAGCGATGCTGGATTCGGGTGTCTGATCTGCTGTTTGTGTTGAGTTAACAGATCTGGTCTGTTTGGTAGTTTGATATGGGGCACTACTGACAGGTCTAGTAGTGTTGTGTACCAAGGTTGTCGTGCCCAAGTTGGTGGTATTAGTTTGTTTTGACTCAGTTTGTTTACTAGATACGGAATGAGTGGGAGAGGGGGAAAAGCGTAAGCAAATATCCCTGACCAACTCATCCATAACGCATTGCCCTTGGAGTGAGGCTGTGGGTACCTGGATGCGTTTTGGCATTTTGCGTTTTCTCTTGTTGCGAATAGGTCTATTTGCGGTGTTCCCCAGTTTTTGAAGTAGGTTTGTAGTATCTGGGGATGAATCTCCCATTCGTGGATCTGTTGGTGATCTCGACTGAGATTGTCTGCCAACTGGTTTTTAATTCCTGGGATGTATTGCACTATTAGGTGAATGTGATTGTGATTCGCCCAATGCCAAATTTTTTGTGCCAAGAGACAGTTGTGATGAGTGTGTGCCTCACTGTTTAAGTAATACATTGTTGTCACGTTGTCTGTTTTGACAAGAATATGTTTGTGGGCTATTAGCGGTTGAAATGCTTTCAACGCTAGAAACACTGCTAGTAGTTCTAGCTGATTTATGTGAAGTTGTTTCTGCTGAGTGTCCCATTGTCCCTGGATGCTGTGTTGGTTGAGGTGTGCTCCCCACCCTACCATAGAAGCATCTGTTGTGATCACGTATTGAGGCACTGGGTCATGGAAAAGCCGCCCTTGATTTAAATTTATATGATTCCACCATTGTAGCGAGGTGTGTGTTTGGAGGTCTATTAACACTAGATCTTGTAGTTGACCCTGTGCTTGTGTCCATTGTGTTGCTAGGCACTGTTGTAAGGGCCGCATGTGTAATCTTGCGTTTGGGACAATGGCTATACATGAGGACATCATGCCTAGTAGTTTCATCACTAATTTGACCTGATACTTCTGGTTTGGGTGCATGCTTTGTATTACGTTTTGGAATGCTTGTACCCTTTGTGGACTTGGAGTGGCAATCCCTTTTTTTGTGTTGATTGTTGCTCCTAAGTATTGTTGTATTTGACACGGCTGTAGGTGTGATTTGTGGTAGTTTAGTGAGAAACCTAGTTTGTGAAGGGTTTCTATGACGTTTTTTGTGTGTTGAAAACACTGTTCGTGTGTGTTGGTTTTGATTAACCAATCGTCTAGATATGGGAACACGTGTATGTGCGGTCTTCTGATATGTGCCGCTACTACTGCTAGGCATTTTGTAAATACCCTTGGTGCTGTTGTTATTCCGAATGGTAACACTTTGAACTGGTAATGTACTCCCTGGATTACAAACCGTAAGTATTTCCTGTGTGAAGGATGTATGGGTATATGGAAGTACGCATCTTTGAGATCTAATGTGGTCATGTAGACTTTGTGTTTGAGCAAGGGGATTACGTTTTGAAGTGTCACCATGTAAAAGTGATCTGATTTGATGTAAAGATTTAGTGTTCTGAGATCTAATATGGGTCTTAGAGTTTTGTCTTTTTTGGGTATGAGAAAGTACAGGGAGTAAACCCCTGTTCCTTTCTGGTGATTGGGTACTAGTTCAATTGCATCTTTTTGTAACAACGCTTGGACTTCTATCTGTAACAGATCCATGTGTTGTTTGGACATGTTGTGTGTTTTTGGAGGCACATTTGGTGTTAATTGTAGGAATTCTATGCAATAGCCATGTTGGATGATGGCTAGGACCCACGAGTCCGTTGTTATTTCCTCCCAATTTTGTAAAATATTTGTCAGTCTCCCCCCCACTGGTGTTATGTGTTGGGGATTTGTGACACTTAAGTCACTGTTTGTTTTGAGGGGTCTTTGGACTTTGGAACTTCCCTCTAGTCTTAGGGAACTGTCCACCTCTGTATTGTCCCCGAAAGCCTCCTCTCTGATACTGGCTGTGGTACGTGGGCCTGGTTTGTGAGGTTGAGGGTTCTGTGGTTTGGCCCCGAAATCCCCCTCTAAATTGTGTCTTCCTAAAAGTGCCTCTGCTCTGTGGGGAGTAGAGCGCGCCCATGGCCTTGGCCGTATCTGTATCTTTTTTCAGCTTCTCGATAGCTGTGTCCACTTCCGGCCCAAACAACTGCTGTCCATTAAAAGGCATATTAAGCACAGCCTGTTGTATTTCGGGCTTGAATCCTGAGGTGCACAGCCATGGGTGTCGCCGAATTGTGACCGCTGTATTTACAGTTCTTGCAGCTGTGTCTGCTGCGTCCATTGCTGAACGTATCTGGTTATTTGAGATACTTTGGCCCTCTTCGACCACTTGTTGTGCACGTTTTTGGAATTCTTTGGGCAATGTTCAATAAAGTGTTGCATTTCATCCCAGTGGGCTCTGTCATATCTTGACAGCAAAGCCTGTGAATTTGCAATGCGCCATTGATTGGCTGCTTGTGCTGCCACTCTTTTTCCCGCTGCGTCGAACTTGCGACTTTCTTTGTTGGGTGGCGGTGCATCAGCGGAGGTGTGTGAATTCGCCCTTTTGCGTGCTGCGCCTACTACTACGGAGTCCGGTTGTCAGTTGCTGCGTGATGTACATAGGGTCTGTTGGTGGACGCTTGTACTTTTTCTCCACCCTAGGAGTCATGGCCCTGCCTTTTACAGGTTCTTGAAATACTTGCTTTGCGTGTTTCAACATTCCCGGTAGCATCGGAAGACTCTGGTACTGACTATGTGTGGATGACAGAGTATTAAATAAAAAGTCATCTTCAATAGGTTCAGCGTGCAGTGTCACGTTGTGAAAAGCAGCTGCTCTGGACACCACCTGTGTGTAAGCAGTACTGTCTTCAGGTGGTGATGGTCTTGCTGGGTAACAGTCGGGACTGTTATCTGACACTTTCCGAACTAACTAACTTTCCGAACCGAAACACAGAGCGAAGAGGAACACGTCCGAACCCGATGGCGGAAAGAAAACAATCTAAGATGGAGTCGACGCCCATGCCCAATGGAGCCGAAATGGGAGGAGACCCTCGATCTTGTGACTCGAAAAGACTTCTTCGAAGAAAAACAACTTGTAACACTCCGAGCCCAACACTAGATGGCGGGATATGCACAGCATGTGTATCTGCAGCTACACGTGCCATCGAACATATATATATATATATATATATATATATATATATATATATATATATATATATATATATGGATAAGTTACTTACCTGTAAATCCTAGTTCTCTTCCAGGGGTATCCTCATCAAAGTCATAAACATTGAATATTCCCGCCCTTGTGCGGGGACCCCGGAGCATATATAAAATATATACACATTATACATGTGTAACAAACAGTCATGCAGGCTATCATGTTAAAAACAGGCTAAAATGCTTTATTTCTATGAAGTTTTTTTTTTTTTTTTTTTTTAAATACTACAATAGAGCATAAATAAGTACCCAAGCTCCTAAAACTAGGCTTGGGGAAGTAAGCAGTAGCAAACTCTAGTGAAAAAATAGAGAAAACTGCATTGAAAAACAATGAAGCATTCTTAGCCAATAGGCTGCATGTAGGTTAACACAGGAGAACCATAAAAACTTTGGCACTGTGCCTTTAAGACCCTGAGCACCTCCAGTATCCCACCATGCCTCAGGGGTGAAGGAAAGGTGACAGTTGGTTCACAGTTAGGTCAGTTCTTTTTACGGTGACAATTTGTATAATTGAATCAAAATACTGTCTGTCCTGCACTTCCAGTAGACGTGTGTCCGGGGAGGAGGGTGGGTTGTTTATGACTTTGATGAGGATACCCCTGGAAGAGAACTAGGATTTACAGGTAAGTAACTTATCCTTCTCTTCCAGGGGATCCTCATCAATAGTCATAAACATTGAATAGATTAGCAAGCCCATCCCTAAACCCAGCGGACTGTCCGATAGAAGTGCAGGAATAGACATGTCTTACGCAAATAAATTCCTTAGAGAGGCCTGCCCCACTTGGGCATCCGCTCTTGCATCTGAGTCTAAACAATAATGTCTTGTAAAAGTATGGACAGACTTCCATGTAGCAGCCTTACAAATCTCAGATATAGGAACATTGTTAAGGAGAGCAGCTGTAGCCGCTTTTCCCCTTGTGGAATGCGCTCTAGGCCGCGCTAGCAATTGTCTATTAGCTAGCTGGTAAGTATTAACAATACAAGAGACTATCCATCTTGATATTGTTCGCTTAGATGCTGCTTCTCCTGTCCTTAAATGACCATAGTTCACAAACAAGCGGTTAGAGTTTCTAATCGATTTTGTCTTGTCCAGATAAAATTTCAGCACTCTTTTCAAGTCTAATGAGTGCAATGCTTTCTCAGCCGGAGTTTCCGGATTGGGAAAGAACGTCGGTAAAGTTATGGTCTGATTAATATGGAATTCTGACACCACCTTCGGAAGGAAAGATGGGTGAGTTCGCAGAACTACTCTATTGTCATGAAAAACCGTGTACGGTTCTTTTGCAGACAAGGCCTGGATCTCACTGACCCTCCTCGCTGAAGTAATGGCCACCAGAAAAGCCGTTTTCCACGTAAGGTGTTGTAAGGAGGCCTTATGGATAGGCTCGAAAGGAGGGCCCATAAGT
Organism: Pleurodeles waltl; assembly: GCF_031143425.1. NCBI lineage: Eukaryota > Metazoa > Chordata > Amphibia > Caudata > Salamandridae > Pleurodeles > Pleurodeles waltl. The sequence continues at coordinate 231,596,299 of NC_090445.1, forward strand.
TTTGCTAGGACTATGTTCAGTTCCCACGGAGGAGAAGGCCTCCGAATTGGCGGAAAAACTTTCTTCAAACCTTCTAAGAAATCCTTGACTACAGGTTTCGTAAAGAAGGATTCCTGAGAAGGTGACTTGCGATAGGCAGTAATAGCAGACAAATGTACCTTAATAGATGATACCTGCAGACCGGATTTCGCTAGGTGAAGCAAATAGGACAGTATGACGTCCTCCTGCGCCCGTATGGGATTATGGCCTTGCTGACAGCACCATATGTAGAATCTCTTCCACTTAAAAGCGTAGGAACGCCGCGTGGAAGGCCGTTTGGACTCTTTCAAGATGTTCATGCACTCCTGCGAGAGTCCTAGGTGCCCATACTACAGGAATTCAGGAGCCATGCTGTTAAGCTCAGAGAGGGTAGGTTGGGATGCAGAATCCTGCCCTCCATTCTGCTCAGAAGATCCGGTCTGCACGGCAGCCTCCTGTGAGGTTTTTCCGACAGGTTGAGGAGATCCGTGTACCAGAATTGTCGAGGCCATTGTGGCGCTATAAGAATCATTCTGGTCCTGGATCCGTAAAGTTTGCTGATCACTGCCGGAATGAGGGGAATCGGAGGAAAAGCGTAAAGAAATGTCCCTGACCAGTCGATCAACAGGGCATTCCCTCGAGATCCTGGACGGTAGAACCTGGATGCGAAGTCTGGGCATTTCCTGTTTACATCGTCTGCGAAGAGGTCCAGTTGAGGCCGACCCCATTGCGCGAAGATGTATTCTGCGACTTCGTCGTGCAGGACCCAATCGTGAACGTCCTCCAGGTGTCTGCTTAGAAAGTCTGCTTCTACGTTCTGCTGACCTGGCAGGTGAACTGCTGTGATTGACATTCCTCTGGCCAGGAGCCAATGCCATATCGCTTGGGACTCTCGTGAAAGGGGTAGGGATCTCGTTCCCCCTTGTTTGTTCAAGTAATACATTGTGGTTGTATTGTCCGTCTGTATCAATAGAGTTTTCCCCTGAATTAGCGGTGTGAAAGACTTGAGAGCCAGATGGACCGCTCTGAGTTCTAGCAGATTGATGTGGTACTGCTTCTCCTTGTCTGACCACAGACCCTGCGCTTGAAAAGGACCCAGATGAGCCCCCCATCCCTGAAGAGACGCATCCGTTACTAGAGTGTCGGATGGAAGTACCTGGTGAAACGGAGCGCCCACTGACAGGTGAGGTCTGTGCATCCACCATCTCAATGACTGCAGTGCTACCTCCGGTAGCCGCATTGTGTCTTCCCAGCGACCTGTTCTTTGGCTCCAATTGGCCTCCAATGCCTCTTGGAGGGGTCTCATGTGGAGTCTGGCATTTGGGACAATAAAGATGCACGATGCCATGGAGCCCAGTAGTGATGTCACCTGACGTGCCGTAGGTGCGCTGGCTCTCAACAGGTCCTGGCACTTCATGTTTATTGAGGACAGTCGTTCCTCCGAAGGATACACTTTTTGTAGTTCTGTCTTTATGATAGCTCCTAGGTAGTGAAGACTCTGCGTTGGAGTCAAGGTTGACTTCTGGTAATTGACCTGAAGACCTAGAGCTTCGCAAACTCCTAGTACAATGTCCCGATGGCTTCTCGCCTGCTCCGGAGAAGAAGCCTTTAGTAGCCAGTCGTCTAGGTATGGATATATGTATATCCTTTGTCTTCGTAGATGCGCCGCCACCACTGCCATACATTTCGAGAAAACTCTTGGAGCAGATTTCAGGCCAAAGGGTAGAACCCTGAACTGGTAATGCTGTAACGCTACTCGAAAGCGCAGGAATTTTCGATGCTTTGGAGCTATTGGAATGTGGAAATACGCATCCTGCAGGTCGATGGAGCACATCCAGTCTCCCTGATGCAGTTGAGGGAAAATTTGGTGAAGCGCTAGCATTCTGAACTTCTGCTTTCTTATGTATTTGTTCAGCAGTCTTAGATCCAGGATTGGCCTGAAAACGCCCTCTTGACCCTTCTTTGCTACTAGAAAGTAACGGGAGTAGACCCCCTTTCCTCTGTGGGCAGGTGGAACCCTTTCTATGGCATTCTTTCTTAGGAGGGCGAGAGCCTCCTTGCGTAGCAAGGTGAGATGAGCCGGATTGTGTTTGGTTGGTGGCAAGTGTGGTGGAGGCTGCTTGAAAAGGAGAGAATAGCCATGTTCGACAATATTGAGCACCCATTTGTCTCTTGTGATAGAGTGCCACTCGTGAAGATGAGCAATAATACTTCCCCCCACCGGAGTGGTGTACAGTGTCGAGGGAAGCGAGACTTCATTGCTTAGTGGGTGCTTTTGGAGTGGACTGTTGAGGTCTACTTGACCCTCGCTCCCTTGTGTTTCTTCGCTGAAACAGAGGGCGTCCCTGTCGTTGCTGAGACCTTTGCGACCAATAAGGGGTTTGAACCCTCTGTTGGAAAGGGCGTCTATCGTACGGTCTGTACCTCCGCCTGAAATCTTTCCTTCTTTCGAGGCCTACCGCCTTCATGGTATCCACCTCGGTCTTCATGCGGGCCATCTCTTCGTCTGCATGGGCACCGAATAGAGAATTCCCGGCAAATGGGAGATTCAGGATACGTTGTTGTGCCTCCTGTTTCAAGCCAGTGAGCCTCAGCCAGGAAGATCTCCTCGCACAGATACCATGTGCGTACCCATGAGCCGCCAAATCCGCCCCATCCGCTGCCGCGCTGATAACTTGGTTAGATACCAGGCATCCTTCCTGTAGAATCTCTTGGAAATCTTGCCTGTCTTCTCTGGGCAGTTTTTCTGTAAATCTACTGAGGGAATCCCACAAAGAACGATCGTACCTGCCCAGGAGCGCAGACGCACTAGAGACCTTCATTGCTGAAGCCGCTGTCCCGCACATCTTTCTTCCCAGAGAGTCTAAATGCCTGCTCTCTTTATCCGGGGGTACCGTGGATGAAGATGCCACCGAGTGGGTCTTTCGGGCTGCAGCTATGATCACTGAGTCTGGTGGCGGATCCTTCCTAAGGAATAAAGGGTCTTGCTCTGGAGCCTTGTACTTTTTAAGAATCCGAGCCGGGGCAGACTTAAGCGAGGCTGGGGCCAGAAAAGTGTCCATGGTCGGCTGCAACAAACCAGGCACTAGAGGCAGCAACTTTTTCAACGCTGATCTCTGTTGTAGTGTCTCAAAGATGATTGATGAGGAGGTAGATGGTTCTGGAACCTCTATATTGAGTTTCTGTGCTCCTCTTAGCAACACCTCGTTGAAAGTGGTTATGTCATCCACTGGTGAGACTCTAGCAGGTGGTGAATCTGTAAGAGTAGGTGAGTAACGCCTGACAGAAGAACCTGATGAAGACCAAGAGGGTGATCTTCTTGAGCGCGACCTGGATCTCCGTTGAGAACGAGATCTGCTGCGGGACGCTGTAGCCGAGCGCCTAGGCCTCGCGGTCGGCTGTCGAGGAGCTGAACGAGCCCGTTCTGCCCCGGCTGTCGGCGATGGCGTTCTTGGCGGGGAGGCAGTGGGTGAATACATTCGCGAATATTGCGAATCTGGGGAGGCCGCTGGTCTGTTGAGGCTCTCCAGCCATCTCGGAGATAGGTTGATGGGCGAGACATGCCCAGGAGATGCTCTTGACCGAGAAGAGTCGCTCGGTATGGAGACCACTGGAGACTGAGCCTTGTCTGGCGAGGGGCGATGTTCTGCTCCCTGTTGGACAGGTAAAACCTGCGTCGACGTCGATGGCTGTTTTGACGTCGAAGGACGCCCAGTCGGTTGGTCCTGCCTCGACGTTGATTGCCTCGACGTTGAGTGCCTTGACGTCGAACGGCGTTCCTTGGACCTCGACCTGCTCGCCGTCGTGTGCCTCGACGTGGAGCGATGGGAGGTTGACGGCGGATGTTTCCCGTGCCGTCGTGGAGATCTCGACGTCGTGTGTCCTGACGTCGGGGGGCGCACAGCCTTTGGCGGCGACCGGGCATGCCAGCGGTGGCTCGACGTCGATCGGCGGGCTGCCGTCGACGGAGACCTGCCCCTACTCTGATGTTCCCTCGACGCCGTTCCCTTCGACGTCGGGTGCGTCGCCGTCGACGGCGATCTATGCCGGTGGGACGGTGGTAGCGACGACGTCGACGGTGAACAAACAGGTATTTTCCTACCTGTCGACGTCGACCGGGCCATTCTCTCCTGAGAATGGCCTTCTGGATGCCTGGGGAGCGAGGAGGACGATGTTCTTTTCCTCTCCTGAAGCCCATGAAGTCGGATCTTCTCTCTGTCTTTCAGAGTCCTCCTAGACATGTTCTTACAGTACTTACAAGTGTCAGGGCAGTGACTCTGAGGCAGGCACACTATGCACAGAGAGTGGGGATCTGACTGGGCCTTCTTCTTCCCACAAGCAGGGCATTTGACAAAAAGAGAAGGCATTTTTCTGTCAGAAAAAACCTTCCTAGCTCAGACAAAGATGTTACTTGTCGAGTGAAAAGTGAAAAAACGCTTTTTTAAAGAATTTTTCTGAGGAAAACTCAGAAAAACTGAGAGCTCAATGCTCCAGGATCCTCTCAGAAGGAGCCGGAAAAAAGAACTGACCTAACTGTGAACCAACTGTCACCTTTCCTTCACCCCTGAGGCATGGTGGGATACTGGAGGTGCTCAGGGTCTTAAAGGCACAGTGCCAAAGTTTTTATGGTTCTCCTGTGTTAACCTACATGCAGCCTATTGGCTAAGAATGCTTCATTGTTTTTCAATGCAGTTTTCTCTATTTTTTCACTAGAGTTTGCTACTGCTTACTTCCCCAAGCCTAGTTTTAGGAGCTTGGGTACTTATTTATGCTCTATTGTAGTATTTAAAAAAAAAAAAAAAAAAAAACTTCATAGAAATAAAGCATTTTAGCCTGTTTTTAACATGATAGCCTGCATGACTGTTTGTTACACATGTATAATGTGTATATATTTTATATATGCTCCGGGGTCCCCGCACAAGGGCGGGAATATTCAATGTTTATGACTTTGATGAGGATCCCCTGGAAGAGAAATATATATATATATATATATATATATGGAAAATGTCACTTACCCAGTGTACATCTGTTCGTGGCATTAGTCGCTGCAGATTCACATGCTGTGCACATCCCGCCATCTGGTGTTGGGCTCGGAGTGTTACAAGTTGTTTTTCTTCGAAGAAGTCTTTTCGAGTCACGAGACCGAGGGACTCCTCCCATTTCGACTCCATTGCGCATGGGCGTCGACTCCATCTTAGATTGTTTTCCCCGCAGAGGGTGAGGTAGGAGTTGTGTATGCTAGTAATAGTGCCCATGCAATGGAGTGAATGCATATGTACATAATGAAGTTTAAAGTAATATATTTACAAATGTACAAATGTTTAAGATCTACTTCTAAACGGCTACAGGCTCCCGGGGAGGCGGGTGGGCACATGTGAATCTGCAGCGACTAATGCCACGAACAGATGAACACTGGGTAAGTGACATTTTCCGTTCGATGGCATGTGTAGCTGCAGATACACATGCTGTGCATAGACTAGTAAGCAGTTATCTCCCCAAAAGCGGTGGTTCAGCCTGTAGGAGTTGAAGTAGTTTGAAATAATGTTCTTAGTACAGCTTGACCTACTGTTGCCTGTTGTGCAGTTAACACATCTACACAGTAGTGCTTGGTAAATGTATGAGGCGTAGACCATGTTGCTGCCTTACATATTTCGTTCATTGGAATATTTCCTAGAAAGGCCATGGTAGCACCTTTCTTTCTGGTTGAGTGTGCCTTTGGTGTAATAGGCAGTTCTCTTTTAGCTTTAAGATAGCAGGTTTGAATGCACTTAACTATCCATCTAGCAATGCCTTGTTTTGAAATTGGATTTCCTGTATGAGGTTTTTGAAAGGCGATAAATAGTTGTTTTGTCTTTCGAATTAGTTTTGTTCTGTCAATGTAGTACATTAGTGCTCTTTTGATGTCTAATGTATGTAGTGCTCTTTCAGCTACAGAATCTGGCTGTGGGAAGAACACTGGTAATTCTACCTTTGATTCAAGTGGAACGTTGAGATTACTTTTGGTAAAAATTTAGGATTTGTCCGTAGAACAACTTTATTTTTGTGTATTTGAATAAATGGTTCTTGAATGGTAAATGCTTGAATTTCACTCACTCTTCTTAGAGATGTGATGACAATTAAAAATGCAACTTTCCACGTTAAGTATTGCATTTCACAAGAGTGAATGGGCTCAAAAGGTGGACCCATGAGTCGTGTTAAGACAATGTTGAGGTTCCATGAAGGAACTGGTGGTGTTCTTGGTGGTATAATTCTCTTTAGGCCTTCCATAAATGCTTTTATGACTGGTAAGCTGAAATTGCCGTAAGATGTATTTTAATGGAAGAGAAAGCTAGTTTAGATTTTTGCAAATGTAGTAAGTATCCTACTATATCTTTTGCAGATGAGTGTAAAGGTTGAATTTGATTATTATGGCAGTAATAAACAAATCTTTTCCACTTATTTGCATAGCAGTGTCTAGTGGTAGGTTTTCTAGCTTGTTTTATGACCTCCATACATTCCTGTGTGAGGTCTAAGTGCCCGAATTCTAGGATTTCAGGAGCCAAATTGCTAGATTCAGCGATGCTGGATTTGGATGTCTGATCTGTTGTTTGTGTTGTGTTAACAGATCTGGTTTGTTTGGCAGTTTGACATGAGGTACTACTGAAAGGTCTAGTAGTGTTGTGTACCAAGGTTGCCGTGCCCATGTTGGTGCTATTAGTATGAGTTTGAGTTTGTTTTGACTCAACCTGTTTACTAGATATGGAAGAAGTGGGAGAGGGGGAAAAGCGTACGCAAATATCCCTGACCAGTTCATCCATAGTGCATTGCCCTGTGACTGATGTTGTGGGTACCTGGATGCGAAGTTTTGGCATTTTGAGTTTTCTTTTGTTGCAAATAGATCTATTTGTGGCGTTCCCCACATTCTGAAGTAAGTGTTCAGTATTTGGGGGTGAATTTCCCATTCGTGGATCTGTTGGTGATCCCGAGAGAGATTGTCTGCTAACTGATTCTGAATCCCTGGAATAAATTGTGCTATTAGGCGAATGTGGCTGTGAATCGCCCAATGCCATATTTTTTGTCAGGAGACACAACTGTGTCGAGTGTGTTCCTCCGTTTGTTTAGGTAATACATTGTTGTCATGTTGTCTGTCTTGACAAGAGAGTGTATTTGTGGGTTATTATGGGTTGAAATGCTTTCAGCGCTAGAAACACCGCTAAGTGGTTTATATGAAACTGTCTTTGCTGAATGTCCCATTGTCCTGTGCTGATTGAGATGTGCTCCCCACCCTGTCATGGATGCATCTGTGGTTATTACGTATTGTGGCACTGGGTCTTGAAAAGGCCGCCCTTGGTTTAAATTTATACTGTTCCACCATTGAAGCGAGATGTATGGTTGGCGGTCTATCAACACCAGATCTAGAAGTTGACCCTGTGCCTGTGACCACTGTGATGCTAGGCACTGTTGTAAGGGCCGCATGTGCAACCTTGCGTTTGAGACAATGGCTATGCATGAGGACATCATGCCTAGGAGTTTCATTACTAATTTGACCTGTATTTTTTGGTTTGGATACATGGCTTGTATTACATTGTGAAATGTTTGGACTCTTTGTGGACTTGGAGTGGTAATTCCTTTTACTGTGTTAATTGTTGCTCCTAGGTATTGCTGTGTTTGACACGGCAGAAGGTGTGACTTTGAGTAATTGATTGAGAAACCTAGTTTGTGTAGGGTTTCTATGACATAATTTGTGTGTTGTGAACACTGTATTTGCGTGTTGGTTTTGATTAACCAATCGTCTAGGTACGGGAACACATGTATTTGCTGCCTTCTGATATGTGCAGCTACTACTGCTAGACATTTTGTAAAAACTCTTGGCGCAGTTGTTATTCCGAATGGCAACACTTTGAATTGGTAATGTATCCCTTGGAATACAAACCTTAGGTACTTTCTGTGTGAAGGATGTATTGGTATATGGAAATATGCATCCTTTAGATCCAGTGTTGTCATTTAGTCTTGTTGTTTGAGCAGTGGGATTACTTCTTGTAATGTAACCATGTGAAAGTGGTCTGATTTGATGTATGTATTTTATAGGTCTTAGAGTTTTGTCTTTTTTGGGTATCAGAAAGTACAGTGAGTAAACTCCTGTGTTTAGTTCTTGTTTTGGTACTAATTCTATTGCCTCTTTTTGGAGCAATGCTTGAACTTCTAATCCTAGAAGATTTATATGTTGTTTTGACATACTGTGTGTTTTCGGTGGGACTGTTGGAGGAAATTTGAGAAATTCTATGCAATAACCATGCTGGATAATTGCTAGTACCCAAGTATCTGTTATCTCCTCCCAATGTTTGTAAAATTGGCTTAGTCTTCCCCCCCACAGGTGTTATGTGATGGGGATGTGTGACTTGTAAGTCACTGCTTATTTTGAGGACTTTTGGGGCTTTGGAATTTTCCTCTATTTTTTTGGAATGGTCCCCCTCTATATGGCCCCCGAAAACTTCCCCGCTGATATTGGCTTTGGTAAGTGGGCCTTGTTTGTGATGTTGTGGTTTCTGTAGGTTGTCCTCAAAACCCTCCCCTAAAAGGTGTTTTGCGAAAAGTGCCTCTGCTCTGCGGGGAGTAGTGCGCGCCCATGGCTTTTGCTGTATCAGTGTCTTTCTTGAGTTTATCAATAGCAGTGTCGACTTCCGGCCCAAACAACTGCTGTTCATTAAATGGCATATTTAGCACGGCTTGTTGAATTTCCGGCTTGAAACCTGACGTGCGCAGCCATGCGTGCCTTCTTATTGTTATTGCAGTATTTACTGTCCTTGCAGCCGTATCTGCTGCATCCATTGAAGACCGTATCTGATTATTAGAGATACTTTGTCCTTCTTCCACCACTTGTTGTGCTCTTTTTTGGAACTCCTTGGGTAAGTGTTCTATCAAATGTTGCATCTCATCCCAGTGAGCTCTATCATATCTTGCCAAAAGTGCTTGTGAATTGGCAATGCGCCATTGGTTTGCTGCTTGTGCTGCAACCCTTTTGCCCGCAGCATCAAATTTGCGACTCTCTTTGTCTGGAGGTGGTGCGTCCCCCGAGGTATGAGAGTTTGCTCTCTTACGAGCTGCCCCGACAACTACTGAGTCTGGTGTTAACTAGGTTGTAATATAAACTGGATCTGTTGGCGGTGGCTTGTACTTTTTCTCCACCCTTGGAGTTATGGCTCGGCCTTTAACAGGATCCTGAAAGATTTGTTTTGAATGTTTTAGCATTCCTGGGAGCATAGGTAGTCTTTGGTATTGGCTATGAGTGGAGGATAGCGTGTTAAACAAAAAGTCATCCTCAATTGGTTCGGAATGCAAGGTGACGTTATGGAAAGCAGCTGCCCTTGCAATCACCTGTGTGTAAGATGTACTGTCCTCAGGTGGGGACGGCCTGGCAGGGTACGAGTCTGGGCTGTTGTCCGATACTGGAGCATCGTAAAGGTCCCATGCATCGGGATCATCTTGACTCATGGTAGTATGAGTCGGGGAGTGCATCAGTGGAGGTGTTGCTACTGGTGATGTGTGCACTGATGGTGGTGGAGACGGTGGTGGAGTTGTTTTCCTTGCCACCTTTGCCTGTGGCTCCTTGTCCTTTTCTTGAAAGGCAAGTTTTCTTTTTATTTTAACTGGGGGAAGAGTGGTTATCTTCCCTGTGTCTTGTTGAATGTGGAGCCTCCTTTGAGTATAGTCTGGCTCTACTGCTTGAAGTTCCTCTCCGAATCTATGTTTTTGCATTTGGGAGGACAATCCTTGTTCCTCTGTATAGGAACCTGTTTTCGCCTCCGAGGCTGGATGTTTCGGAACCAAAACTTTTTCGGATGTCTTTTTAGGCTCCGAAGAAACCTTTGTAATTTTCGGCGTGGTGGTGTTTCGGTGCCGAATTTGTTCGGTGCCGCTGTCACGGTGCCGAAATTTCTCTGAGCCGATGTCTCGGGTCCGAGATTGCTGTGTGGCGGTATCTCGACCGGAGTCGGATGACTTCGACACCAGCGTGCCCTTTTTCGGTGCCTTGGATCGGTCACTTATTTTGTGGGTAAAGCCATGGCTTGTTGGTGGTGGCGTCTGTAAGGAAATGCCTCCTTGGCATGGTTGCCCCCTGACTTTTTGCCTTTGCTGATGCTATGTTTACAATTGAAAGTGTGCTGAGGCCTGCTAACCAGGCCCCAGCACCAGTGTTCTTTCCCTAACCTGTACTTTTGTATCCACAATTGGCAGACCCTGGCATCCAGATAAGTCCCTTGTAACTGGTACTTCTAGTACCAAGGGCCCTGATGCCAAGGAAGGTCTCTAAGGGCTGCAGCATGTCTTATGCCACCCTGGAGACCCCTCACTCAGCACAGACACACTGCTTGCCAGCTTGTGTGTGCTAGTGAGGACAAAACGAGTAAGTCGACATGGCACTCCCCTCAGGGTGCCATGCCAGCCTCTCACTGCCTATGCAGTATAGGTAAGACACCCCTCTAGCAGGCCTTACAGCCCTAAGGCAGGGTGCACTATACCATAGGTGAGGGTACCAGTGCATGAGCATGGTACCCCTACAGTGTCTAAACAAAACCTTAGACATTGTAAGTGCAGGGTAGCCATAAGAGTATATGGTCTGGGAGTCTGTCAAACACGAACTCCTCAGCACCATAATGGCTACACTGAAAACTGGGAAGTTTGGTATCAAACTTCTCAGCACAATAAATGCACACTGATGGCAGTGTACATTTTATTATAAAATACACCACAGAGGGCACCTTAGAGGTGCCCCCTGAAACTTAACCGACTATCTGTGTAGGCTGACTAGTTTTAGCAGCCTGCCACAAACCGAGACATGTTGCTGGCCCCATGGGGAGAGTGCCTTTGTCACTCTGAGGCCAGTAACAAAGCCTGCACTGGGTGGAGATGCTAACACCTCTCCCAGGCAGGAATTGTCACACCTGGCGGTGAGCCTCAAAGGCTCACCTCCTTTGTGCCAACCCAGCAGGACACTCCAGCTAGTGGAGTTGCCCGCCCCCTCCGGCCAGGCCCCACTTTTGGCGGCAAGGCCGGAGAAAATAATGAGAATAACAAGGAGGAGTCACTGGCCAGTCAGGACAGCCCCTAAGGTGTCCTGAGCTGAGGTGACTCTAACTCTTAGAAATCCTCCATCTTGCAGATGGAGGATTCCCCCAATAGGATTAGGGATGTGACCCCCTCCCCTTGGGAGGAGGCACAAAGAGGGTGTACCCACCCTCAGGGCTAGTGGCCATTGGCTACTAACCCCCCAGACCTAAACACGCCCTTAAATTCAGTATTTAAGGGCTACCCTGAACCTAAGATTTTAGATTCCTGCAACTACAAGAAGAAGGACTGCCTAGCTGAAAAACCCCTGCAGAGGAAGACCAGAAGACGACAACTGCCTTGGCTCCAGAAACTCACCGGCCTGTCTCCTGCCTTCCAAAGATCCTGCTCCAGCGACGCCTTCCAAAGGGACCAGCGACCTCGACATCCTCTGAGGACTGCCCCTGCTTCGAAAAGACAAGAAACTCCCGAGGACAGCGGACCTGCTCCAAGAAAAGCTGCAACTTTGTTTCCAGCAGCTTTAAAGAACCCTGCAAGCTCCCCGCAAGAAGCGTGAGACTTGCAACACTGCACCCGGCGACCCCGACTCGGCTGGTGGCGATCCAACACCTCAGGAGGGACCCCAGGACTACTCTGATACTGTGAGTACCAAAACCTGTCCCCCCTGAGCCCCCACAGCGCCGCCTGCAGAGGGAATCCCGAGGCTTCCCCTGACCGCGACTCTTTGAACCTAAAGTCCCGACGCCTGGGAGAGACCCTGCACCCGCAGCCCCCAGGACCTGAAGGACCGGACTTTCACTGGAGAAGTGACCCCCAGGAGTCCCTCTCCCTTGCCCAAGTGGAGGTTTCCCCGAGGAATCCCCCCCTTGCCTGCCTGCAGCGCTGAAGAGATCCCGAGATCTCTCATAGACTAACATTGCGAACCCGACGCTTGTTTCTACACTGCACCCGGCCGCCCCCGCGCCGCTGAGGGTGAAATTTCTGTGTGGACCTGTGTCCCCCCCGGTGCCCTACAAAACCCCCCTGGTCTGCCCTCCGAAGACGCGGGTACTTACCTGCAAGCAGACCGGAACCGGGGCACCCCCTTCTCTCCATTCTAGCCTATGTGTTTTGGGCACCACTTTGAACTCTGCACCTGACCGGCCCTGAGCTGCTGGTGTGGTGACTTTGGGGTTGCTCTGAACCCCCAACGGTGGGCTACCTTGGACCAAGAACTGAACCCTGTAAGTGTCCTACTTACCTGGTAAAACTAACAAAAACTTACCTCCCCCAGGAACTGTGAAAATTGCACTGTGTCCACTTTTGAAATAGCTATTTGTGAATAACTTGAAAAGTATACATGCAATTTTGATGATTTGAAGTTCCTAAAGTACTTACCTGCAATACCTTTCGAATGAGATATTCCATGTAGAATTTGAACCTGTGGTTCTTAAAATAAACTAAGAAAAGATATTTTTCTATATAAAAACCTATTGGCTGGATTTGTCTCTGAGTGTGTGTACCTCATTTATTGTCTTGTGTATGTGCAACAAATGCTTAACACTACTCCTTGGATAAGCCTACTGCTCGACCACACTACCACAAAATAGAGCATTAGTATTATCTATTTTTACCACTATTTTACCTCTAAGGGGAACCCTTGGACTCTGTGCATGCTATTCCTTACTTTGAAATAGCACATACAGAGCCAACCTCCTACAGCGTCCCCTGGGCTTTTGTTGACTTCTCGTGAGTCTTATGTTTCGACGTCTTACTCACGGTTTTCGGCATTTCTTCGGCCTCGAGCTCTTCCGAGTCCGACTCTTCGATAGAGAAAGCTTCCTCTTCCTCCTCGAAATGCTCTTGTCCTGTCGGCATCGACGCCATCTGCAGTCTTCTGGCTCTTCGGTCTCTTAACATCTTTCTGGACCGAAACGCTCGACAGGCCTCACAAGTATCTTCCTTGTGCTCTGGGGACAAGCACAAGTTACAGACCAGATGCTGATCCGTATACGGATACTTGTTATGGCATTTTGGACAGAAGCGGAATGGGGTCCGTTCTATCAGCCTTGAAGTCACACGTGGCCGGGCCGACCAGGCCCCGACGGGGGTTCGAAAAAACCCCGAAGGGCCACCGGAGCTCTTCAAAATTCGGTGTCGATCTGTTGTAACTAACCCGATACCGAACGCAAACAATACCGACGTTTTTTCTGAGATTCTAACTAACTTTCCGACCCGAAACACGGAGCGAAAAGGAACACGTACGAACCCGATGGCGGGAAAAAAACAATCTAAGATGGAGTCGACGCCCATGCGCAATGGAGTCGAAATGGGAGGAGTCCAACACCAGATGGCGGGATGTGCACAGAATGTGTATCTGCAGCTACACATGCCATCGAATATATATATATATATATATATATATATATATATATATATATATATATATATATATATATAGATGTGTTCCATGGTCATTGAATGCAGCACAGAATTAGTCAAACTTTAACTATCAATTAATATCCTACAATTAAGAAGTTTGGCTATAGTTACCTGCTTACTCTGGTGCTCAAACTGAAAATAGATACCATTGCAGTAGAAAATTGGCCTCCTGAGGGAAGACCACCGGTTTCTGGCAGAAAGGGGTACAGCAACAGAGCATGTCCCAGGAAGAGGTCAGCGTCAAGGAACTAGTGGGGAGGGCGGAAGACTCAAAACAAGGCCAGGAGGAAACAAATATGCATTATATGATTGACAGAAAGAATTGAAGGCCCTAGTATGGATATGGTGGCCTACCTGGAGAAATGGCTCTGAAGAGGTAGCACCAGAGGAATTTTCCTCATAATATGCGCTGGAGCACGACCACCTTTGCCAGGAGCACTTCCACGGTCTATAGTTGCCAAGCTGCTATACTATCAAGATCCAGACCACGTTCTGACCCAATCCCGGATCAAAGGTGATATCCTTGTTAAAAACCAAAGTTATGATCTTTCCCGACTTTACTAAGGAAGTCTAACAGAAACGGGCTTCATTAATAGCAGGTAAAAAAACACCTCCGCTCTCTAAATATACAATATGTTATGTTGTTCCCTGGCAACTTCGAGTAACGCATGGGGAGGAATTACTGTTCTTAAAAAACCCCACAGTGCTCTGGGACTGGATTGACAGCCTTCCTCAGACGAGGGAACACTCTGGGACACAGCTCGCAAATCACACCGGAGACTCCCAGGAAAGAAGGTGGCGAAGTTAGCGGACGTGGCCCCCTCCAGATCCAAGGCCATGAACGAAAGAGTGGTGAGAGAAGTGGCAGTAATTACTGCAGCTGGGTCTGATAAGTTATGCGGTGTTGCTCTACCTACCTGTTGGGTGTGATGTGAAGCCAGGAAGCGCAGAGACTAATAACCCAACCTCCCTCCCCCCCCCCCCCACTACCACCACCACCACCACCACCACCCACACCACCTGTGTGCAGGTGTTCACTGCACATAAGTTTAATGATGTTTAGCTGGTTTGGATGGGACGGCTGTCCTGGGGAGTTTGTTTTTGGTTCACAAAAATTTAATGTGGGTGCACCCCCGCCGACCCTGGAGCCCAAAGCCTGACTTTGCTGAGAGCCCATACCCGATATAAATGGCGAGCTCCTTTGCCAAACACTCCACCTTACCAAAACACATTGGAAATATAGCAACCCCCTTAAGCTTATAATTTTATCAGCTGGAACCTTAGGGGCCTCAACCATATGGCTAAGAGACATAAGGTCTACAAATACATGAAAAAGAAGGGGTGCCCACTTTGCCATAATACACGAGACGCACCATACCACAACTGAAAGGTAGGACTTCCGCAGAAGATAGCGAGGCCAGCTATACGCCACCATATATTCGGCATTTGGTAGGGAGGAGGGTGCTGATAGGGATCTGACCTGGGGTTCCATTTCAATTAAGAACAGAACTCATGATGGGAGATATGTGGTGTGACAGGTCGGCAGGTTGGCCGAGATCAGACCAGGGGAGGTTCTTTGACAGGCTATCCCGACTTCTGGCACCACACAACATAATATTAGGAGGTGGACTATGATTGCGTGGCAGATCCAACACTAGACAGATCTCATCCCCCACTTCCTGACTCCCCTGTATATCGCCTTGCCTGGATGTTTAGAAAGCTGACAAAAGAGGGGGGGTCAAATAGACGCCTGGAGACACACCCACCCCAAAACTAGGGATTACACCTACTCGGGGATGCATGACCAAAATGTAAGACTGGACACCTTCCTGTGCTCCCTAGGATTGAAGAGCACAATCCGAAATACAGAATAACTATGTAGGGATAGTGTCAGATCACAACCCAACATTACTGTCTCTAGACTGGGTTAGAGAGCGCCCCTGTATACCAGACTGGCACCTGTGGGTAGAGGCGTTTGAGGACCAGGCATTCTACCATACCATAAGAGGCTTTATAGAAGTACTTCATGGACAACGGGGCAACAGAGAGTCCCCATTAATTGAATGCTGGTCTCGTCCTCGCACCAGCTTGACCTGCACCAGGGCCACGGGGAGCGTTAGCAAAAAAACGCGTCAGATTTCTATGTAAAATGTAATGTGTCCATGTTGCGTTTCCTGTTGCAAGCATTAGGCCCACCCACGCAAGGGAGGTACCATTTTGATCGGGAGACTTGGGGGAACACAGAATTGCAGAACAAGTGTTACTGCCACTTGTCTTTCTGTACATTTGTTCCTTCCAAATGTAAGACAGTGTGTAAAAAAAAAAACGTCTATTTGAGAAATGCCCTGTAATTCACATGCTAGTATGGGCACCCCGGAATTCAGAGATGTGCAAATAACCACTGCTTCTCAACACCTTATCTTGTGCCAATTCTAGAAATACAAAGGTTTTCTTGATACCAATTTTTCACTCTATATTTCAGCAAATGAATTGCTGTATACCCAGTATAGAATGAAAACCCATTGCAAGGTGCAGCTCATTTATTGGCTCTGGGTACCTAGGGTTCTTGATGAACCTACAAGCCCTATATATCCCGCAACCCGAGGAGTTCAGCAGCCGAAACGGTATATTGCTTTAAAAAAATCTGACATCGCAGGAAAAAGTAAAATGGCTGTTTTTTTTACCTCAATTTCATTTTTTTTTTTATTTCAGCTGTTATTTTCTGTAGTAAACCCTTGTAGGATCTACACAAATTACCCCTTGCTAAATTCAGAATTTTGTCTACTTTTCAGAAATGCTTAGCTTTCTGGGATCCAGCATTGGTTTCACACCCATTTCTAACTGGAAGGAGGCTGAAAGCACAAAAAATTGTAAAAATGGGGTATGTCCCAGTAAAATGCCAAAAATGTGTTGAAAAATTGGGTTTTCTGATTCAAGTCTGCCTGTTCCTGAAAGCTGGGAAGATGGTGATTTTAGCACCACAAACCCTTTTTGTTGATGCCATTTTCAGGGGGGAAAAACCACAAGCCTTCTTCTGCAGCCCTTTTTTCCTATTTTTTGAAAAAAACAAAATTTTTGCTGTGTTTTGGCTAATATCTTGGTCTCCTTCAGGGGAACCCAAAAAGTCTGGGTACCTCTAGAATCCCTAGGATGTTGGGGGAAAAAAAAAGGACACAAATTTGGCGTGGATAGCTTATGTGGAGAAAAAGTTATGAGGGCCTAAGCGCGAACTGCCTCAAACAGCCAAAATAAAGGCTTGGCACCTGAGAGGGAAAAGGCCTGGCAGCGAAGGGGTTAAGGGTTTCATCCGGGGATGCTGTATAGCAGAAACAGTAGGGGTAAGATGTACACTGCTTGAAGACACTGAACAACATGAAAGGACACTTAGGAAATTAGAGGTGGCAAGGCCATGGAATCCAGCCCTGAAGCAACAGTTACGCGATGCGAAGGAGGAAGTGGTCGTATACACAGAGAAACTCCGATGTTTTGATCACCAAGAGTTTATGACCAGAGCACATGCGTAACAGGATAAAGCTGGATCCTTTTTGGCCTAGTTGGAGAATCCTTCCTCTAGGGGCTCAATTATCCTGGAGGTGGACTCTGGGATGGGTGAGCGCCTATATACACAGGGGGTCATAAATGAGCGGTTTGGTACTATATGCACTGCCGTCTGAGACAGAATCCAAACAGCTTGGCGTCTTCCTAGACCCAGTGCCACTCCTGACAATCTCACAGGAAGAAGCAAATACGCTGGGAGGGGAATAACCAAACAGGAGGTGAGAGCTGCTGTTAAAGCCGTGGCCCGCGGCAAGGTCCCAGGGATAGACACCTCACAGTTGAGTTCTACACTGCATACATTGATGAGCTAGCCCCTAGAATGGTGGAGCTCTATGCGGAGGCCCGAGAGGCAGGTCACCTACCCACCACCACGGAGGAAGCCATAGTGATCCCCCTATTAAAGCCAGGATGCCCACCACAGGATATACGAGCATACCACCCTTTATCTATGCTTAATATAGACTACAACATATTGAGCAGGATACTTGCACCGACTCCTCCTACGGATGATCCAAGAGGACCAAAGTGGCTTTATACCCAGGTGCAAAACAGCTTGGAATATCCACCAGCTGTGTGAGATTCTTGATATGGGCCCACAAAGGCAATGACTGTCGCAAAAGACAGAGAAGGCTTTTGACAGCCTCCGATGGGACTTCTTGTATCAGCTGATGGCAAAGATGGGCCTACGAAAAAAATGTATTAAGTGGGCCAAGCTCTTGTACTCCACACCCACAGCCTGAGTTACAACAAGGAGACAGATATCAGAATCATACATAATGGGGCGAGGCACCAGAAAAGGGTGTCCACTCTCCCCATTATTGTTCGCCACAGAGGTGGAACCACTGTCTAACATGGCACAAGCAGATACGGCATTCCAGGGTTTAGCAATATCAGGGTAACACACCACTTATCCCTCTATGCTGATATGCGACTTGAAAGGAAATGCCTCCCTGGCATGGTTACCCCCTGACTTTTTGCCTTTTGTTGATGCCAGTTATGACTGAACGTGTGCTGGGACCCTGTTAACCAGGGCCCAGCAGAGTTCTTACCCTAAACTGTACCTTTGTTCCCACAATTGGCACAGCCCTGGCACCCAGATAAGTCCCTTGTAAATGGTACCACTGGTACCAAGGGCCCTGATGCCAGGGATGGGCTGCAGTATGTCTTATGCCACCCTGGGGACCCCTCACTCAACACATACACATTGCCTCACAGTTTGTGTGTGCTGGTGGGGAGAAAATGACTAAGTCGACATGGCACTCCCCTCAGAGTGCTATGCCTACCTCACACTGCCTTTGTCATAGGTAAGTCACCCCTCTAGCAGGCCTTACAGCCCTAAGGCAGGGTGCACTATACCACAGGTTGGGGCATATGAGCCTGAGCACTTTGACATTGTAAGTGCAAGGTAGCCATAAAGAGTATATGGTCTGGGTATTTGTCAAACACAAACTCCACAGTTCCATAATGGCTACACTGAAATCTGGGGCATTTGGTATCAAACTTCTCAGCACAATAAATGCACACTGATGCCAGTGTGCAATTTATGGTAAAATGCACCCAGAGGGCATCTTCGAGATGTTCCCTGAATACCAGTCCGACTCCTAGTGCTAGGCTGACCAGTTTCTGCGAGCCTGCCACAACCAGATGAGTTTCTGGCCACGTGGGGAGAGCGCCTTTGTCACTCTGTGGCCAGGAACAAAGCCTGTACTGGGTGGAGGTGCTTCTCACCTCCCCCTGCAGGAACTGTAACACCTGGCAGTGAGCCTCAAAGCCTCATGCCTTTTGTTACAGCACCCAAGGGCAACCCAGGTAGTGGAGATGCCTGCCCCTCCGGCCACTGCCCCCACTTTTGGCGGCAAGGCTGGAGGAGATAATTAGAAAAACAAGGAGTCACCAACCAGTCAGGACTGCCCCTAAGGTGCCCTGAGCTGAGGTGACCCCTGCCTTTTTAAATCCTCCATCTTGAGATTGGAGGATTCCCCCAACAGGATTAGGGATGTGCCCCCCTCCCCTCAGGGAGGAGGCACAAAGAGGGTGTAGCCACCCTCAAGGACAGCAACCATTGGCTACTGCCCTCCTGACCTAAACACACCCCTAAATCTCATATTTAGGGGCGACCCAGAACATCAGATTCCTGCAACCTACAACAAGGAGGACTGCTGACCTGAAAGCCCTGCAGAGACAACGAAGACGACAACTGACTTGGCCCCAGCCGTACCGGCCAGTCTCCAGACTCAAAGAACCTGCACAGCGACGCATCAGACAAGGACCACCTCTGAGGACTCAGAGGACTGCGCTGAACCCGAAGGACCAAGAAACTCCCGAGAACAGCGGCACTGTCCAAAAACTGCAACAACTTTGCAACTTTCAAAGACTTCACTCTTCCCACCGGAAGCGTGAGACTTTACACACTGCACCCGACACCCCCGGCTCGAGCTCCAGAGAACCAACACTGCGGGAGGACTCCCAGGAGACACTGACCTTGTGAGTAACCTGAGACGACCCCCCTGGACCCCCACAGCGATGTATGCAGAGAGGATCCAGAGGCTCCCCTTGACCGCGACTGCCTGGAACAAAGAACCCGACGCCTGGAACAAAGAACCCGACGCCTGGACCAAGCACTGCACCCGCAGCCCCCAGGACCAGAAGGAACCGAACTCCAGTTCAGGAGTGACCATCAGGCGACCCTCTGCCTAGCCCAGTCGGAGGCTGGCACGAGAGGCCCCCCTGTGCCCTGCCTGCATCGCTAGAGTGACCCCACCAGGTCCCTCCATTGATTCCTATTGAAAACCCGAAGCCTGCTAAGCACACTGCACCTGGCCGTCCCTGTGCCGTTGAGGGTGTGTTTTGTGTGCCTACTTGTGTCCCCCCAGTGCTCTACAAAACCCCCCTGGTCTGCCCACCAAAGACACAGGTACTTACCTGTTGGCAGACTGGAACCGGAGCACCCCTGTTCTCCATAGGCGCCTATGTGTTTTGGGCCCTCCTTTGACCTCTGCACCTGACCGGCCCTGTGCTGCTGGTGCAGTGACTTTGGGGTTGCCTTGAACCCCCAACGGTGGGCTGCCTATGCCCAGGAACTGAGACTTGTAAGTGTCTTACTTACCTCACAAACTAATCTTTACTTACCTCCCCCAGGAACTGTTGATTTTTGCACTGTGTCCACTTTTAAAATAGCTTATTGCCATTTTAACTAAAACTGTCCATGATACTGCTCTAATTCAAAGTTCCTTACTTACCTGTGCGGAGTACCTTGCATTTTATTTATTTACTTCAAATCTTGAATCTTGTGGTTCTAAAATAAATTAAGAAAATATATTTTTCTATATAAAAACTATTGGCCTGGAGTTAAGTCTTTGAATGTGTTATTGCAAGTGTCTGTACAACAAATGCTTAACACTGCCCTCGGATAAGCCTACTGCTCAACCACACTACCAAAAAATAGAGCATTAGAAGTATCTAATTTTGGCACTATCTTACCTCTAAGGGGAACCTTTGGACTCTGTGCACACTATCTCTCACTTTGAGATAGTATATATAGAGCCAACTTCCTACACTACTATTCCTGCGCGATGCAGACATTGAGCTGCCCAAAGCGACTGCCCTCCTGGAACTCTTCAGTGAAGCATCAGGTCTCCGCATCAACTGGAAAAAGTACAGCCTCTTTCCCCTCAGTAGGGCTACTGCTAAACCACAGAACATGCAGGGTCTTAAATGGGAGGGAACATGCCTAAAATATCTAAGGGTTCAAATCTATCATGACTCCACAGACTGACTGGAGGGAAATTGGGACCGTGATGAGGATCCTAAGGTTCCAATGAAGATTTCTGGAAAACCCTACCAGTATCAGTAGCGGGTCGAATTGCAATAATTAAAGTGATTGCCCTCCCCAGATTATTGCACTTCATCTCCACACTACCTATCAATATACCTAGGCGGATTTTAGGGAACAAGATTCCATGATGGCTGAGCTCACACAGGGCACAGGTAGACGGAGAGTGGTATTAACCAAATTACAGTGGAGACGTACTACCTGGCGGCTCAGGGCCAGTGGTCTGCCCAGTGGCTTTATCCCAGGGGTTTGAGCAGGGGCAATGAGACGAGGACAAAGCAGAGCCTCCGGGCTATCTACCGGGTCCTCACAGACCCCAGGCACCCACTGGAGGATGACAACACCGAACTGAAAGTTGGCTATCACTGCTGGACACTTATAAGCTCCCAGACAATAGTACCATAACTCACCTGATCTCCTGCTGCAAAGTCTAGAGCAAATAGAGTGGAGTTCTGCCTTACAGAATATAACAAGACTGACTACATACAGTGTGAATCGGGTTAGCGACCTACATAGGGATGGGGCACTATTATCATTTGAAGACTTTTCAGATACATTTTGTGTTCCAAGGGGCCAATTCCTACAGCACAGGGTAGTGACGGGGACAGACACCATAGGGAAAGGGGACAGACGGAACCACCACCCCACAGGGGATGCCAAATACTATGCACTATATTGGGTCGCTTTAAAGTGATAACCTGTCTCTACCAAGCCATAAGACACGGCCTCACAACGCCATTAGACACACTGTAGGAACAATGAGAAAGTGGTATCTTTCACCCACATGCTGAAACTGATTAGGCTAAAATCCTCCAAAAATTGTACACTGTGTCCCATAACACAAGATTCAAACTGTTAAGTTATTTCTTACATAGGGCCTACCTCAACCCAGGATGTATTCTGAGGCAATTTGGAACCCAAGTAGCAGCCTGCCTGCGCTGGGGCCAAACAGGAGAATACATTTTTCTATATGCTATAGGACTCACCATCACTGGAGGGCAGTAGAGGAATGCATTAATGAGGTGATGCTGTGGTCCCTACCGCGGAAGTCAATGGCCTGTCTGTTAATGGGGGAGTTCCCAAGGCCTCAGAACCAGAAAAGGACCACCAGATTTATACACTAAGCCCTGACACTAGCGAAGAGAGAGATTACAATGAATTAGAAATCCACCAGAAGACCTAAACTGACTAAGAGGAGAGAGGAACTCACTAGGTGGTTGGGGGAACGAGAGAGCTACTTAAAGAAGCAAGATGAGGCAGAGGATTAATACAAAGGTCCCCGAGCCTGGGAGCATCTGGTGGGCTGTCTGGTTGATCCTGGGCAGGATTCTCTTCCTCACACACCTGGAGGACACAGAATGCTCTGCACACATGGGCCACATTTAATGTCTCTCTAGGGGCAGTAACAGATAGTACTCTAGATAGGTCTATGAACAATGTGAAAGGGGAGGGTCAGGCATCACAATCGTACCAAGGGCGGGGAGAATGGGCTTGGAAGGAAGCTGGTTGGGGGCATACCGTTGTTGCTGACAGATTCAGGTCAAACTTGAGAGCTACCTCTATGTTTCAGATATTTGCTCAAGAAGACCACCCTATGTAACACTGAGCTGTGATATGTAGACAAACCCATGTGGTGCAATGTTCCTGAACCCTGTTAGTTGTGATTGCATTATTTGAAAATAAATACAAATTTGCTTTAAAATATATATATATTTTTTTTTAAACAGTTGAGATTGGAACTGAACACTGCTCACCTTCTCAAAATCTGCCAGCGATCGGTTCTTACTCGCCTGTGCCACACACTTCAATGCTTCTGTCTGAAAGAAAAGTGTGTTACTATTTCTGCACTCAAAACTGCCATTTACTTTCATGTCCTTTTATAAATCACAAGCGCTGCACACTCCTGCTGGATGCATATGCCACAAGTTAAGACGTTTCTTAGAAGAAAGGTGTCAGTTTTTGAAGTGGCTCATGATCCTTCTCTAGGAACTCTCAGTGCACCAGGATATAGACTATACCTAAGCTGTTTTTTCCCACCAAGTTGGCGTTGATATTTTTTGTGGGGGTCATGGACTGTTGTCCAGAAAAACAAAAAACTGAGAATTTCAACATCGATGAGCAAAAACACCCACATGAATGATCATCGTGCTACTGATGATGCTTTAAGCAGAATACGTATGACCTGCTGTAAACATGAGCTTTTCTAAAAATTGAAGCTTCTCTAATCGTACAGGTTTACACAGTCACATCCAAAGAATGTAAAAGCAACTTGCAGGGAAGCAAGGGCAGCAACCACAAAGTACAGGCAATGCACAGAGCCCTCTATCTACACCATTCAAGCAACATTTGTTTGGGACCACCAACGCAAAACACACATGTATCAGACACTATACACATACACTATTAACGTTACATTAATTGTTCGGGGGTGGGACAGCCCACTCAATAGGGACAATGGGTTCACCACCTTACCAGTAGATCTTGGGGCTCTACTAATGAACCGCTGCTTAAGTTATGGATCACCTGCAGTGGACACAGACTGTAGAGTCCACTGGGGAAAACAAATGTAAGAAAAGCAGCAAAAATCAAACTAGACAGACTGGAATCTTGTCTCATGTACTCCAAACCCCTTAGTACCCTTAATTGCCTATTACAGAGAAAAGGGACACAACTTAAGAGGGTTTTAACATTTATTTTGCCAGGATTTAAGACATTAATCACTTTATTTAGAAAATGTGACATGAAAGAGAAGAAGCCGAAGGTGGGAAGAATGGGATGGCTCACCTTTATTGGAACAGATGTTGAATGACCGCTTGGCAAACTGCTGCATCCCGGAGTGCCTCCGCATCCAGGCAATAATGCTTTGTGAAAGTATGTTGCATCTTCCACATTGCGGCTCGGCAGATGTCAGGTAGAGATACACCAGAGAACAATGTGCAAGACGTGGACATATCTCTGGTAGAATGTGCACGAACCTTATTCTGCAAAGGTCGACCAGTTTTCTGATGGAATAAAACGTATGGCATTTGCAATCCATCTGGAAATGGTCTGCTTAGTAACTGGGCATCCTTTCCTTGGAGCACGAAAGGCTATAAAACAACTGGTTTGTTTTCTGAAGTGTTTTTGTTCTGTCCAAATAAAATTTGATGCATCTCCTAAGATCAAGCGAATGCGGAGATCTCTGCCAGAGTTTGAGGATTAGGGAAGAATGACCGCAGTACTAAAGGCTCATTAATATGAAAGTCCAAAGGAACTTTAGGGATAAATTTAGGAACGGTGCGTAGAATAACCCTGTTGTGTGTGAACTTCAGAAAGGGTTCTTGGATTGTAAATGCTCGCATTTCGCTGACTATGTGGGGAGGAAAGGAGCAGCGCCACTTTCCATGACAGCTATTTGATATCCGCCCTGTGTGTGGGTTCAAACGAGCTCTTCATCAGTTGTCCTAGGACTATGTAAGCTGCCATACCGGAGGAGGGGCTTTCAATGGAGGGAAAGACCTCAAGAGGCCTCGCAAAAATTGTTTTATAAGTCTTTGAGACCAAAGCAATGGTCTACCAGATATTTTCGTGTATCGAGAGATGGTTGCAAAATTAACTTTTATGGACGCATAGGCGAGGCCTGAGTGTGCTAAATGTAGCAAGTAAGGTAAGACTTCCTCCAGGGCGGAGGATATAGGGTGCGTATTGGTAGAGTTGCACCAAAACAGAACGGCTTCCACTTTAGCCGATAATTTTTGTTTGTGCTATCAGCTTGTGCTTCGACCAGAATGTCCTTGCAATCCTTGGAGATGTTCAAAATGAACAAATTCATTGAATTCAGGAGCTATGTCGATAAACTGAGAGACTTGGGGTCATGTCGTCTCACTTGGCCCTGGTTGATGGTGAGGAGTTCAGGAATCGGCTTCAATCGGATGGGTGGACATGCAGATAGCAGTAGAAGCTCCATGTACCAAGGTTGACGTGGCCACCGTGGAGCAATAAGAATTATCCGACAGGGTTCTGACTTGATCTTGCTGATCACACTTTGGAGGAGAGGAATGGGAGGAAAAGCGTAGGCATAGACTCCTGACCATGCTATCGAAAAGGCATTCCCCTACGACCCTTGTTGGTGATGACAGCTTGCGTAATACTGGCATTTGGCATTCTGGGAGGTTGCAAACAGGTCCAGGTTTGGCTTGCCCCACTGGAAGAAAATGCTGTCCAGCATCTTCTGGTCCAGTTCCCATTCGTGAGGAGATGTTTTTAGTCTGCTGAGTGAATCTGCTATGGTATTCTGGACGCCTGGGATGTGCTCCACTCTTATGTGCACTGAATGGTGAATGCACCAAGTCCAAATGGATTGTGCCTCCTGGGACAGTAGCTGCGAGCGAGTTCGTCCCTGTTTGCTGATGTAATGCATGGTTGTCGTATTTTCGGTTCAGACAAGCACCACTAATCCACAAATTCTCGGAAAGAAGGCTTGCAATGCTAAAAATACTGCCTTGAGTTCCAGGAGGTTGATATGAAGAGAATGGTGAGAAGGGGGCCAAATGCCGCTTACTTGAAGGTCTTGGAGGCATGCGCCCCATCCGATCATGGATGCATCGGTTGTTATGGTTAGCGGTGAAATCTGAACTAAAAATTGCATTCCTTTGGAAACATTAGTCAGTACTGTCCACCAGTGGAGTGAAGCTACCATTCATGGAGTTATCTGTAGTATATCCTCGAAGGACCCCTGACTGTTTCCACTGGTTGTCTAGCTCCTCTTGAAGTGAACACATATGAAGGCGGCAATGTGGAATCAGGTCTAAACAAGATGACATCATTCCCAGTAATGATTTGTAGCGTGGGACAGAATAAAACTCTTTTTTTGTATTCTTTTTCCTAGTGTGATCAGCTTGTCTTTTCAGAGTTGTGTAGGCTTTGATTTGCTGAGTGTCCAATATAGCGCCCAAGAAGAATATCCTTGTGGGTGGGAGGAGCTGCGACTTGCCTTGGTTGAGAGTGAGGCCCGAGTCCTTGAAGAGACGCAAGGACGCTTTGACGGACCTGCGTGCGGAGAGAATGTCCGGAGCCTTTATCAACCAGTCATAGGAGTAGGGAAAAATTTGGTGGCGGTTGCGTCGTAGGTAAGCTGCGACCGGGGATAAACATTTGGTGAAGATCCGGGGTGTGTATTTCAGCCCAAAGGGAAACAGCTTGAATTGGATATACCCGCTTGCTACTCGGATTCGTAAAAACTGCCTGTGATTTGGGTGGATGGGTATATGAAAGTAGGGGTCTTGAAGGTCTAGTGATGCAATATAATTTGTTCTGTTGAGGAGTTGTAAGACATCCTTCAATGTTACCATGCGGAATGAAAATGTCACTTACCCAGTGTACATCTGTTCGTGGCATCAGTCGCTGTAGATTCGCATGTTTTGCAATAGCTCGCCATCTGGTGTTGGGCCGGAGTGTTACAAGTTGTTTTTCTTCGAAGAAGTCTTTCGAGTCACGGGACCCGAGTGACTCCTCCTTTTGTCTCCATTGTGCATGGGCGTCGACTCCATCTTCGATTGTTTTTCCCCGCAGAGGGTGAGGTAGGAGTTGAATTGTAGTAATAGTGCCCATGCAATGGAGTGACTAAGTATGTACCTATTTAAGGTTGAGATGATACATATACAAATAGTTGAAGGTAACTTCCAAACTGCTACAGGCTCCCGGGGAGGCGGGTGGGCACATGCGAATCTACAGCGACTGATGCCACGAACAGATGTACACTGGGTAAGTGACATTTTCAGTTCGATGGCATCTGTCGCTGTAGATACGCATGTTTTGCATAGACTAGTAAGCAGTTATCTCCCCAAAAGCGGTGGCTCAGCCTGTAGGAGTGGAAGTAGTTTGAAATAATGTTCTTAATACGGCTTGACCTACTGTGGCTTGTTGTGCGGATAACACATCTACACAGTAGTGCTTGGTGAATGTGTGAGGCGTAGACCATGTGGCTGCCTTACATATTTCTTGCATTGGGATGTTTCCTAGAAAGGCCATGGTAGCACCCTTCTTTCTGGTTGAGTGTGCCCTTGGTGTAATGGGCAGCTGTCGTTTAGCTTTAAGGTAGCAGATTTGGATGCATTTAACTATCCATCTGGCTATACCTTGTTTTGATATTGGGTTTCCTGCATGAGGTTTTTGAAATGCAATAAATAGTTGTTTAGTCTTTCTGATGTTCTTTGTTCTGTCAATGTAATACATTAATGCTCTTTTGACATCTAATGTATGTAGTGCCCTTTCAGCTATGGTATCTGGCTGTGGAAAGAACACTGGAAGTTCCACTGTTTGATTTAGATGGAACGGTGAAATAACCTTTGGCAAAAATTTAGGATTAGTCCTTAGGACGACCTTATTCTTGTGTAGTTGTATAAAAGGTTCTTGTATTGTAAACGCCTGAATCTCGCTTACTCTTCTTAGGGAAGTAATGGCAATGAGAAATGCAACCTTCCAGGTTAGGAACTGTATTTCGCAGGAGTGCATGGGTTCAAAAGGTGGACCCATAAGTCTAGTTAGGACAACATTTAGGTTCCATGAAGGAACAGGTGGTGTTCTTGGTGGTATAATTCTCCTAAGGCCCTCCATGAATGCCTTAATGACTGGTATCTTATATAGGGATGTTGAATAGGTAGTCTGCAGGTATGCAGATATTGCTGCAAGGTGTATTTTAAAGGAAGAGAAAGCCAGGTTAGATTTTTGTAAGTGAAGCAAGTAGCCCACTACATGTTCTGGAGTTGTGTGTAAAGGTTGTATTTGATTAACATGGCAGTAGCAAACAAATCTCTTCCATTTACTTGCATAGCAGTGCCTGGTGGATGGCCTTCTGGCTTGCTTTATGACTTCCATACATTCTTGGGTAAGTTGTAAGTGCCCGAATTCTAGGATCTCAGGAGCCAGATTGCTAGATTCAGCGATGCTGGATCTGGGTGTCTGATCTTTTGGTTGTGTTGTGTCAACAGATCTGGCCTGTTGGGCAATTTGATGCAGGGTACTACTGATAGGTCTAGCAGCGTTGTGTACCAGGGTTGCCTTGCCCAAGTTGGTGCTATTAATATGAGTTTGAGTTTGTTTTGACTGAGTTTGTTTACCAGGTAAGGAAGGAGAGGGAGAGGAGGAAAAGCGTAAGCAAATATCCCTGACCAGTTCATCCATAGGGCATTGCCTTGGGACTGTTTGTGTGGGTATCTGGATGCGAAGTTTTGGCATTTTGCGTTCTCCTTCGTCGCAAACAAGTCTATTTGAGGTGTTCCCCAGAGTTTGAAATAGGTGTTTAGAATTTGGGGGTGAATTTCCCATTCGTGGACCTGTTGGTGATCTCGAGAGAGGTTGTCTGCGAGTTGATTTTGGATCCCTGGTATAAATTGTGCTATTAGGCGAATTTGGTTGTGAATTGCCCAACGCCAAATTTTTTGTGCTAGCAGGCTTAACTGCGTGGAGTGTGTCCCCCCTTGCTTGTTTAGATAATACATTGTTGTCATGTTGTCTGTCTTGACGAGAATGTATTTGTGAACTATTATTGGTTGGAAAGCTTTTAGTGCTTGAAAAACTGCTAGAAGTTCTAGGTGATTTATATGCAGTTTTGTTTGATGTACGTTCCATTGTCCTTGTATGCTGTGTTGATCGAGGTGTGCTCCCCACTGTAGGAAAGTACCATCTTGCCTGGCATGTTACCCCCATTTTTCACTGTATATATGTTGTTTTAGTTGTATGTGTCACTGGGACCCAGTGCTCATAAGTGTTCCTGAATGTGTTACCTGTGTAGTGACTAACTGTCTCACTGAGGCTCTGCTAATCAGAACCTCAGTGGTTATGCTCTCTCATTTCTTTCCAAATTGTCACTGACAGGCTAGTGACCATTTTTACCAATTTACATTGGCTTACTGGAACACCCTTATAATTCCCTAGTATATGGTACTGAGGTACCCAGGGTATTGGGGTTCCAGGAGATCCCTATGGGCTGCAGCATTTCTTTTGCCACCCATAGGGAGCTCTGACAATTCTTACACAGGCCTGCCACTGCAGCCTGAGTGAAATAACGTCCACGTTATTTCACAGCCATTTTACACTGCACTTAAGTAACTTATAAGTCACCTATATGTCTAACCTTTACCTGGTAAAGGTTAGGTGCAAAGTTACTTAGTGTGAGGGCACCCTGGCACTAGCCAAGGTGCCCCCACATTGTTCAGAGCCAATTCCCTGAACTTTGTGAGTGCGGGGACACCATTACACGCGTGCACTACATATAGGTCACTACCTATATGTAGCTTCACCATGGTAACTCCGAATATGGCCATGTAACATGTCTATGATCATGGAATTGCCCCCTCTATACCATCCTGGCATAGTTGGCACAATCCCATGATCCCAGTGGTCTGTAGCACAGACCCTGGTACTGCCAAACTGCCCTTCCTGGGGTTTCACTGCAGCTGCTGCTGCTGCCAACCCCTCAGACAGGCAGCTGCCCTCCTGGGGTCCAGCCAGGCCTGGCCCAGGATGGCAGAACAAAGAACTTCCTCTGAGAGAGGGTGTGACACCCTCTCCCTTTGGAAAATGGTGTGAAGGCAGGGGAGGAGTAGCCTCCCCCAGCCTCTGGAAATGCTTTGTTGGGCACAGAGGTGCCCAATTCTGCATAAGCCAGTCTACACCGGTTCAGGGACCCCTTAGCCCCTGCTCTGGCGCGAAACTGGACAAAGGAAAGGGGAGTGACCACTCCCCTGACCTGCACCTCCCCTGGGAGGTGTCCAGAGCTCCTCCAGTGTGCTCCAGACCTCTGCCATCTTGGAAACAGAGGTGCTGCTGGCACACTGGACTGCTCTGAGTGGCCAGTGCCACCAGGTGACGTCAGAGACTCCTTGTGATAGGCTCCTTCAGGTGTTGCTAGCCTATCCTCTCTCCTAGGTAGCCAAACCCTCTTTTCTGGCTATTTAGGGTCTCTGTCTCTGGGGAAACTTTAGATAACGAATGCAAGAGCTCATCCGAGTTCCTCTGCATCTCTCTCTTCACCTTCTGATAAGGAATCGACTGCTGACCGCGCTGGAAGCCTGCAAACCTGCAACATAGTAGCAAAGACGACTACTGCAACTCTGTAACGCTGATCCTGCCGCCTTCTCGACTGTTTTCCTGCTTGTGCATGCTGTGGGGGTAGTCTGCCTCCTCTCTGCACCAGAAGCTCCGAAGAAATCTCCCGTGGGTCGACGGAATCTTCCCCCTGCAACCGCAGGCACCAAAAAGCTGCATTACCGGTCCCTTGGGTCTCCTCTCAGCACGACGAGCGAGGTCCCTCGAATCCAGCGACACTGTCCAAGTGACCCCCACAGTCCAGTGACTCTTCAGTCCAAGTTTGGTGGAGGTAAGTCCTTGCCTCACCTCGCTGGGCTGCATTGCTGGGAACCGCGACTTTGCAGCTACTCCGGCCCCTGTGCACTTCCGGCGGAAATCCTTTGTGCACAGCCAAGCCTGGGTCCACGGCACTCTAACCTGCATTGCACGACTTTCTAAGTTGGTCTCCGGCGACGTGGGACTCCTTTGTGCAACTTCGGCGAGCACCGTTTCACGCATCCTCGTAGTGCCTGTTTCTGGCACTTTTCCGGGTGCTACCTGCTTCAGTGAGGGCTCTTTGTCTTGCTCGACGTCCCCTCTCTCTTCAGGTCCAATTTGCGACCTCCTGGTCCCTCCTGGGCCCCAGCAGCGTCCAAAAACGCCAAACGCACGATTTGCGACTAGCAAGGCTTGTTGGCGTCCTTCCGGCGGGAAAACACTTCTGCACGACTCTCCAAGGCGAGAGGGATCCGTCCACCAAAGGGGAAGTCTCTAGCCCTTTTCGTTCCTGCAGAAACCTCAGCTTCTTCTGTCCAGTAGAAGCTTCTTTGCACCCGCAGCTGGCATTTCCTGGGCATCTGCCCATCTCCGACTTGCTTGTGACTTTTGGACTTGGTCCCCTTGTTCCACAGGTACCCTAGATTGGAAATCCACAGTGGTTGCATTGCTGGTTTGTGTCTTTCCTGCATTATTCCTCTAACACGACTATTTTGTCCTTAGGGGAACTTCAGTGCACTTTGCACTCACTTTTCAGGGTCTTGGGGAGGGTTATTTTTCCAACTCTCACTATTTTCTAATAGTCCCAGCGACCCTCTACAAGGTCACATAGGTTTGGGGTCCATTCGTGGTTCGCATTCCACTTTTGGAGTATATGGTTTGTGTTGCCCCTATCCCTATGTTTCCCCATTGCATCCTATTGTAACTATACATTGTTTGCACTGTTTTCTAAGACTATACTGCATATCTTTGCTATTGTGTATATATATCTTGTGTATATTTCCTATCCTCTCACTGAGGGTACACTCTAAGATACTTTGGCATATTGTCATAAAAATAAAGTACCTTTATTTTTAGTATAACTGTGTATTGTGTTTTCTTATGATATTGTGCATATGACACTAAGTGGTACTGTGGTAGCTTCACACGTCTCCTAGTTCAGCCTAAACTGCTCTGCTAAGCTACCATTATCTATCAGCCTAAGCTGCTAGACACCCTATACACTAATAAGGGATAACTGGGCCTGGTGCAAGGTGCAAGTACCCCTTGGTACTCACTACAAGCCAGTCCAGCCTCCTACACCCACCCTGTCATGGAAGCATCTGTTATTACGTATTGTGGCACTGGGTCTTGGAAAGGCCGCCCTTTGTTTAAATTTATGGTGTTCCACCACAGAAGCGAGAAGTAAGTTTGGCGGTCTATTAACACCAGATCTAGAAGATGACCCTGTGCTTGAGACCACTGTGATGCTAGGCACTGTTGTAAGGGCCTCATGTGCAGTCTTGCGTTTGGGACAATGGCTATGCATGAAGACATCATGCCTAGGAGTTGTAATATCATCTTTGCTTGTATCTTTTGTGTTGGATACATGCGTTGTATGATGGTGTTGAAATTTTGAATTCTTTGGGGACTTGGAGTGGCTACTCCTTTTGTTGTGTCTATTATGGCTCCTAGGTATTGTTGTACCTTGCACGGCAGAATGTTGGATTTCGTGAAGTTGACGGTGAACCCTAGTTTGAAGAGGGTTTGTATGATCTGATTTGTGTGATTTGAGCACTCTATTAACGAATGGGCCTTGATTAGCCAGTCGTCTAGATATGGGAACACATGTATTTGCTGCCTTCTGATGTGTGCAGCGACTACCGCTAGACATTTGGTAAAGACTCTTGGTGCGGTTGTTAATCCGAAAGGCAGTACCTTGAATTGGTAATGTATTCCTTTGAATACAAACCTTAGGTATTTCCTGTGCGATGGGTGTATTGGTATATGGAAATACGCGTCCTGAGGTCTAAAGTTGACATGTAGTCGTGTAGTTTTAGCAATGGTAATACTTCTTGTAGTGTGACCATGTGAAAGTGGTCTGATTTGATGAATGTGTTCACTATTCTGAGGTCTAGGATTGGTCTCAGCGTTTTGTCCTTCTTTGGTATCAGAAAGTACAGTGAGTAAACTCCTGTGTTTATTTGTGTGTTTGGCACTAATTCGATTGCATTCTTTTGCAATAGTGCCTGCACTTCTATCTCCAGGAGATTGGAATGATGTTTTGTCAAATTTTGTGCTTTTGGTGGTATGTTTGGAGGGAATTGTAGAAATTCTATGCAATAACCATGTTGGATAATTGCTAGAACCCAAGTGTCTGTAGTGATTTCCTCCCATGCTCTGTAATAATGACTTATTCTTCCCCCCACTGGTGTTGTGTGGAGGGGGTGAGTGACATGTGAGTCACTGCTTAGTAGTAGGGGTTTTGGGGCTTTGAAATTTTCCTCTATTCCTAGGGAATTGCCCTCCTCTACATTGTCCCCGAAAACCTCCTCTGTACTGTCCCTGGTAACTGGACGGTGTTGCCTGTGAGGTGCTGGCTTGTGTGCTCTGACCCCGAAACCCCCCTCTAAAGGGTGTTTTACGGAATGTGCTGTAATTCCCTCTGCTCTGCGGGGAGTAGAGTGCGCCCATGGCTTTAGCAGTGTCCGTGTCTTTTTTGAGTTTCTCAATCGCTGTGTCCACTTCTGGACCGAACAGTTCTTTTTCGTTAAAAGGCATATTGAGAACTGCTTGCTGAATCTCTGGTTTAAATCCAGACGTTCGGAGCCATGCATGCCTTCTGATAGTTACAGATGTATTAATTGTCCGTGCAGCTGTATCTGCAGCGTCCATGGAGGAGCGGATTTGGTTGTTGGAAATGGTCTGTCCCTCCTCAACCACTTGTTTTGCCCTATTTTGTAGGTCCTTGGGCAGATGGTCAATGAGATGTTGCATCTCATCCCAATGGGCTCTGTCATAGCGCGCAAGTAGTGCCTGGGAGTTAGCGATGCGCCACTGGTTTGCAGCTTGTGCTGCGACTCTTTTACCAGCTGCATCGAACTTGCGGCTTTCTTTATCTGGAGGTGGTGCATCTCCAGATGTGTGGGAGTTGGCCCTTTTCCTAGCTGCTCCTACAACGACAGAGTCTGGTGGCAGCTGTGTAGTGATGAAAGCCGGGTCTGTAGGAGGCGCCTTATACTTCTTTTCCACTCTTGGTGTGATTGCCCTACTTTTGACCGGCTCCTTAAAGATTTCTTTTGCGTGCCGGAGCATACCAGGGAGCATAGGCAGGCTTTGGTAGGAGCTGTGGGTGGAGGAGAGTGTGTTGAATAAAAAGTCATCCTCGACCTGTTCTGAGTGGAGGCTTACATTGTGAAATTGTGCTGCTCTAGCCACCACTTGAGAATACGCAGTGCTGTCCTCTGGTGGAGATGGCTTCGTAGGGTATGCCTCCGGACTGTTATCTGACACTGGGGCGTCGTATAAGTCCCATGCGTCTTGATCTTGGTCACCCTGGCTCATGGTGGTGTGAGCTGGGGAATGTGATGGAGTTTGTGCTGGTGAGACGTTAATCACAGGTGGAGGAGAGGGTGGTGGGGTAACTTTTTTCACCACTTTTGTTTGTGGTGTTTGTTCAGTTTGGAACTCCAATCTTCTCTTTCTTCTAATAGGGGGAAGGGTGCTTATTTTTCCTGTCCCCTGCTGTATGAAAATACGCTTTTGCGTATGGTCTACATCCGTTGAGTGTAGTTCCTCCTCAAACCTATGCTTTTGCATTTGGGAGGTTAGCGAGTGCTCTTCTGTATAAGAGCCTGAAACTGGGTCGGTTGCAGTTTGTTTTGGCACCGAAACCCTGTCTGCATCTTTTTTCGGCTCCGAGGTGACTTTTTTCTTTTTCGGGGCCGAAACCTCTCGGCGTCGATCTTCTTCGGTGCCGCTGTCTCGGCGTCGAGCCGTGTCTACACCGATATCTCGGTGTCGATGCTTGTCTCCAGCACTTTCTCGGTCCCGAGAAGGCTGCGTGCCGGTGTCTCGACCGGAGTCGGACGATCTCAGCACTGTTTGGGCCTTTTTCGGTGCCGACGGTCGGTCACCGAATTTATGGGTCGAGCCATGGCCTGGTGGCAGTGGCATCCCCTGGGCCTTGTAAATCTTCTTCTGAGTGGTTTTCGACGTCCTACTCACGGTTTGTGTATCGTCGAATCCTTCGGAGTCCGATTCTTGGATCAAAAAGGTTCCCTCCTCTTCTTGTTCCTCGAACTCCCGGTGGGCTGTCGGCGCGGACGCCATCTGAAGTCTTCTGGCTCGACGGTCTCGGAGAGTTTTTTGGGACCGGAACGCACGACAGGCCTCGCAGGTGTCTTCACTGTGCTCAGGTGACAGGCACAGGTTGCAGACCAAGTGTTGGTCTGTATAGGGGTATTTATTGTGGCATTTGGGACAGAAACGGAACGGGGTCCGTTCCATCGGCGTTCTTCTGCACGTGGTCGGGCCGACCAGGACCCGACGGGGATCGAAAAAATTACCCCGAAGGGCGCCGGAGCTCTTCGATCTTAGACGCGGTGTTGAATCTAACTACGCCGACCCCGAACGCAACAATACCGACGAAAATCTTCCGAAATGAGCTATCTTTCCGTTCCGAAACTCGGAGCGACAGGAACACGTCCGAACCCGATGGCGGAAAAAAAACAATCGAAGATGGAGTCGACGCCCATGCGCAATGGAGACAAAAGGAGGAGTCACTCGGTCCCGTGACTCAAAAGACTTCTTCGAAGAAAAACAACTTGTAACACTCCGGCCGGCCCAACACCAGATGGCGAGCTATTGCAAAACATGCGTATCTACAGCGACAGATGCCATCGAACAGATTGTTTCTTTAGGTACTTGTTCATTTCTCTTAAGTCCAGGATTGGCCTCCATAGACTAGACTTTTTTCAAATTTGAAAAAAAAACAAAAAACAAATGGGACTAGAAGCCTTTCCCCCTTTGTGAATAAGGTACTTCCTTGATTAATAACTGCTTATCGTGATCTCCACTTCCAAGAGGAGCAGAGGTAGGTGCTTTTGATGCATCTGGGAATGTGGTGTGACCGGAGGCATCTGTGTGAATTCCAGGAGGTGGGCAAATCATATTACATCAAATACCCATTTGTCTTTTGTGATTTGATGCCAAAGATGTAAGTGGTGTCTGAATGGGGAAGAACAAGGAGTAGTTGGAATCTGACGGTAGTCATTGTCGACGGAAGGCTTCTTTGGTTTGTCTTCCTGGCTTTCCTCTGTGAGGAGGTCTACTGTATGCCGCCGTAGGAGGCTGTCTTTGCTGATACTGGGGCCTAGAGGTGTTAAAGGTGGAGGAGTAAGTTGGATACCTATATTGCTGGTATCCGCCACGAAAGGAAGGTTGTCCTCTGCTACTCACTCCACAAAAAGGCACCTTCTTGTACAGCAGAGCGCCAAGCGATTTGGCGGTATCAGTGTCCGATTTAATCGTCTAGAAGGCGTGTAGGAAGTTGGCTCTGTATATACTATTTCAAAGTAAGAAATAGTGTGCACAGAGTCCAAGGGTTCCCCTTAAAGGTCAGATAGTGGCAAAAAGAGATCATTCTAATGCTCTATTTTGTGGTAGTGTGGTCGAGCAGTAGGCTTTTCAGAGGGTAGTGTTAAGCATTTGTTGTACACACACAGGCAATAAATGAGGAACACACACTCAGACTTA
Organism: Pleurodeles waltl; assembly: GCF_031143425.1. Classification (NCBI taxonomy): domain Eukaryota; kingdom Metazoa; phylum Chordata; class Amphibia; order Caudata; family Salamandridae; genus Pleurodeles; species Pleurodeles waltl. Next base: position 231,632,234 of record NC_090445.1, read on the forward strand.
TTCCAGGCCAATAGGTTTTTATATAGAAAAATATCTTTTCTTAGGTTATTTTAAGAACCACAGGTTCAAGATTTATAAGTAATACTTCAAATGAAAGGTATTTCACTCAGGTATTCTAGGAACTTTGAATAATCACAAGATCATGCACAGTTTTGACAAAAATGGCAATAAGCTATTTTAAAAGTGGACACAGTGCAAAAATCAACAGTTCCTGGGGGAGGTAAGTAATTAAGTTCACAGGTAAGTAAAACACTTACATGGTTCAAAGTTGGGTCCAAGGTAGCCCACCGTTAGGGGTTCAAGGCAACCCCAAAGGTACCACACCAGCAGCTCAGGGCCGGTCAGGTGCAGAGGTCAAAGAGGTGCCCAAAACACACAGGTTTCAATGGAGAACAGGGGTACCCCAGTTCCAGTCTGCCAGCAGGTAAGTACCCGCGTCCTCAGGGGGCAGACCAGGGGGGTTTTGTAGGGCACGGGGGGGGGGGACACAAGCTGGCACAGAAAGTACACCTTCAGCAGCACAGGGGCGGCCGGGTGCAGTGTGCAAACAGGCATCGGGTTTTGTATAGGAAGTAATGGGGATACCCGGGGGTCTCTTCAACGATGCAGGCAGGCACAGGGGGTGCTCCTCGGGGTAGCCACCACCTGGGCTAGGCAGAGGGTCGTCTGGGGGTCGCTCCTGCACTGGAGTTCGGTTCCTTCAGGTCCTGTGGGCTACGGGTGCAGTGTTTGTTCCAGCCGTCGGGTCCCTTGTTACAGGCAGTCGTGGTCAGGGGGAGCCTCTGGATTTCCTCTGCAGGCATCGCTGTGGGGGCTCAGGGGAGTCGTTTCTGGCTACTCACGGGCTCGCAGTCGCCGGGGAGTCCTCCCTGTAGTGTTGGTTTTCCGCAGGTCGAGCCGGGGGCTTCGGGTGCAGAGTGGAAAGTCTCACGCTTCTGGCGGGAAACGTGAAGTCTTTAAAGTTGTTTCTTTGTTGGAAGAAAGTTGCAGATTGTTGAACAGGGCCGCTGTTCACTGGAGTTTCTTGGTCCTTGGTTGCAGGGCAGTCCTCTGAGGCTTCAGAGGTCGCTGGTCCCTGTTGGATGCGTCGCTGTTGCAGTTTTCTTCGAAGTTGGGAGACAGGCCGGTAGGGCTGGGGCCAAAGCAGTTGTCGTCTCCGTCTTCACTGCAGGGCTTCAGGTCAGCAGTCCTCCTTTCTGTTAAGGTTGCAGGAATCTAGTTTCATAGGTTCTGGGGGCCCCTAAATACTGAATTTAGGGGTGTGTTTAGGTCTGGGAGGGCAGTAACCAATGGCTACTGTCCTTGAGAGTGGCTACACCCTCTTTGTGCCTCCTCCCTGTGGGGAGGGGGGCACATCCCTTATCCTATTGGGGGAATCCTCCATCCACAAGATGGAGGATTTCTAAAAGTAAGGGTCACCTCAGCTCAGGACACCTTAGGGGCTGTCCTGACTGGTGGGTGGTGACTCCTTGTTTTTCTAATTATCTCCTCCAGCCTTGCTGCTAAAAGTGGGGGCAGTGGCCAGAGGGGCGGGCATTTCCACTAGCTGGGATGCCCTGTGGCGCTGTAACAAAAGGGGTGAGCCTTTGAGGCTCACCGCCAGGTGTTCCAGTTCCTGCAGGGGGAGGTGAGAAGCACCTCCACCCAGTACAGGCTTTGTTCCTGGCCACAGAGTGACCAAGGCACCCACTCTCCCCTTGTGGCCAGCAACATGTCTGGTGTGTGGCAGGCTGGCAAAAACTAGTCAGCCTACACTAGAAGTCGGGTATGTTTTCAGGGGGCATCTCTAAGATGCCCTCTGGGTGTATTTTACAATAAAGTGCACACTGGCATCTGTGTGCATTTATTGTGCTGAGAAGTTTGATACCAAACTTCCCAGTTTTCAGTGTAGCTATTATGGAACTGTGGAGTTCATGTTTGACAGACTCCCAGACCCTATACTCTTATGGCTACCCTGCACTTACAATGTCTAAGGTTTTGCTTAGACACTGTAGGGGCATAGTGCTCATGCACCTATGCCCTCACCTGTGGTGTAGTGCACCCTGCCTTAAGGCTGTAAGGCCTGCTAGAGGGGTGACTTACATATGCCACAGGCAGTGTGAGGTTGGCATGGCACTCTGAGGGGAGTGCCATGTGGACTTAGTCTTTTTCTCACCACCAGCACACACAAGCTGTGAAGCAGTGTGCATGTGCTGAGTGAGGGGTCCCTAGGGTGGCATAAGACATGCTGCAGCCCTTAGAGACCTTCCCTGGCATCAGGGCCCTTGGTACCAGGGGTACCAGTTACAAGGGACTTACCCGAGTGCCAGGGTTGTGCCAATTGTGGAGACAAAGGTACAGTTTAGGGAAAGAACACTGGTGCTGGGGCCTGGTTAGCAGGGTCCCAGCACACTTTCAAGTCATAACTTAGCATCAGCAAAGGCAAAAAGTCAGGGGGTAACCATGCCAAGGAGGCATTTCCTTACAGGGCGTCATCAACATGCTTCCGGAAAAGTGCTTCTCCATCATATGGGGGATCTAAAAAAAATTGTTTGGACCTCCGGGTGGAAATTAGTTGCCTTTAGCCATCCTTGACGACTCAAGACTGCTGAGCCTGCTAGAAGTCTAAAGCCCATGGCAGCAATATCTAGCGCACAATAATTTCAGCAGAGGATCACTGTCCTTCCATCACAATCATTTTTGGCCTCCACCTTGGTAGGCTCCGGAAGCTCGTCTAAATGTTGACCTACGTCAGACCAGAGTTGCCTATCATACCTGCCAACGAGCGCTAGGGAATTTGTGTCACGCACAACAATGGCAGACACTGAGGAAAATCGCTTTCCAATATTATCCAGGCGTCTACCTTCCTTATCTGGCGGCGCTGTTACAGGTGCAGAAGGGTTCCTGGAGCGACGTTGTGCTGCCTGAAATATTACGGAATCTGGCTTTGGATGACCAGAAAGGCATCAAGGAGCGACATCTGTAGAATTATATTTTTTATCCAATTTAGGCAGTACTGCCTGTACTGTTGCCGGGTTACCCATTATCTTTAAACCTTGCTGCCAAACATGGTCTATTATTGGAATAGCTCTGACTGTTTTCCTGAGGGGTTCCTTGAAATCTTACAGGAAACAGTATTGCTGAGCTGCAGGCAGTTGAAGGTCAAGTCGTGTGACCGCCCGTTCCAAAAGGGTGTGGAAAGTACCTATATCCTCCAGAGGGGATTCAAACGATGGTGAAACAGGAAATTCAGGTGCTGGAAGTATATATTCATCCCACTCATCTTGTAGCGAGCTAATCTCGCCATCTTCAGCCCCGTCATCTGAAGAAGTTTGTGGATGAACCTGAGGGGAGCCCTGTGGTTGAGGGCTAAGCGGCACATGTGATTGATGAGGTTGCAGAGGTGCAGGTGTAGTGATGAGAAGCACCAGTTGTGGAACATTCGCAGGCATTGGAGGAAAACGTGGTCTTATAGTCTGCCAACATAGCTTGGAGATCTGATACCATACCAGAAGGCAATGACACTAGGCCCTGCTGTTTATTATGAGGCAACTGTTCGTAATAGTTATCATAATAATCAATCAGTGATTTGTTAAGCGTGCTACTCGCCCGGCAGGATCTCAAGGTGCTGTGGGGCTGGGGGGGCGTTGCTACTGCTCAAAGAGCAAGGTCTTGAGGTGCTTCCTGAAGGTCAGGAGGTCCTGGGTCAGACGTAGGTTGACGGGGAGGGAGTTCCAGGTTTTGGCGGCAAGGCGGGAGAAGGATCTACCGCCAGATGTGGTGCGGTGAATGCGGGGGACGGTAGCAAGGGCGAGGTTGGCGGAGTGGAGTTGGCGTGTAGGGATGAGGAAGTTGAGATGCTCGTTGAGATAGGCTGGAATGAGCGCCCAAGCCCTCAGGTGGTTGCTTTTTGGGCAGTGCGTAACAGACTTATGTAGAGCACAATCCATTAAGCACAATCCATTGTGAGATGGTATGTTTCTGCACAGCTTTCCTGGTCAAGGTAGAACAAAAACACTCTTTATGGATCCGGACGTTAAGTCTCTCCTATTCCTTAGAAGGATAAGGTGGAGAAAAAAAGGTAGGCAGGGTGATTACGTGGAAAGGGGTGACTACCTTGAGGACGAAGGAAGCACATTTCCAGAGCACCACATTGTCAGGATAAATAGTAGTGTACGTCTGGTGCATAGAGAGGCTTCAACTCGCTGACTCTGCTGGCCGATGTAATGGCCACCAGAAAGGCTGTTTTGATGATTAATAACCAAAGATGGCAGTTGTGTAATGGTTCAAAAGAAGCACACATCAGTAAAGTAAGAACCATGCTTAAGTCCCACTGGGGAATGATGAATGGCCTGGGGGTAGGGTGGGGGGCATATGTTGCAAACCTGTGAGGAATCTCATTACAACGCATGACTTAAAACAGAAAAGTTGGGCTGGCAACTGCAAAAACGGCTAAAAGATCACCCTTAACTGCGTATAGAGCAGAGTTCTTCTGGGCTTAATACACAACAAATAGTAAGACCTAAGAAAGAGAAGCAGACAGGGGGTCAATGCTTTTTGAGACATCATGACACAAATTTGTCCCATCAGGAGGCATATACTTATTTGGTGGACGGACTCCTGGCTGTCAGAACAACATCTCAGACTTCAGGAGTAAGGTGAAAGGCTGTCAAGTCTCTGCGCCATCTCCGTGCATGGAGGCACAGAGTGTACAGTTTTAAGTGTTGAACTTTCCCCTGTTGCTACAACACAAGGTCCTACCATCGAGGAAGCAGACGCTCATCAGCCTGGAATACCAGTCTGTGTCCAATCCATAGCCACAAGAAAGGCTTTGGCCTGTCGATCCTGATCTTCTTGAGAATTCTGGGCAGGAGTCGTATTGGCAGAAAGGCGTACAGGAGGCCAGAGCTCCACTCAAAACTAAAAGCGTCTTAGAGCAAGACCCGCTTTGGAAAATCCAGTACACAGAACTGTGACATTGGGTATTATCGGCAGTGGCGAAGAGATCTAATCAAGGTTTTCCCCACTTTTGGAAGAGGTCTTGTACCACCAACAGATGGAGACACCACTCATGGTCCATTAGAATTGACCGCTAAGTGCTATCGCCATGGCATTTAGAGAGCCTGCCAGGAGTTGAACCACCAAAGAAATGCCCTCTTGTTCTAGCCATGACTAGAGACGCAGTTTCTCTTGTTGAGGAATCCATGACCCCCACCCCTCACTGCATGAGGTACCACTTGGAGGTGATGTTGTCCATGAACACCTGCACTAGCTTTCCCTTGATGGAGGGTAGAATGGCCTCCGACCACAAGCAAATCGCCCGAAGCTCTAACACATCTATGTGGAGTCCAAAATTTGCTGGTGACCAAAATCCTGAGTGACGCCTCTGTCACTGGTCAGCTCTGGTTTGGGAAAGGAGAGGGGTCTGCCACTGACCCAATCACAATTCATTAGCCACCACTGCAGGTCTTCTGCAGTTCTCTCCAAGATCTGGACCATGTTGGAGAGATTCTCCTGAAGCTACGCCCACTGGAACTTCAAGTCCCACTGCAGAGCCTGCATATGCCAAAGGGCATGTGCTACCAGCAGGATGCTAAGAGATCCAGCAGCCTCAGTCTGTTGTACTGTAATCCACGATAGAGGCTGAATGAAAATGTCACTTACCCAGTGTACATCTGTTCGTGGCATCAGTCGCTGAGATTCACATGGTATGCATGAGCTCGCCATCTGGTGTTGGGTCGGAGTGTTACAAGTTGTTTTTCTTCGAAGAAGTGTTTTCGAGTCACGGGGCCGAGTGACTCCACCTTCTGTGCTCATTGCGCATGGGCGTCGACTCCATCTTCGATTGTTTTCCCCGCAGAGGGTGAGGTAGGAGTTGTACTATAGTAATAGTGCCCGCGCAATGAAAAAATGTAAGTATGTATCTATTAAAGGATTGAAGGTAACTTCTGAACTGCTACAGGCTTCCGGGGAGGTGGGTGGGTCCATGTGAATCTCAGCGACTGATGCCACGAACAGATGTACACTGGGTAAGTGACATTTTCAGTTCGATGGCATCTGTCGCTGTAGATACACATGGTATGCATAGACTAGTAAGCAGTTAGTTCCCCATAAGCGGTGGTTTAGCCTGTAGGAGTAGAAGTTGTCTGAAATAGAGTTCTTAATACAGCTTGACCTACTGTAGCTTGTTGTGCGGATAGCACATCTATACAGTAGTGTTTGGTGAATGTGTGAGGCGTAGACCAAGTGGCTGCCTTACATATTTCTTGCATTGGGATGTTTCCTAAAAAGGCCATTGAAGCACCTTTTTTCCTTGTTGAATGTGCCCTGGGAGTAATGGGCAGTTGTCTTTTTGCTTTAAGGTAGCAGATTTGGATGCATTTAACTATCCATCTGGCTATACCTTGTTTTGATATTGGGTTACCTGCATGAGGTTTTTGGAATGCAATAAATAGCTGTTTAGTTTTTCTGATGTTCTTCGTTCTGTCAATGTAGTACATTAATGCTCTTTTGACATCTAATGTATGTAGTGCTCTTTCAGCCACAGAATCTGGCTGTGGGAAGAATACTGGTAGTTCTACCGTTTGATTTAGATGGAATGGAGAAATAACTTTTGGTAAAAATTTTGGATTAGGTCGTAGGACGACCTTATTTTTATGTATTTGTATAAAAGGCTCTTGTGTTGTGAACGCTTGAATTTCACTTACTCTTCTTAGAGATGTAATGGCGATGAGAAAGGCAACTTTCCAGGTGAGGAATTGTATTCCGCAAGAGTGCATGGGTTCGAAAGGTGGGCCCATGAGTCTTGTTAGAACCACGTTTAGGTTCCATGAAGGAACAGGTGGTGTTCTTGGTGGTATAATTCTTTTAAGCCCTTCTATGAATGCTTTGATAACTGGTATCCTATACAAGGAAGTTGAATATGTAGTTTGCAGGTATGCAGATATTGCTGCAAGATGTATTTTAATAGAAGAGAAGGCTAGCTTTGCTTTTTGTAAATGGAGCAAGTAATTTACTATATGTTTTGGAGTTGCCTCTAGTGGTTGTATCTGATTATGATGGCAGTACCAAACAAATCTTTTCCACTTACTTGCGTAGCAGTGTCTAGTGGATGGCCTTCTGGCCTGCTTTATGACTTCCATACACTCTTGGCTAAGTTGTAAGTGTCCGAATTCTAGGATTTCAGGAGCCAGATTGCTAGATTCAGCGATGCTGGGTCCGGGTGTCTGATCTGTTGGTTGTGTTGCGTTAACAGATCTGGTTTGTTGGGCAGTTTGATGTGTGGTACTACAGACAGATCTAGCAGTGTTGTGTACCAGGGTTGTCTTGCCCACGTTGGTGCTATTAAAATGAGTTTGAGTTTGTTTTGACTCAATTTGTTTACTAGGTAAGGAAGGAGAGGGAGAGGAGGAAAAGCGTAAGCAAATATTCCTGACCAGTTCATCCATAGGGCATTGCCTTGGGATTGCTTGTGTGGGTATCTGGACGCGAAGTTTTGGCATTTTGCGTTCTCTTTTGTTGCAAATAAGTCTATTTGTGGTGTTCCCCAGAGTGTGAAGTAGGTGTTCAGAATTTGTGGGTGGATTTCCCATTCGTGGACTTGCTGGTGATCTCGAGAGAGATTGTCTGCCAGCTGATTCTGGATCCCCGGAATAAACTGTGCTATTAGACCAATTTGATGGTGGATTGCCCACTTCCATATTTGTTGAGCTAACAAGCTTAACTGCGTTGAATGTGTTCCTCCTTGTTTGTTTAGATAATACATCGTTGTCATGTTGTCTGTTTTGACAAGGATGTATTTGTGGGTTATGATTGGTTGGAAAGCTTTTAGTGCTTGAAAAACTGCTAATAATTCTAGATGATTTATATGCAGTTTTGTTTGATGTATGTTCCATTGTCCTCTTATGTTGTGTTGATTGAGATGTGCTCCCCACCCTGTCATGGAAGCATCTGTTGTTATTACGTACTGTGGCACTGGGTCTTTGAAAGGCCGCCCTATGTTTAAATTTATACTGTTCCACCATAGAAGCGATAGGTAAGTTTGGCGGTCTAGCAACACCAGATCTAGAAGGTGACCCTGTGCTTGAGACCACTGTGAGGCTAGGCACTGTTGTAAGGGCCTCATGTGCAGTCTTGCGTTTGGGACAATGGCTATGCATGAGGACATCATGCCTAGGAGCTGTAGTATTGTTCTTGCTTGTATTGTTTGGTTTGGAGACATGTGTTGAATGACCCTGTTGAAATTGTGGATCCTTTGTGGAGTTGGCGTTGCTACTCCTTTTGTCGTGTCTATTATGGCTCCTAGATATTGCTGTACTTTGCTTGGCAGAATGTTTGATTTTGCAAAGTTGACGGTGAACCCTAGATTGTAGAGGGTTTGTATGACTTGATTTGTGTGGTTTGAGCATTGTGTGAGCGAACTGGTTTTGATTAGCCAGTCGTCTAGATACGGGAACACATGTATTTGCTGCCTTCTGATGTGTGCAGCGACTACTGCTAGGCATTTTGTGAATACTCTTGGAGCGGTTGTTAAACCAAAAGGCAATACTTTGAATTGGTAATGTATTCGTTTGAATACAAACCTTAGATATTTCCTGTGTGATTGATGTATTGGTATATGGAAATATGCGTCCTTGAGGTCTAGGGTTGTCATGTAGTCGTGTTTTCTGAGCAATGGTAACACTTCTTGTAGTGTGACCATGTGAAAGTGGTCTGATTTGATGAATGTGTTTACTACCCTGAGGTCTAGAATTGGTCTCAGTGTTTCGTCCTTTTTTGGTATCAAGAAGTACAGTGAATAAACTCCTGTGTTTATTTGTGTGCTTGGTACTAATTCTATTGCATTTTTTTGCAGTAGTGCTTGAACTTCTATCTCTAGAAGCTGTGAATGGTATTTTGATAAATTTTGTGATTTTGGTGGTATGTCTGGAGGGAATTGCATGAATTCTATGCAATATCCATGTCGGATAATTGCTAGGACCCATGTGTCTGTAGTTATTTTGTCCCATGCTTCGTAATATTGATGTATCCTCCCCCCCACTGGTGTTGTGTGGGAGGGGTGAGTGACGTGTGAGTCACTGCTTGTTGGTAGTGGTTTTGGGGCTTTGAAATCTTCCTCTATTCCTAGGAAATTGCCCCCCTCTATACTGGCCCCGAAAACCTCCCCTGTACTGTCCCTGGTAGGTGGGCGGTGCGGACTGTGAGGTGCTAGCTTGTGTGGCCTGACCCCGAAACCCTCCTCTAAAAGGTGTTTTGCGGAAGGTGTTATAAGATCCTCTGCTCTGCGGGGAGTAGAGTGCGCCCATGGCCTTGGCAGTGTCAGTGTCCTTCTTGAGCTTTTCTATGGCTGTGTCGACCTCCGGACCGAACAGAAGTTTCTCGTTTACTGGCATGTTAAGCACTGCCTGCTGAATTTCTGGCTTGAATCCAGACGTTCTGAGCCATGCGTGCCTACGGATGGTAACCGACGTATTAATGGTTCTTGCGGCCGTGTCTGCTGCATCCATGGAGGAGCGTATTTGATTGTTGGAAATGTTTTGACCCTCCTCAACAACCTGTTTTGCTCTTTTTTGCAGATCTTTTGGGAGATGTTCAATGAGATGCTGCATCTCATCCCAGTGGGCTCTGTCGTATCGCGCTAGCAGCGCTTGTGAATTTGCGATGCGCCACTGGTTTGCTGCTTGGACAGCAACCCTCTTCCCGGCTGCATCGAACTTCCTACTTTCTTTATCTGGGGGAGGTGCATCCCCAGAAGTGTGTGAGTTTGCCCGTTTTCTGGCAGCCCCTACCACCACAGAGTCTGGTGGCAGCTGAGAGGTGATGAATACGGGGTCCGTAGGAGGCGCCTTATACTTTTTGTCCACCCTAGGCGTCACTGCCCTACTTTTAACTGGCTCCTTGAAAATGTCCCTTGCATGGCGTAGCATGCCTGGGAGCATCGGCAGGCTTTGGTAGGAGCTGTGGGTTGAGGAGAGGGTGTTAAATAAAAAATCATCCTCTACTTGTTCCGAGTGTAGTTCCACATTATGGAATAGTGCTGCTCTAGCCACCACTTGTGAGTAGGCTGTGCTGTCTTCCGGTGGTGATGGCCTAGTTGGGTATGTGTCTGGGCTGTTATCAGACACTGGTGCGTCGTACAAGTCCCACGCATCCTGATCTTGGTCATCGTGGCTTATGGCGGTGTGAGCTGGCGAATGTGACGGGGTGTAAGTTGGCGAAGCCGGAGTTACAGGTGGAGGCGAGGGAGGAGGTGTTACCTTTTGTGCTGTTTGTTGCTGAGGAGTAAACTGAAGCGTTCTCTTTCGTTTGACAGGTGGAAGGGTACTGATCCTCCCAGTCCCCTGCTGAATAAAGATACGCTTTTGCGTGTGATCCACGTCAGTGGATTGCAGTTCTTGTTCAAATCTATGTTTCTTCATTTGAGAAGACATAGAATGCTCTTCAGTGTAGGAGCCAGAAACAGGGTCTGATGTCGCTTTTTTCGGCTCCGAAAACCCTGTCGATTGTTTTTTCGGCTCCGAGGTAACCTTCCTCTTTTTCTGTGCCGAAAATTCTGGGCCTCTATGGTCTTCGGCGCCACTGTCTCGGCGTCGATCCGTGTCGACACCGAACTCTCGGTGTCGATGCTTCTGTTTAGCACTCTCTCGGTCTCGAGGAGGCTGCGTGCCGGTGTCTCGACCGGAGTCGGACGATCTCGACACTGAATGGGCCTTTTTCGGTGCCGATTGTTGGTCACCGAGAATTTGGGTGGAGCCATGGCCGGTTGGCAGTGGCGTCCCCTGGGCCTTCTTTCCTTTTTTAAGGTTTGATCTCGACGTCTTACTCACAGTTCTTGTAGAGTGTAGCTCGTCGGAGTCTGAATCCTGGATGGAAAAGGATTCCTCCTGTTCCTCTTCTGTCTCGAACTGTCGACGCTCTTTTGGCGTGGACGCCATCTGCAGTCTTCTCGCTCGACGGTCGCGCAGAGTTTTTCGGGACCGGAACGCCCGACAGGCCTCACAGGATTCTTCGCTGTGCTCGGGTGACAGGCACAGATTACAGACCGAGTGTAGGTCCGTATAAGGATATTTGTTGTGGCATTCGGGGCAGAATCGAAACGGGGTCCGTTCCATCGGCGTTGTCCTCCACGCGGTCGGGCCGACTAGGCCCCGACGGGGTGCCGAAATCTACCCCGAAGGGCACCGAAGCGCTTCGATGTTCAACGCGTCGTCGTATGTGTCTATCTCTAACCGGATCGCAACGATACCGTCGAAAATCTTCCGTCTTCAGCTATCTTTCCGGTCCGAAACTCGGAGCGACAGGAACACGTCCGAACCCGATGGCGGAAAGAAAACAATCGAAGATGGAGTCGACGCCCATGCGCAATGAGCACAGAAGGTGGAGTCACTCGGCCCCGTGACTCGAAAACACTTCTTCGAAGAAAAACAACTTGTAACACTCCGACCCAACACCAGATGGCGAGCTCATGCATACCATGTGTATCTACAGCGACAGATGCCATCGAACACATCTTTATCAAAGCCTGAATATCTTGGACTCGCCATTCCGGAGGAGAAGCCCGAAACAGAACTAGAAGAGCTCAGATGAAAGGGAGCGTCTGTTGTGACTTTGGGACGTTAATCAATCAATCAGGGATTTGTAAAGCACACTACTCACCTGTGAAGGTCTCAAGGCGCTGATCCCAATTGAGTGCAGGAGGTTCAGCGTAGTCTGGAGGTGGGAGACTACCATCTTGGGGAGCCTACCTAATCGATGTAGGTGAAGACTGGAACACCAGACCTCTGCAGGTGTGCTTCAACCATCATCATCACCTTGGTGAACACCAGAGGGGCACTGTAAGGATGAAGGGAAGCACTGCAAACTGCAAGTGCTCCTGGCCCACAGTGAACCCAGGTAAAGCCCGTGGACAGTCGTGACAGGGATGCAAAAATATGCCTCCTGTAAATCCAACACTACCATCCAGTCTCCCAGGTCTAGGTCAGGACAACGTGAGCGAGCATGAGCATTTTGAATTTCTCCTGCCTGAGACCTTCATACTTCTTGGGTACCAGAAAGTAGCAGCAATAGCAACCACAGTCTACTTCTGATGCTGGCACCTTCTCTACAGTTCCCTTAGCCAAGAGCGCCAGCACTTCCTGGCAGAGTAGGAAAAGATGGTCCTCCGTCAAGAGTGGCATGGGTGGAGGGCAGGCCACAAAGGGGAGGGGAGCAGCCCTTTTGTACAATCTGTAGTATACAACTGTCTGATGTTATTGGCCTCCTGCTGTTTCCTGCCCCACACTGGGTGCCCATGATGGTTGACGGGCAAGCTAAAGGAGCTTGGAGGCTGACTGGGGAAGTGGTGGAATGACCTAACTGCTAGCTACCTGTCCACACGTTTTCTGGGGAAAACGCATCCTCTGCCATGAAAATGTGTGGAAGCTTGCTGGCCATGGTGGCTGGGAGGATATGGACATGGTTGGAAAACCCTTCTATGGCCGAGAAAGGCAGACTGGTGGGGCTGAGGGGCCATAGAGAACTGAAAGACCTGGATGTAGCACTGGAGCCCCTAAAGCGCTCTAGCTCGGAGTCTGCCTTCTCTCAAAGAGACAAGAGCCATCTAAGGGCATGTCCATATGTGATGCTTGGACATCGCCGGAAAAGCCAGTAGTTCTCAGCCAGGAGTGGCATCAAAGGGCCACTGATAAAGAAATCGCTCTTCTCAGCAAGACAGTCATGTCCAGACCACAACGAATTGCAAATTTTGCTGCATCTCTCCTGTTGGCAATACCCTGAGCGCATATGGCTCGATCCTCTTTCACAACCATTGTCAGCACTTGAACTACCGAGTCCCAGATTGTGTAGGAATATTGCCCAAGAGGAATGCAGTGTTCACCAGCTGCACTGCAAGGCTGGCAGAAGAGAATTGTTTCTTTTTTTTTTTTTTACCAAAGGTATCCATCCTCTTGGATTTCCCATCCGGTGTAGTGAAAGGGAATGCACCAGGGTTGATTCAGGAAGTGGGGGCCTGGACCACCTAGCTCTCCAGAGTGGGGTGCTGGGTGAGTAAACTGCAGTCACCTGGAGCCGGGCTGGTGTGGCTGGAAATCACCCTGTGAAAAGGAGCCCCTGTGCTGAGCTTCGACTAGGCCCCAAGGAGGACACTGGTGAGGGCTTCATTAAAGAGGAGCAAGGTTTCGGAGGGGGCAGTCCCCAGCTGAAGCACCTCCGTCAAGATGTTAGTCTTGACTGCCACTGAGAGCAACTAAAGGTCGTCCTCAGCCACCTTATACACCACCATATCAAAAGAGCCCCCCCTCCTCTGTAGCCACAGTAGGAGGGGAGACCAAACCAGTGTCAGGTTAGGGGTTTAACCCGCTGGCTTTTGCCAGATCCTCATACCCGGTGTCCTCCGTATCATTTAACAGGTCACATTACAAAATGGTGTTATGTTACTTGGGCCATAAGGAGGAAAGACCCAGCTAGACAACCTCCTTCTCTCTCTGTCTTTCGTTCATCTAATAGGTCACCATACCCTTCCCATTCATCTCCTGTACCAGGCCTGTCATACAAAAGACCCTGGCTTCAGATGGTGCCAAAACCAGTGTAGCGAGATGCCAGTCCGGCTCTGTCAGGGTTGAGGATGGTGGTGTCCTCGATGGGCGACAACAGCACAGTCTGCACAGGAATGGGGACCAGACTGGTATCAAAGGCGTACCCACCAACGGGAATCCAGTAGAGGACCCTCCTGAAGCCCTGGGGCCCAATGGCGTTCCAGAAGGAGGGGGCCACCCAAAAAGGAGATGCATGGCCTCATAGAGATCAAGTAGCTAGGCAGGGGTTGCTCTAGCAAAAATCGGAGAAGTGTGGAGCCAACCCTGAGCGGGGCTCCGCGAATGCGCAGGGCTGGGAGTGCAGACTATCCCTCATCTCAAAGATTTGGATGGACACAAATGTCGAAGACCTCTTCCACGTTAGGTTTCTTCTTTCTGTGAGGCTTACCAGATGACAATTTTGGACAGGGGCGACGAATGTCGTGCGGCCTGCAAGCGGTATAGGGACCTTTTGACGCAACTGGGATCTTTATCGTCATAGGGCCGTCTGACATTGGGCGAACGGGAGTTTGAGGGAGCCTTAGCACTTTGCTTGAATGGTGCAGCAATCCTCACAGGCCTTAGAGTCATGATCTTTCTCAGGGCACCATAGGCAGATTAGGTGGGGGGTCTGTCCTAGACAACTGTATGCAACAGGTGTCATATGGTTTAAAACCAGCCGATTTTTTCGGAGACATCCCTGTCACAGTAGGAGAAAAACTATGTAAAAAATGTTGACAAAATGTTTTTAAAAAAGCCAATCAAAAAGTGACTGAGGGGTAGCTCTCCACAGACCTGCACTATCTGGTACAGAAAGTAAAGAACGGATGTCATCCCACTGAGGTGGGACCACATTTGTAATTTCTGGCATCAACACTGCCAACATGGAGCCAACACCACCTACAGGCATGCCGGGGTATGCCTGAAAAATTTCCAGACCTAGTTTGACGCCGGGGATAATTCTAAGATAAGGACTCTGTTGTTAGAAGCCTCCGCTAAATAGGGTAAAGCTTTACCTCTGCCTATAGCATGGCACACATTAAAAAACGTCAGATATATAGATCTGAACATGAATTTAAAATCTAACACTCAAAACAGTATAGATCAGCTGGAGAAAAGGATGGTGATGAGCTATTAGGGAATCCTTGGGGATCGAAGGATTATTACTCCGGTGGCACAGGAAAATCACTGTAGATTTGAACTCCAGCCTTGAATCAGAATCAAAGAGATTACTGAGACTTGGTATTCAAAGTCTGCTATGTAGGTTGAAAAGTAACTCCTAATCCTGGGTACCTCAAAACTGCTGCAATCTGTCATTGTTTTCCCTCCATTTTTTTTTTTTTTTTTTTACTACAACTTGTATCTGTGGCCCATTTCTATAACATGCATTATAGTTTTATCAACTGTGATATTACACAGAGGAACAGTGTGGATGTGTGAGGCAAATGAAACATTCAGGCTGTTGTGCTTTTCAAATTGCAGGTGTCTCAGTGGTTCAGTTTTGCACGTTTCAGTACATTTCACTCAAAATAAACTCGTAGCCGAAACATGTTGCCCCCTCGGGCTGCTGAGCATAAGGTTTATCAATACTTAAAACGGTATCTTATTAATTGTACCTAAAAATACCTTCTGCTCAATACAAGAATGATGGAGTCCTGGTTCCTATATTAATTCCCTGCGGTGTGGTCCTGATGTCCTTATTGTACACAATACTGCAGGAATGAGTAGAAAGTGGAAATTTGATTTGGACACTTGAAGACATGGACTGGGAGAAGGCTTTGATGCACCTCACAGAAGTAATCATACAATCCAGCCCAAGACTCTCACAATTGAGATTGCAACAGTATATTTCAGAGCACCAAACTCTTTGCTATGGGGCTGACAGCATAACCAGCTTGCTTTCAAGACAAGAGAGGTTAGAAAGTGGTGGTTGCATATTTGGGTATGTGAGCTTATGGTTGACATCATAAAAACTTTCAAAAACAAGCCATAATTCTCAATCCATCCACTAAATGTTGCAATAGTTGTACCCCATATAGCGATGTTGGGTGTGTGGGGAGATCTTAACATCCTCAAATATAATTCATAATTTCTGCTCTAAGAAGACGTTGGCCTCAAAGGATACATCTTTGAGTGGAAAAGTTCTTCCAAAACACAGGCAAGGCACAAAAAAACAAAGGAAATGAGGGTAGGTGTAGCCAGAAAAAATGGTAAAGATTTGGTTCTATGAATAAACCGCTAAACATGTAGATGCTGCAAACAATTTAAAATGATATGTCCAGATCACCAGTTGAAGACACATGGACATATTAAGAGGCCTGGTCTATCAGATTTGGGCAGATGATAGATATTGGTCACTTTTCATTACTAAAACTTATCAATATCAGCATTGCTAATTCTGGCCACTTGTTTCATTGCATGTTTTTTAAAAGAAAACAGGAAACCAGAAGATAAAACTGGTTTAAAAAGTGCATTGATCTTGACAATAGTTTGTTGCTGAAAATGGAAATGTTGAATGAAATGACTCAATGGGAGAGGAGGGTTGAGCTGAGCCGGATGTGAACTTTAGATCTTCAGTATGTTCAATGTTTATGTGTAGTGCTATTACTTCCATTTCAAAAGTTATATTTCTAGTAACGAGCAGTTATTGTGGTGAAAAACTTCAGAGGATCAAACAAATGGACTGAGAGAAGGTATCAAGAATGCAGAGACCTAACAAAATGGGAGTAATAGAGCAGCATATGAAAAAAGAAGTGATCTCTAATTTTAGATCACAGGTACATATTTTATACAAAGGAATAAAATACGAACCAACACTATCAAATGCTAGTAACGTTTCACCCTCGACCCCACAAATATGAATGCATAAATACATTCAAAAGAGATTTACCTGTCTTCCAGCATACCGGAGGGCAAGCTTTCCACTCACCAACGTTTGCACATCCTCTGGGCTGTAAAAAGTTTAATTGACATTTTACCACCAATGAATGGACAGTGTCTAGAGTTATCACTGTATTGACATAGAATACTGCATTGATGCACTCTCCACTATAAGGATTAGGTGTTATATACTATCATTTATAAAACAGAAATACCACTCAATAAAATGAAGCTAAAAGTTGATGGTGGGCAATGCAATAAAAGCCCAAGCTTTTAAAATTGCTTGTTCATGTGGGCATCTCCAGATACCAGAAGATTACTATCACCTGAAGAATCTCTTAAAGTTCCACACTGTCCTCAGTCATCGTCAGCCTCTGCATGGGTCCCCTGGCTGACAACACACAACTATATTTGAAAGTCTCCTCCACTTCAGACACAAACCCCTAAGACACTGCCGGAACCTCACCAAGACCTAGATGTCCAGCACCTACCCGACGCTCAACCCCCACCAACAAAGATTTCCTATGTGCCAAGAACAAAACAAAACTGAAAATAGAACAAATCTGGCTCAATGACAAACCTTGATAGCTTCAAACCCAAACTTTCACCCAGTGCCAAGTCACTTGGGATTGCATCCTGGGCACCAACCTTACCCTCAAGGACACATTGCTAGGAAAGCAAAGATGGTCTGGTACCAGTTCTCTAATGAAGATAGTGAAACAGTTTTCAGTAGGAAGTGAATTTAGTACTGCTGTGGCCAACAGACTTCACAAAGGCCCCCTTATGGGAATCCTACAAATCGCAGTATTTCTTATCTAGTGCCTGAAAAAACATCACCCTATTCTGATGGAACTCTACAGCCAACACAAGCTTCAAAACTAGCGTTATCATGTACAAGAACATCACAACCTGTACCCCTTCCTGTTTGGTAGACAGCTATCCATCTTTAGTTACTCTCGGCACACCTACAGCCAAAACATCCAACTGGAGAAAAAAATATGAATATAAAAAAAATTAAAAAAGGCAAAAAGCATTTCCTATCTATGCATTCAAGATGTAAAACAATATTCCCTTATCAATCAGGACCCTACTCCAATTCAGTAAAGAGTTGAAGATACACTTCTTGAAAACACACTACATGATGCAGTAACAGTTCAAACACCAGCTACCTCTCCAAACACTTGCTGAATAGATCTGTAGGCAAGTTGAATATTATGTGGTGTTATTCGGAGGCCTCACCATGTCATGTCACAATCTCTCTCAGGTCCAGTTAAGATTCTTTAAAAAAATAAAATAAACACTAGCCCAGTCCTCAGTAGCTGTGCACACAACAGTCAGCTTAATCAAAGGAAAAAGTGCAAACAGTCCATAAGAAAGTAATACAAAGGTAAAATTCCGACATCAAGTTATAAGAATAGTGTATTCTTATATTTAAATTGATAAGAAAATGAAATCTATTGAAGGGTATCACAGATATGATTTTTCAAAGGTAAGTAAATTCTTTTAACTACAATAAATAGTTGTTATCGGCTTACCAGGTTCTGAACCAACAGGACAGTGTAACTAGCAATCTTGTCTTGGAAAGGCCACAATGGCTTGGAAGTCAGTCACATTGACCACCTAGGTCCAGGGAGAAAGATACTGGTCACGTCCAGTCTTCTGGATCCTCTGCGTATTTTTATCATTTACTGCAGTTCAGCAAAGAAGTGGTCCTGATGCTGGGGATACAGGATGCTCACGATGCTGAAGAGAGATGAGAGTTCCTGGAGCCACCCTTGTATCCACGAGCATCAGGGGTCATCTCATGGCCTCAGAACTCTATCTTCCACTATGCAAAAATGGAGTCCAGTACAGATCCAGTCACCACCGGTCAACTAGTTGTCCAGTTACAGTGGTCTTAGTGGTTCCTTGCAGGTAAGTAAATCTTTCTATTGGGGGACCAGAGTCCACTCTGACTTTGATCACAGGCCCAACACTTTTGAGGGCACTTCATGAGGGTCATTACGGTCTCCTAAGGCACTTCAGTGTCCAGCAGTGGTGAAGCATTCTTGGGTAGCTGGTTGTTGAGGGGCACAGATCACCTTAGCTTTTAGTGGTCCTGATGTATAACAGGAGGGTTGGAAAGGACTTCCTTTTGTACAATAACCCCCCCACACACATTTTTGGACAGATACTGCTAGTTTTTGAAAGGTATAGTACACGGAGCACTGCTATACAGGCTCTAGTCCATGTGCTCTGACCTCCAAAGTACATGTACTACTAACGCCAGATTGGCTCATTTTACTTATTTAGAAGTCCCTAGTATATGGTATAAGAGGTACTCAGGGCTTATAAGTTAAATGTCACTATTGGACTGCAGCCATTAATTGTGCCACCACTATCTTGTCAGGCAGCTTTAGGCCTGCCAACTTGAGAAGGCAAAATAAACCATTTTGGCACGTCAGACCATTGTTTTTTAATATTAATACGCAACCCCTAGGGAAGAACTTGGTAGACCACCAGGCAGGGAGCTTAATAGTAAAAATTACAACATGTTTATTCTGTAATTAACATGCCTGACAGTTAAAACACAAAATTTAGGTTTTCACTGTAGCAATGCCGGAGATCCCATTGGCTACCAATTGGCGCTAAATGCTAACTTCCATTTGGAACCACCAAAAATATTACACCAAAGTATCAAATTAATCATTACATTAAACACAACTCTTTGCTGAGATAGGATTTAATATATCCTTTAATAGAAAGATGATTTTAGAAAGTTGTCACTTCGTTGCTCAAACCTTCAGTATCCTCTCTTGTTTATCTGCACCAGTTGCCACCCAAGACAACATACTGCTCTTCCCTGTTAGGAAGGGTGAGGGCTCACAGAAACTCTTTGCTGGGGCTAAGGAGCAGCAGAGTAGTGCTTCTGACTTCTTTCCAGTACAGTAGCGATCTGAGGAGGGAGTGCCAGGGTGCCACTTATATTCTATCTTTGTGTTTGCGGGAGGGAAGGACTCAGTAGCCAAATCGGCAACAGTTCCACAGGGCAACACTTCTTATTTACATCACTTCCTGGAGGTAAAGCCAAAAACAACCCAAGAGTATCCTTTGCTGCTTGAATCCAAGATGACTCAGGTCTTCATCCCATGTGGAGTTCTGGGCACACCCCATGGTGCTTCACTGAGTTGGTAGCACCTTTAAAACTGGACCATATGTGGCCAGCATCTGGTAGTGATCCTGCTGGAGGAGGTCACAACTCCTCCCACCAAGAGTTCTCGGTGTTCCCTGTTCGTTGGAGCACTTCACCCTTCCTAGCAGGGGGCAAGCCTGTTGGTCTTGGGTGCAACTGCCACAAATAGAAAAGGCTACAGGAGGTCTGGGCAACAAAGTGGTGACTTTCTAAATCTAATCTAAGATTCTATCACTACACGTATATTACTGATTGAACATTTTCTGTCTGCAGTCAAATGGCTGTCTCCTGCTGATGGCTTTTGAACTGTGAGCACACTATGGGATCAGCAACCATCTTTATTTTTCCAAATTTTGTATCTGACTTCCATAGAGTGTTAAGGCACTCTTCAAATCAGTGCACTTTCAGCTTCAGGGTAAGGCAGGGATATTAACATTAAGAATGAGTCCTTCCCTCATGTTTATCTTTGTACTTGTATCAGATTGACTTAACATGTTATATTAATACTCTGACATCAATAATAAATATGTGTATTAATTCCTGAAAGAGCTCAGCCCAAGGCATTGCCTTTTTGTGTCAAATTGAGGAGGAAATATCAGTGTCTGAAGTGCAAAGGGGGTGATTGGGAAACCTGGGCTCACATTTTGTGAAATCCTCAACAAATCACTTAGCTATGTTTCACCCATTATTCTGATTTTATATTTTTAGAGTACCTTGATGTAATACAGGTAATGGTGTGTACTATTCAACAAACTCACTTTTACATAGTTAAAGGCACAACAAAACTCGTTTTCCATACATACTATTCTTGTATTCCAATGGAAACCTAATTAATTTGAAAGAGAAGGCTGGACTGTGTCTTTCTTTGCTGTAGATTGTACCCCTGAAATTTGCTTTCAATTCTTCCCTGCCATGTTGTAGCACTTGCTATTGCCCCTTTATATTGGTAAGCCATTTTTATTAGCTTAATGTGCCCCAAAAAAGTTTTTTTTTCTACACGATTTAATGTTTTTTGCAGGGAGTACAAAAGAGTCCATCCTACATTTGGGGTGTGAAAATCTTTAACTGCTTGTCTAGTTGGATTTTGGAAGAAAGTTCGAATTTGTATAGTCCGACAGATGAAACTGAAAAAACACCCTGGAAAAATATTAACGGTTCATTCTAACCACTATGTCCTTGTGTATTTGTAGGTAAGATTCCTAAATTGTTAACGCTTGTAGCTTGCTAACTCTTCTTTTCAAGGTGACTCCAAAGAGAAAAAATGATTTCAGTATAAAGCGCTTTCAGCTTTGCCTTGTGCATTGGTTCAAAGGTCTGCTTCATTAGTTGTGCTAGAAAAGACTACATAGGTGCTGGAGCAGAGCATAATAGGCAAATCCCTTCAGCACTCCTAATAACATTTTAATTATTGGAGCGGCAAATAAATTCCTTTTGAAAGTTCCTCTTGTGCATCCAGCTACAGTAAACAGATGCAGGAGAGTTTTGAGTCCAACAAGTGCATTATGTACTTGATAACTGTCATCTGTAAAGTGAGTTAAGAGATTACATGTTTTGCATTGTTAGACAAATCTCATCCACTTGTTAGCATATCACTTTCTTATAGTACATCTCCGAACAACTCCGATTATGCCTATGCTTCCTTGTGGCAATCCTAAGTGACCTAAATTCAAAGTCTTCAGGAGCTAGGCTGCTAAACTTAAGTTGTCAGAATGCAGATGAAATACTTCTGCACTCTGCAGCATTAGTTAATTGAGGAATAGGGGTATTTTTATTCATTTGTCTGCAATCACCTTTAGGTTGAGTACCCACCAAGAAACTTATTAAAAATGTTGTATCTGCATTTGTTGATTATTCAAGAGCAAGCAAAGATCCTTGGCCAATTCATCAATATTGTAGTTCCTTGTGAATGGTGGTGTGGAAAGCTAGATGCAAAGTGTTGGTATGTTGCGTGTGTTTCCAAGATAATTATGTCTAGTGTTACCCAGGACTGGGAAATTTTGTTCACAATCCCTTTTTATCTTGTTCCTACTCACTGAAGACACTTTTGTCTGATTTTGCGTTTTGCAAGGAATCTTCTTTAGTAATTTACTTGTGAGTGAAAAGCCTGTAGTTCTAGAAGTACTGTCTTCAGAAGAAACACATCTGTGTATTTGATGGCCTCTTCATGTGTTAATCGTCCTCCGACTTGAGATTTGCTAGGTGTGCACACAACCCAAGTTTAATACACCTATTACAATGGTTAGTGTGGAAGTCGGGCATCTGAAGTCCCTGACTCTAGTCATATTTCGCATCACCCTCCATTTCAATTTCTCCATCAATCTGCTTTCAACAACCACCACATTACCCTAGCGACAGCTCCACGAACATCAGAGTTCAGTGATTAGAAACCTAATCCTCTATCATACTCATATGTACCTTGAACACAGTGAGTGAAATGCAAGATGACACCATTCCTAACATTTTAAGAACTACTTCTAATGCCAGAAACTGACGTCTGGCAAAGGCAAACTTGTTCTTCCTGCACAGAAACCCTCTTTTGTATTGGGAAAACCTTTCCCTTTAACAAATCCAACTTTGCTTCCACAAACATTTCTGTTGGGCAGGACAGACTGTTTCTCCCAGTTAATGGGCAATTCCATGGTAATCAGTGTTTTGCCACTTGATTTATACCTTTTTGGCACTGTATGATTGAATGCCATTTGAAGAGCCAGTAATCTAGGTAGAGATTGACATGTATACCCTGGCCCCGTAAACTATTTAGAAGTACTGGTGGTCGTTTTGTAAACACTCTGCTGGCCAAATGTATGCTAAATGGTAGCACTATCAAGTGGTAATCAACGCCTCCCAACACAAACCTGAGTTTTATTCTTTGAGTTTTGGTGAGCAGGCTATACAAGGAATTGTCCTGTAAATCACTGGTTGCCATGTAGTCTCACTCTCCGAATACTTAAATTACTTCTTGAAGTGTTCTAATTTAGAATTTGAGGTTTTAAAAAAAAAATCTGAACGACAGATATATGATCGTTCTTAAGGTTTTTTTGTATTATACAATATAATCGCTAAATCCCTTTGCTTTACTTTTCTCTTGACACTACTTCTATTGCTCCCTTTTTTAACAGATGCTAAACTTCTTGTTGCAAAAGTCTGACCTGTTCTTGTTTGTACCTCCATGTTTTTGGTGGGATTTTGGAAGATGTCTTTTCTAGCTCTGTCAAATACCTGTATCCCAACTTCTTTAGTATCCATGTATTTGAGGTTAAACTTTCTCATTATCTTAAGAACATCCCCAGTCATTGGTTGTTTGGCCTGAGTTCTGGAGCTCTGGCCTCTTTCTTTGGCACAGGCTCAAACAGAATATCATGGCTATGCAGGTTAATGTCATTGAAAAGGTGTGGCCTGCAATCCCAATGGTGGACTGCCCTATAACATTTGCTACTGTCGAAACAGTGGACCGTCCTGTACCCAAAAGATCTGGAGCTACCCTTAAATGTGATCCTCTAGCATGTCAGCTTCTCCATTCTTTCTTTGCAGTACCGATTCCTCTATAATGAACATGATTATATTTTCTCCTACAAACGGGGTGTTTTATAGCCACAGACTGCACTTCAGATTTGAAACTAGAGAGATCCAAGATTGCACCTTCACACAATAGCCTGAATGCTGAGCCCACAGCAACTATGGAGGTATTAACAATAGTATTTCCCTACAGAATATAAGACTTTGCTCTTTTCCTGAATTCCTCAGGCAGATGCTACACCAGTTCAAGTTACGTTCACTGATAAGGGAACCTACTGAGCATGTTGGATTTAGTTACTTGTTATTGCTCCTCTTCAGCATGCTTCCATTCGCCTACAACCTTTTGCTGTCTTTGCCTGGAGATGGGCCTGTAGAAGAAAGGATACTGTCCCTTTTGCAAGCACATGTTGACTAGTAGAAAATCCACCGCCACATTAGTTCTCATGTACAGTGTGTCTGCTTGGAGGCTTAGTATTTTTTTCTCTACCCTATGAGTAACTGCCTTAAAAGGTCTCCCTACCTTGTAGTATAATGCTTGGCCATACTAGTAGGAATGGACTAGTTTTGAATTTTGGCAGACTTTTTTTCTGGAAGGCAGCAATAATCTGTCTCCTCTTCCTGTGGCTGCATGCCACAGGTGTCTCTTCCTCTTTTCAACAATGTCTGGAGCAGTGAGGTGATATCAGGTAGGGATTGTCTAGGTCAGTGGTTCCCAACCTGTGGTCTGGGGACCCCTGGAGGTCCGTGAAGCCTCCTGAGGGGATCCACGATTGCTTAGAAAATTTAATAATACTAACAGATTAGGTCCCCAGCTTTCAGTAATGCCCCTGTGGGAGGTCCCCGGATTCCAAAAATGATTCAGTGAGGGGTCCCCGGGTTCCAGTAATGATAATTGGGGGTCCACAGAAGTTAAAAGGCTGGGAACCACTGGTCTATGTGGATAAGAGGCAACCTCCTTTTAAGGCAATCTGTCAGCCACATAGCTTCATCTTGATTTTCTTCTTTTAGGGATACCACTGACTTCCTAAAAACTATATTTGCAGGGCTCTTACCTTAGTTCAAGAACTGATGGGGGCTACATCTTCCTTCTGCTCTGGCTCTCCCACTGGACTTTTGCTGCCTCCTTTAGTGGGAATTCTAAATGTCTTCTGGAGCCAAGTATAAATGTAAAGGTTTGGCCGCTCTGGTGTCTTTCACCCTCTGCTTCGAGGGCTCTATGCCTAATGAATCAATGCCTACTGAATCAACTGCTAAGTGTTACGATGCCAAAGGCTGTTTACTCATGCGAGTCTGATCGCTGCAATTCAGGTATGCTGTGCATCTGAGGCACTGCCGGAGAAAACTTCTTCAGTAAAATCCCATTTTCCCCAGAACAGTGTCCGAAATGTCCTCTAGTCAGCACTCACAAGAAAAAAAAAAGGGAGGACCCCACCGCTAGATGGCACAGCAGTTGTATCAAAGCTTGACACAACATAACAGCAGTTACAGTCTGCAGGGGTACATGCCGGCCAGCTCCCAACATTCCGTACACGGTATTAATAGTTTGAGTCAACACTAATTTAATTAAGTTTTTGCCATAACTACTGTGAGTTAATGGGGTGTATTATATGGGGTGGTTGTGCAATCTCACAGTGTGATAAAAACTCATCCCAACCCTGTGTAGCTGGGGCACTAGCAGCAAGGCTTACACAGAGAAAGCATTGTTAAGTATTTAAACAGCACCAAAACAGTTAAAGAAGAAAATGACAACACTCAAATTTCAACACCAAGTAATTAAAAAATATATATATTTTTTTATAAGATTGTAGACACTAGAACACAAAAGATCCACTGGAGATAAAGATTCTACAAGCAATAATAAATCAAAGCAATTTCACTCAACCACAAATAATCCTTTGGAAAGTCAATGAATGGGTCACTCAGAAACCTTTGCAAATAACTTAGGTAAGTCTCAATGCGGTTAGTCAGAAGTTCTTGGGGCGACCAACTCTAGCAGGGAATTAGAGGGCACAGCGAAGTTCTCAAGAACAGTTACCTTCACAAGAGAAGCTGTCCATCAGGAGCTTCAGACACTATCTGCATTACAATGGATTCCTATGGAGTGGTCTTGATACAAATGATAAAGGATGCTCTGGGTGCAACAGAGTCAAACGGGGTCTTCCTACAGGAGTTCCTCGGTCCACGAAGATGGTGAGGGTCCTGGCTGCAGGGTCGACGTCCAACAAAGTACTCTCTGGTCTGGCCAAAGTCCAGTCGCCCGCTGTCACAGTCAAAAACCAATCCTTCCTGAGTCATTAACTCACCTTCTGAGGGTCCTAGCAACTATCAGACAGGATTCCCAGGCTCAGCGAACTCGGTGCAACCCTATGCATCTGGTCTTGCTCCTCTGTGCTGCACAGCGGCTGTTGTAGCTGCTTGAAGACTATGGGCTACCAACTTGCCCTAGCAGGCTTCTTCAGCGGTTGTGTCCCTGTGCTGCAAACAGGAGGCCAGTCAAACAGCCTTTGGAATTCTTTGGCTGATTGGGCTCTGGAGACCACTTCTCCCTGAGAAGGGCGTGGCAGGCACAGTCTCTCTTCACTAGCCACCAGGTGCAACAGGTGCAGTCCTCGTCGATGCAATCTCTTTGCTAGTCCCTCGGTGCAGCAGGGCAGGCCTTCAGTTCTTCTCCCAAGTCTGTCGAGATCTGAGGTATGGGTGACAGAGTTGTCCCCTTTAGGCATGGAAGGTGCCCTCAGGGCAGGATGCAGTTGGTAACCAATGGCCTATGAGGTTTCCTCCCACCTGGTGACCACTTCCTGTGCAGTGTGGCATCTGGCTACCTCAGAATGCACCATTCTGCCCAATCCCAAGATGGTGAGACCCCTCTCCTCACTAGCTCACCACGGGGTGTGGCTACCTCAGGACTACTTGCCTATTGGCAAACTGGTTTAGCAACCAGTTTCCCCTCTCTGCCTCCTGGGCAAATGGGGCAGCCCTCCCTCCTGGTGTTACACATCTGCCCGGAAAAGATGGCTTCCCCCTTGAAGCCTGCCTTTTGAGGCTAACACCAAGTGGCTTCCAGCAGGAGGGAGAGAACACCTCCCTGGAATGGAATTCCTCATTCTGCTACTTCCTGGGAGCCGTTAGCACGCCTCTCCAGATGGTTATAAAGCTGTCTCCTGGAGTACGTGCCAAAAGCTAAAGTTGCACACTGCAACAAGTTACATTAATTTTCCCTAAGTATACAGGACAGGATAAAATAACTAGTTGGTCGATACCACAGCTAAGGGGGTCAGTTGCCAACTGGGTGACCAAATATTTTCACAGTAATAACAGTTGTTTCATATGTTTTACTGTCAAGTTATGTAAAGTATATGTCCTGCCTGCATCATATATTGCACCCTGCCTTTAGAGCTTGGTAGGCCTGCCAGAGGGGTGACTTACACACATGTCCAGGGGAAGTGGTGGTTTTGCCATTGCCTTCAATGGCAAAGTTGGGCTAGCAGTGCACCACTGCTCTATCAGTCTACAGTGGCAGACTGCAGGACTTGTTTTTCTTGGGGGACCTCCAGGGTGGCACTATCAGTGCTGTAAGCCCTGGGGTAGCCCACTAGTTTACATGCCATCTACCAGGGACGTACAGTTAAGTTAGCCATTTCCAATTAGGTATAGGCAATTCAACATAAACTTTAGGGTCGGGGCACTGGCACGGAGGTCTGGTTAGCAGACCTTGGAGCACTCCAAGCCGAAATACAAGCATCATCATTCAAAAAGCTTGGGGGTGCCTCCACAAAAGGCACTTCCTTACAACTACTGTCTACCAGACCAAAATGAGAGAAGTCTATTAAGGCTGCAACTATTTAATCTTTTTGGATAATGAGTACTTGTGGTAATGTGTGTCAAACATTTGGTCTCCAATGAAGAGACTCGAAACTGGCTAAAGAATCTATTTTCTATTTCCCCACGCCTGACCTCATCCTGTCATACTCAATGATGAACAGGCCTGAACAAGTATGCAAACTGTTGGATAATCTTTACTAAATTAATTTACCCTGACAGCCTATATTGCAAGGCTTGCTCAAAAGAGACACCTCACGCGCCATGCATTGTTTCATTCACCCAGCAACAAACATCTGGATGTCCAAATAGGTCTGAAGAGGGGTTATGAAGGAACTGGTTTGGTGACACCTTAGGAAGTTCCAACCATTCAAGAGTAAAGGAATGTCACGCTTGTGGTCATCCTGTATCACACTGCCATCATAAAATGGTTTAGTGATTGATTAGATGTGTAACACCATGAATCGCCTGACCAACAACACACCATGTACTTGTTGAAGAAATTACCTTTCTGTTGTTCTGGTTGGATGATGCATTTTCACACCTTTGTGGTTTTCATGCACAAAAGATTGTATTGGAGTTCCGCAATTCGGACTCTTGAACTTGGCTCTTCAAGTCACTGTCCCCGTGTCACGTTAAAGGATTATGTTACTTACCCTGTAAGCATCTGTTTGTGGTATGTAGTGCTGCAGATTCACGTGTTCTGCATACTTCTACCTAGTGTTGGGTCCAGATATGTACAAGTTGTTTTTCTTCGAAGAAGTCATCAGAGTCACAAGGTAAAGTGACTCCTCCTTTGGGTGATACTGTGCATGGGCATCGACTCCATTGTTAGACTGTTTTCTCACAGTCTGGTGAGAATGGAGTGAGAATATAGTATTAGTTAGAGATGTCCATGCATGTGAAGTGAAACAAAATACTGCAACGGCCATGGGTGTCCGGAAAGGTGGGCGGGCGCATTTGAATCTACAGCACTACATGCCACGAACAGATGCTTACAGGGTAAGTAACATAATCCATTCAATGGCATGTGTGGCTGTAGATACACATGCTTTGTATAGACTATAAAGCAGTGACGTCCCGAAAGCAGTGGCTAACCCGTGGTGTTGCAATTGCCAGAAAAGAAGAGTACGAAGCACAGCTTGTCCAACATTTGCTTGTTGCCGTGCAAAAACAGCCACACAGTAATGTTTAGTAAATGTGTGCGGATTTGACCATGTGGCTGCTTTGACGATGTCAATTATTGGTATATTACCCAAAAAGGGCCATAAATGTAGCTACTTTACAAGTTGAGTGTGCTCTAGGAGGTATGGGTAGAGTTTTTATTTTATTTTTTAGCTTTAGTATAGCATGTTTGGATACATTTGATTATCCATCTTGATATGCCTGCTTTAGATATAGCCTCCCCTGTATGTAGAGGTGAGAAAGCCACAAAGAGTTGCTTTGACTTACAAAAGTCTTTAGTGCTATCCATATGGTACATTATTGCTCTTTTAAAATCTATGGTGTGTAGAGCTCTTTCCGCAACTGAAGCAGGCTGAGGAAAGAAAATTGGTAGCTCAACCGATTGGTTAAAGGTGAAAAGTGGAAACCACTTTTGGAAGACATTTTGGATTGGTACGAAGGATTAACCTTTTCCTTATGTATCTGGAAAAATGGTTCTTCTGAGGTTAATGCCTGAAGCTCAGTCGC
Organism: Pleurodeles waltl; assembly: GCF_031143425.1. Lineage (NCBI taxonomy): Eukaryota > Metazoa > Chordata > Amphibia > Caudata > Salamandridae > Pleurodeles > Pleurodeles waltl. The sequence goes on from NC_090445.1 coordinate 231,660,863, forward strand.
ACATCTTAGTGAAGTGATTGTAACCAAAAATGCTACTTTTCAAGAGAGAAACTGGATTGGACATTTATGTAAAGGTTCAAATGGGGGTCCCCATAAGTCTGGTAAGTACAATATTAAGATTCCACATTGGTGCTGGGGGCACGCTAGGTGGAATCATTCTCTTAAGACCTTCCATACATGCTTTAATAACTGGAATTTTGAATAATGTCAAATGTCGGTTTTGTAGATACGCTGCTAATTCTGCCAAGCGCAGTCATATTGAGGTATATGCTTGCCTACAAGTTTTCAAGTAGAGCAAATAGCAAACCATATTTTGAATAGTTACATTATACGGATCAATTTGTTTGTTTTGACAATAAATAACAAACCTTTTCATTTAGCAGCATAGCATGCTCTGGTTGAGGGTTTGCGTGCTTCCTTAAACATGGTCATGCATTCTGGAGGAAATTGTAAATATGCAAACTCTATGACCTCAGGAGCCAAATCGCAAAGTTGAGTTGTAAGGAAATGCCTCCTTGGCATTGTTACCCCCTGACTTTTTGCCTTTGCTGATGCTATGTTTTGAATTGAAAGTGTGCTGAGGCCTGCTAACCAGGCCCCAGCACCAGTGTTCTTTCCCTAACCTGTACTTTTGATTCCACAATTGGCACACCCTGGCATCCAGAAATGTCCCTTTTAAGTGGTACCCCTGGTACCAAGGGCCCTGATGCCAAGGAAGGTTTCTAAGGGCTGCAGCATGTCTTATGCCACCCTGGAGACCCCTCACTCAGCACAGACACACTGCTTGCCAGCTTGTGTGTGCTGGTGAGAACAAAACGAGTAAGTCGACATGGCACTCCCCTCAGGGTGCCATGCCAGCCTCTCACTGCCTATGCAGGTATAGATAAGTCACCCCTCTAGTAGGCCTTACAGCCCTAAGGCAGGGTGCACTATATCATAGGTGAGGGCACCAGTGCATGAGCACTGTGCCCCTACAGTGTCTAAGCAATACCTTAGACATTGTAAGTGCAGGGTAGCCATAAGAGTATATGGTCTGGGAGTCTGTTTTACACGAACTCCACAGCACCATAATGGCTACACTGAAAACTGGGAAGTTTGGTATCAAACTTCTCAGCACAATAAATGCACACGGATGCCAGTGTACATTTTATTGTAAACTACACCCCAGAGGGCACCTTAGAGGTGCCCCCTGAAACCTTAACCGACTATCTGTGTAGGCTGACTGGTTCCAGCAGCCTGCCACACTAGAGACATGTTGCTGGCCCCATGGGGAGAGTGCCTTTGTCACTCTGAGGCCAGTAACAAAGCCTGCACTGGGTGGAGATGCTAACACCTCCCCCAGGCAGGAGCTGTAACACCTGGCGGTGAGCCTCAAAGGCTCACCCCTTTGTCACAGCACCGCAGGACACTCCAGCTAGTGGAGTTGCCCGCCCCCTCCGGCCACGGCCCCCACTTTTGGCGGCAAGGTCGGAGGAAACAAAGAAAACAACAAGGAGGAGTCACTGGCCAGTCAGGACAGCCCCTAAGGTGTCCTGAGCTGAGGTGACTAACTTTTAGAAATCCTCCATCTTGCAGATGGAGGATTCCCCCAATAGGATTAGGGATGTGACCCCCTCCCCTTGGGAGGAGGCACAAAGAGGGTGTACCCACCCTCAGGGCTAGTAGCCATTGGCTACTAACCCCCCAGACCTAAACACGCCCTTAAATTGAGTATTTAAGGGCTTCCCTGAACCTAAAGAGTTAGATTCCTGCAACTACAAGAAGAAGGACTGCCGAGCTGACAAACCCCTGCAGAGGAAGAACAGAAGACACCAACTGCCTTGGCCCCAGACTTACCGGCCTGTCTCCTGCCTTCCAAAGAAACCTGCTCCAGCGACGCTTTCCAAGGGACCAGCGACCTCTGAATCCTCTGAGGACTGCCCTGCTTCGAAAAAGACAAGAAACTCCAGAGGACAGCGGCACTGCTCCAAAAGAACTGCAACTTTGTTACAAGGAGCAGATTTAAAGACCCCTGCAACTCCCCGCAAGAAGCGTGAGACTTGCAACACTGCACCCGGCGACCCAGACTCGACTGGTGGAGAACAACCAACTCAGGGAGGACCCTCCGGCGACTCTACGACTGTGAGTAACCAAAGTTGTCCCCCCTGAGCCCCCACAGCGACGCCTGCAGAGGGAATCCCCAGGCTCCCCCTGACCGCGACTGTCTGAACTCCATTTCCCGACGGCTGGAAAAGACCCTGCACCCGCAGCCCCCAGCCCCTAAAGAAACGGAACTTCTGTGCAGGAGTGACCCCCAGGAGGCCCTCTCCCTTGCCCAGGTGGTGGCTACCCCGAGGAGCCCCCCCCCTTGCCTGCATCGCTGAAGAGACCCCTTGGTCTCCCATTGAAACCTGAAGGAAACCCGACGCATGTTTGCACACTGCACCCGGCCGCCCCCGCGCTGCTGAGGGTGTACTTTCTGTGCTACTTTGTGTGTCCCCCGGTGCCCTACAAAACCCCCCTGGTCTGCCCTCCGAAGACGCGGGTATTTACCTGCTGGCAGACTGGAACCGGGGCACCCCCTTCTCTCCATTGAAGCCTATGCGTTTTGGGCACCTCTTTGACCTCTGCACCTGACCGGCCCTGAGCTGCTGGTGTGGTAACTTTGGGGTTGCTCTGAACCCCCAACGGTGGGCTACCTTGGACCAAAAACTGAAACCTGTAAGTGCCTTACTTACCTGTTGAAACTAACAATAACTTACCTCCCCCAGGAACTGTGAAAATTGCACCAAGTGTCCACTTTTAAAACAGCTTATTGTGTTTTATGTGAAAAGTATACATGCTAAAGTAATGATTCAAAGTTCATAGAGTACTTACCTGCAATACCTTTCAAAAGAGCTATTACATGTAAAATTTGAACCTGTGGTTCTTAAAATAAACTAAGAAAATATATTTTTCTATAACAAAACCTATTGGCTGGATTTGTCTTTGAGTGTGTGTACCTCATTTATTGTCTATGTGTATGTACAACAAATGCTTAACACTACTCCTTGGATAAGCCTACTGCTCGACCACACTACCACAAAATAGAGCATTAGTATTATCTCTTTTTACCACTATTTTACCTCTAAGGGGAACCCTTGGACTCTGTGCATGCTATTCCTTACTTTGAAATAGCACATACAGAGCCAACTTCCTACACTCCCCCTGACCGCGACTGCCTGAACTCCATTTCCCGACGGCTGGAAAAGACTCTGCACCCGCAGCCCCCAGCACCTAAAGAAACGGAACTCCTGTGCAGGAGTGACCCCCAGGAGGCCCTCTCCCTTGCCCAGGTGGTGGCTACCCCGAGGAGCCCCCCCCTTGCCTGCCTGCAACGCTGAAGAGATCCCTTGATCTCTCATTGAAAACCATTACAAACCCGACGCGTGTTTGCACACTGCACCCGGCCGCCCCCGCGCTGCTGAGGGTGTACTTTTTGTGCTGACCTGTGTCCCCCCCGGTGCCCTACAAAACCCCCCTGGTCTGCCCTCCGAAGACGCGGGTACTTACCTGCTGGCAGACTGGAACCGGGGCACCCCCTTCTCTCCATTGAAGCCTATGCGTTTTGGGCACCTCTTTGACCTCTGCACCTGACCGGCCCTGAGCTGCTGGTGTGGTAACTTTGGGGTTGCTCTGAACCCCCAACGGTGGGCTACCTTGGACCAAAAACTGAAACCTGTAAGTGACTTACTTACCTGTTAAAACTAACATTACTTTACCTCCCCCAGGAACTGTGAAAATTGCACTAAGTGTCCACTTTTAAAACAGCTTATTATGTTTTATGTGAAAAGTATACATGCTAATGAAATGATTCAAAGTTCCTAAAGTACTTACCTGCAATACCTTTCAAATGAGATATTACATGTAAAATTTGAACCTGTGGTTCTTAAAATAAACTAAGAAAAGATTTTTCTATAACAAAACCTATTGGCTGGATTTGTCTCTGAGTGTGTGTTCCTCATTTATTGCCTGTGTGTATGTACAACAAATGCTTAACACTACTCCTTTGATAAGCCTACTGCTCGACCACACTACCACAAAATAGAGCATTGGTATTATCTCTTTTTACCACTATCTTACCTCTAAGGGGAACCCTTGGACTCTGTGCATACTATTCCTCACTTTGAAATAGTGCATACAGAGCCAACTTCCTACAAGTGGTATTACATCTTGTAGAGTGACCATATGAACATTTTCCGATAGTATATATTGATTTAGAGGTCTGAGATCTAGAAATGGACAAAGGGACCCATCTTTTTTTGGGAATGAGACATTACATAGAATAAACTCCTGTTCATTTTTGATGATCGGGAACTAAATCTATGGCTCCTTTGTGAAGGAGAGCCTGTGTACTTCTTGATTTAATAACTGCAGATGTTCTAGAGAGAGCTTGTGCTTTCTCAGTGGGATGTTTGGAGGTGTGGTTATGAGCTCCAGGCAATAACCATGTTGGATAATAACCAACACCTACTGGTCTGTTATGTTTTGCCAGCTGGGTACAAACTGTTATAAAAGTCCCCCAACAGGTGTTGTGAGATCGAGGGGAATGAGAAGAGAGTCAATGCTTTGAAGTAGTAGGGATGGTAGGAGTTGGGGGACATCTTCCTCGACCTTTGGAATTGTTTCCCCTATATGACCCCCTATAAAAACCTCTTGAAAGGGATGGTGAATGTTGTTGCCAGAAAGAGGTACAGGATTCGGATGTTGCTTGCCTTTTGCTTTGTTTGAAGGTTGGTTTACAAAAGGATCCTTGGTTTCCAGGAGTTTGTAGCGCCCCCATAGATTCTGCAACATCGGCATCTTTTTTCATTTTTTCTAGAGCTTTGTCCACTTGTGGACCAAAAAGGTGTTACTGATCAAAAGGGGAATTTAGGAGCATTTGTTTAACTTCAGGTTTAAAACCTGATATACGCAAGCAAACATGACTGCCTAGTGTATTCCCCTGGCAGCAGTATCTGCCACATCAAGAGCAGATTTAATAGAATTGTTAGAGTTTAACTTGCCCTCCTGTACAAGTTGTCGTCCCCTCTTTTCAAATTCTTCTGGGAGATGTTGAATAAGATCTTCCATCTCATCCCAGTGTGCTCGATCACATCTTGTTGGCAATTATCCAGTGGTTGGCTGCTTGAACCATCACCCTTTTGCTTGATGCGTCAATAAGCTAGGATTCTGTCTGGAAGAGGTGTGTCCCCAGAAGTTTGAGAATTCACATGTTTATGAGCAATGGAAACTACTAGGGAATCTGGAGAAATTTGCCCCTTAATATAAGCAGGATCTGATAGGGCTGATTTAGATTTGTCTCAGCACTGGGTGTAATAATTTGAGCGCAAACAGGAACTTTAAAATTTCACCCACATGTCGCATCATCCCTTTAACAAGGGTGTAGAAAAGTATCCTTTTTTGGCATGGTTACCCCCACTTTTTGCCTGACTTTGTTCACTGGGATCCTGCTAAACAGGTCCCCAGTGACTGTGCTCTCTCCCTATAAAAATGTGGTTGTTCCTAACTTCAGACACCCCCACAATTGGCATACTGGTGCTCCCATGTAAGTCCCTAATATATGGTACCCACGACATTGGGGCACCAGGGGTTCCCCATGGGCTGCAGCATGTATTATGCCACCCATGGGAGCCAATGCAAAATGTGTCTGCAGGCCTGCCATTGCAGCCTGCATGATAAGGTGCATACACTTTCACTACAGGTCAGTGAACAAGGTCACTGTAAGTCACCCCTTTGGCAGGCCCTCGTGGCCCATAGGGCCGGGCACAAGTACCTGTGTGTGAGGTCACCCCTGCATGAGCAGAGGTGCCCCTACAAACTCCAGCTCCATTTTCCTGGAAATCCTAAGTGACAAGAAGCCTTTTTACTGTGTACTGGACTGTGTCTAGCTACATAATGGTAACTCCGAACCTGGGCATGTTTGGTATCAAACATGTCAGAATCATACCCCAATACTGTGGCCAGTATTGATTTATAATTTCATGCATTTTGGGGGCTCCCTAGAGAACCCCCTGCTTTGCTCCTATCAGTTTGCAGTGTTTTCCCGTGCTGCCGCCATCCTAAAGACATGTTTCTGTCCTCCTGCTGCTTAACCAGCTCAATTCCAGGAAGCCAGAACAAATAATTTCCTTTGGGAGAGGGAGACAACACCCTCTCCCTTTGGAAATAGGTGTTACATGGCTTGGGAGGGTTAGCCTCCCCAAGCCACTGGTATGCTTTGAAGGGCACATTTGGTGCCCTCCTTGCATAAACCAGTCTACACCGGTTCAGGGACCTCCAGTCCCTGCTCTGGCGCAAAACTAGACAATGGAAAGGGGGGTGACCACTCCCCTGTCCATCACCCCAGGGGTGGTGCCCAGAGCTCCACCAGAGGGTCCCTGGGTTCTGCCACCTTGGATCCAAGGTTGGCAGGGACCTCTGGGAGCATCTGAGTGGCCAGGCCAGGCAGGTGACGCCAGAGCCCTATCCTGATAGGTGGTCACCTAGCTAGGAGACCAATCTCCTTTCAGGGCTATTTAAGGCCTCTCTCTTGGGTGGGTCCTCAGATTCGGCTTGCAAGATGCCAGCAGGACTCCTCTACAACCTTACTTTGACTTCTAGCCACTGGAACCGCGACTAGACCCTCCAAGAACTGACAATCTCCATTCTTGAGGAAGACTCTTCTTGCAACATTGTTTCCATGGCTCCTTCCAGCTTCTGCAACATTTCCCCAGCTGTGCATCCTCTGAGGGCGGCAAGACTTCAGTCAACCCAAGAAGGAAGAACGAGTCGCCCTTGGAGTGGAGGAGCCACTCCCCTGCATCCGCAGGTACCTACTGCAACAACGACCAGCTGCGTGGATCTCCTCTCTTCCTGAGCTGCGTGGATCCTGCATCACGGGTGGTGTTCCAGGGTAATCCTCTTGGTTCTCTCTGTCAGCTGTCCAACTTTGGTGGAGGTAAGCCCTTGCCTTCCCACGTAGGACAGTATCTCCGTGCACCGCATCTCTTGCAGCTACCAAGGCTTGTTTGCATCTCCTCCAAGGGCTACGCGTAGCTCCAGCCCCCAGCACTCCTGCCTGCAATGCACAGCCCTCTGTAGGGTTCTGCTGTGGCGCAGAACATTCTCCAGCTGTGCTGCGAGGGCTCTTCTGCAACTCCTGTCACCATTCTGTGGGACTCCTGTGGGTGCTGCTTCTACTCCTTCCCTCCTGGTCGCTAGGGGGCACTGTGATAGTTACCTTTGGGGTTTCCTAGTCGTCGTCGTCCCCCCCTGCCCCCCCCCCCCCAGATCCCCTCTAAACATTCCACTTACCTAGGTTGAGGTCCTGTGTTTTTTTTAATACCATATACCATTAAATTTTTTGGGTATATGGTTTGGGCTCCCCCTAGGGTCACTGTTGGTTGTCTAACTGCATTTGCACTGTTTTCTATCACTTTCTTTGCATATTGCTGATAACTAGTGTATATACTTACTGTATTACTTACCACCTATTGGAGGGTTGCCTCTATAGTACTTTTTGGTATTGTATCACTAAAAGAAAGTACCTTTATTTTTGTAACACTGAGTGTTTTCTTTCATGTGTAAGTGCTGTGTGACTGCAGTAGTATTTCATGAGCCTTGCATGCCTTCTAGATAAGCCTTGGCTGCTCATCCACATCTACCTCTAGAGAGCCTGGCTTCTAGACACTGCCTACACTACACTAATAGGGGATACCTGGACCTGGTATAAGGGGCAAGTACCGTAGGTACCCACCACACACCAGGTCAGCTTGGTGGTGGAACCGTGGGATAAGCACTTGCAATTGCCTTACCACTCTGGTCTTTCCTGTGGAAAGTACCAAGTGACACTCACTAGCTAGGGGCACACACTGTACCTAGTATCAGGGAAATAGTCTCTTGGGTTTGGGTAAGTTAGGGGTCTAGGCATAGCCCTTGCTCCAAACGTCTTTTGGGAGACAGTAGTTAGGGATCCTACATCACTTCAGCTAGTCGACGTGTTCAGTAGAGCACACCTCTCAGGCCATGGATTCTCCCTATGAGAACCTGACCTTCCAAGAACTTAGGGAGATGTGTGCGCAGAGGATACTGAGGGCTGGGGGAAATCTTGATAAGACTACTACTGGGCCTACTCCTCCAGGATGACCAGGAACATGCGGGTAGCCAGGAGGAGGAGGAGGAGGAAGAAGAAGTAGACTGACCCTCCAGTGTTAGAGAAAGAAAATTTAGCCACTGAGTTGGGTCAGGAAGAACCCAGGGTGGACCAGGGAAACTCTATACACACTCACAGTCCTGTTAGGAGCACTGTTAGCAGTGTAAAGGGGGGACACACACCAGTTATTCCACCTGTGTCCCTAGAGGGCTGGTTGAGAGGGTGTCCCAGGGTAGAAACAGATCCTCCTCTGCCCACTCTCACATCTCCTCAGTATCTGAGGGTACCCACTGTTCAACTCCAGGGGAAGATTCCCTAGATAGGGAAGTCAAGCAACTGAGACAGGAGGTGGCCAAGGTGAAGCTGCAGCAGCTAGCCCTAGATAGTGAGGCCTTGGGGGTGGGGGGGGGGGGAGAAGAGAGAGAAAGAGAGAGAAAGAGAGAGAAAGAGAGAGAGAGAGAGAGAAGAGAGAGAAAGAGAGAGAAAGAGAGAGAAAGAGAGAGAAAGAGAGAGAAAGAGAGAGAAAGAGAGAGAAAGAGAGAGAGACAGGGGTTGGGGTTAGCACTCCATGGAGGCAGCAACTTTAGTTTCAGGGAACCTAGGGTCAGGGAGGACTCAATTCCAGAAACGTGATCAAGGCTGTTCCCCCCCTACAAGGTAGGGGATGATGTTTACAAGTGGTTCACTGCACTGGGGAGGGCCTGTAAAGTACAAAGTGTCCCTCAGAAACAGTGGGCTGTTATCCTCTGGCTCTCCTTCTCTGACAAAGGGAGAGATAGACTTCTCACTGCCAGAGAAGATAATGCTGACAAATATGCTGTTCTAAAATCCGCTTTTTTGATGGGTTTGGTCTCACCACTTAGCAATACAGGATCAAGTTCAGGAACTCCAGGAAAAGTCCAGGATTGGGTTGATTTTGTGAACTGCTCTATTTTTGTAAGGCTGGTTACATGGCAGCAAAGTCAGTGATTATGAGCGCTTGTATAATTTAATTCTGAGAGAGCATATTCTGAACAACTGTGTCTGACTTGTTGCACCAGTACTTGGTAGACTCAGATCTGACCTCTACTTAAGAATTGGGAAAGAAGGCAGACAAATGGGTCAGAACTAGGGTGAGCAGAAATGCTCATACGGGGGTGACAACAAGAAAAAGGAAGCAGGCAAGTCGCAGGACAAGGGTGTGGAAAAAGATAAAAACTAAGTCTTCCTTAGGCCCTGAAAATTCCTCTGGGGGTGGGTATAGAATGTCTTCCTCCCATAATAAAAAAAAGCCTTGGTGCTATGTTTGTAGAAACAAAGGCCATAGGCCAGGAGATAGCTCCTTCCCTAAGAAAAGCACCTAGCCACCCACCAGTACAACCCCACCTCTACCACTAGTGCCCCTAGTAATAGCAAGTAGTGATAGGCCTGATAACGATTGCCAATCCAAGGGTGTAGCTGGGCTTACTTTAGGAAGTGTAGTGGGGGCTGGGTTAGTCAGAGAGACAACAGAGGCTGTTTTAGTCTCTGATGGGGGCATTGATCTTGCTACCCTTGCTGCCTGTCCCCTTAATATGGATAAGTACAGGCAGCAGCCCTTAATAAATGGTGTTCAGGCAGAGGCCTACAGGGACACAGGTGCCAGTGTCACAAAAACTGGTATCCCCTGAGCAACACCTACTTGGTCATCAGTGTCAAGTGAGTAAAGCCCATAACAATACTGTGTGCCACCCTGGCAGTTGATTTCAGCTTTTTTTTTTTTTTTTTTAGGTTGGGGGGGGGGGGGGGTGGGGGGGGGGTTTGGGAGAGCTTACTGGTGTTAAAAAAAAAATTGTTGTGCCCACAGATCTACCTGTAGAGTGTCTACTAGGGAATGACTTGGAGACTTCAGCTTGGGCTGAACTGGAGTTGGAGGCCCATGCAACAATGCTGGGCATCCCAGGGCATATTGTTGCTTTGACTAGGGCACAGGCCAAGAAGCAAAAAGAGCAATGCAACTTGGAGCCTGGAACAATGGCCTGAGAACTTCCAAAATCCAAAGGTAGGAAGGGTAAAAGGTTGACCCCCCCACCCCGCCCTCTAGTGAAGATTTCCCCCTTTGAGGGGGAATCTACTCCTTTGGCAGAACCTACACCTGAGGAGCTGAAGGATGACACTCCTGAACTCAGGTGCCGGTGGGGCCTGCCACAGAGGAATTCGGTATGGCTCAGAAAACCTGTCCCATACTGGAAGGGTTGATGCAGCAAGCTGTCCTCCAAGAAGCAGGGGATGTCAGTGGCACCCACAAGGTGTACTGGGAAGACAATCTCTTATATTCAGAGCCAAGGGAACCCAAACCTGGTGCCACCAGGAGACTGATAGTACCTCTGCTATATAGAGAATTTTTGTTGACCCCTGGGGCCCATGACATTCCTCTGGCAGGTCACTTGGGGCAAAGCAAGACTTGGGATAGGCTTGTCCCTAACTTACACTGGCCCCACATGTCTGAAGATATTAAGGATTTTGTCACTCCTGGTAAGACAGGTGGCAGCACAAAAGGCCCCCTTACCACCCCGCCCCCCCTTGGGTGCCTTGGACGTAACTGCTACGTCCTGGGCAGCACCGCTCAGGTGCCCAGGACGTAACCGTTTTGTACTGCACCCGGCTCATGGGGGGGGGGGGAGCGCTCCCTCCATGAGCCTCCCACCTACACTCCCCAGGGCAGGGATGGAAGGGGAAAAAAATCGCTCAGCTTCCAGCGTGATCGGAAGAGAAATGCAAAAGGGGGGAAAAGGCCTTTCCTTTCATGTCTCTGAAAATTTCTGCAGCCCAATCGCGAAGAAATCAAGCTGCAGAAATTTCCACTATACACCAGGGATTTCTGTTTTGAAATATAAAACAATGAAGGGGAGCGAATCCTTGAGCAATGATCGCTTCTTGCATTTTTTAAGGCCTTTTCTGCGCCCCCTCTATTGTAATTTGGCCGATCTGCCTCCGGTGGGGGGCAGAAGCCACTAGACGCCAGGGAAAATTATTACTATTATTTTTTTTTCCACACGTTGGGAGCGACCTCAGGGGCAGATCGGCCTATTTTCATTAGGCAAATCTACCCCCAAGGGGGCAGAAACCACTAGACATCGGGGATTTTTTTTTTGCGCCAATTTCACCCAATGGGAGTGAGCCCTTGGGTAAGGGTCGCTCCCCTTGGGGTCAAATTTATTTTACTCCTATTTTAATTAGGCCGATCTGCCCCCAAGGGGGGCAGAAACAACTTAGGAACCAGGGATTGGTTTGTGGGTTTTGTTTGGGGGGCAGCCCCTTGGGCAAGGGTCGCTCCCCATGGAGTACATTACTGTTGGCCATTTCTGCCCCCCTTGGCCCCCCTTTTTAGCTACATTCGAGGTTTGCTGAGGATTATGGATAAAAAAAAACAATGGTGGGATCCACGCAAATCACACCTCCCTGGACTCCCTCGGGTGTCTAGTTTTCAGAAATGTTTGGGTAGGTTTCCCTAGATGGCTGCTAGGGACAAAAGGACAAAGCCCAGGACAAAAAACGCAGGTTCACCACCCGCAAACACAAGTAGTTTTGTATTGTATCATTTTGATTTGTCCACATAGTGCTTTGGGGCATTTCCTGTCAATGGCACTAGGCCTACCCACCCCAGGCACCATGTTTATCAGGAGATCTAGGGGAATGCTGGGTCGAAGGAAATTTGTGGCCCCCCTCAGATTCCAGAACTTTGCAGCACCGAAATGTGAGGAAAAAGTGTTTTTATGCCAAGTTTTGCAAATGGTTCTGGGTAACAGCCTGATGAGAGTCCCACAAGTCACCCCATCCTGGATTCCCCTAGGTGTCTAGTTTCGAAAAATGCACACGTTTGGTAGGTTTCCCTAGGTGCCGGCTGAGCTAGATGCCTAAATCCACAGCTAGGCACTTTCCAAAAAACCCGTCCGATTTCAATGTAAATATGTGAGGTGTCCATGTTGCGTTTCCTGTGGAGGGCATTAGGCCTACCCACACAAGCGAGGTACCATTTTTATTAGGAGACTTGGGGGAACACAACAGAACAACTTGTGTTATTGCCCCTTGTCTTTTATCTAAAAAGATTTCCTTCCAAATTTAAGAGTGTGTGTAAAAAAAAAAAAAAGACATCCATTTGAGAAATGCCCTGTAATTCACATGCTAATATGGGGACCCCGGAACTCAGATGTGCAAATTACTACTGCTTCTCAACATCTTATCTTGTGCCCATTCTGGAAATATAAAGGTTTCCTTCATACCTATTTTTCACTCTCTATATTTCATCAAATGAATTGCTTTATACTCGGTATGGAATGAAAACCCATTGCAAGGTGCAACTCCTTTATTGGCTCTGGGTACTTAGGGTTCTTGATGAACCTACAAGCCCTATATATCTCCCCGCAACCAGAAGAGTCCAGCAGACGTAATGGTATACTGCTTTCAAAAATCTGCCGTAGCTGGAAAAGGTATAGAGGAAAACGTGGACAGAAATGGCTCTTTTTTCACCTCAATTTCAATATTCTTTTTTATTTTAGCGGTTACTTTCTGTAGGAAAACCTTGAAGGATCTACACAAATGAACCCTTGATGAATTAGGAATTTTGTCTACTTTTCAGAAATGTTTGGCTGTCCGGGATCCAGCACTGGTTTCACACCCATTTCTGGCACTAACTGGAAGGAGGGTGAAAGCACAAAAAATAGTGAAAATGGGTTATGTCCCAATAAAATTCCAAAATTGTGTTTACAAAATTTGGTTTTCTGGTTCATGCCTGCCTATTACTGAAAGCTGGGAAGATGGTGATTTTAGCACCGCAAACCTTTTGTTGATGCCATTTTCAGGGGGGAAAAATACAAGCTTTCTTCTGCAGCCCTTTTTTTTATGAAAATGAAATTTTTGCTGTATTTTGGCTAATGTCTTGGTCTTCTTCAGGGGAACCCACAAACTCTGGGTACCTGTAGAATCCCTAGAATGTTGGATAAAAGGACGCAGATTTGGCATGCGTAGCTTATGTGGATAAAATGTTAGGAGGGCCTAAGCGTGAACTGCCCCAAGTAGCCAAAAAAAGGCCTGGCACCTGAGGGGGGAAAAGGTCTGGCAGCGAAGGGGTTAATCCCACTCCCTGTGGTTGAGGTTCCATTTGAGAGGGCTGGGTGGATATTGTTGTCTCCCTAGACCCGCCCACAGCCTCTGAGAACAGATTCATACTGGTGGTGGAACATGCCACCAGGTACCCAGAAGCTATTCCTCTAAGGACTACTACAGCTCCTGCAGTGGGAAAAGCACTCCTGGGAATTTTCTCTAGAGCGGGTTTCCTAAAGAGGTGGTTTCAGACAAAGGTACCAACTTCATGTCTGCACACCTAAAGGCAATGTGGAAGGAATGTTGTATTACTTACAATTTCAGCACACCTTACCACCTCCAAACCAACTGTTTGGTAGAGTGGTTTAATAAAACTCTCAAGGGTATGATCATGGCACTCTCTGAAAAACTCAGAAGGAGATGGGATGACCTTCTGCCATGCTTCCTTTTTGCTTACAGGGAGGTCCCTCAGAAGGGAGTGGGCTACAGACCCTTTGAACATCTGTTTGGGCACCCTGTCAGGGGTCCTCTTGCTCTTGTAAGGGAGGACTGGGAGCAAACTCTCAAGACCTCTACACAAGACAAAGTGGACTATGTACTTGGCCTCAGATCCAGGATGGCTGAGTACATGAAAAAGGCCACTAAAAACCTTCGGGACAGCCGAGAACTGCAGAAGCAGTGGTGTGACCAGAAGGCTGTCCTAACTGTTTAACAGACGGGGCAGAAAGTGTGGGTCCTGGAACCTGTGGCTCCAAGGGCACTCTAAGACAAGTGGAGCGGTCACCATACAATAGTGGAAAAGGATGAGGTAACCTACTTGGTGGACCTAGGCACTCCCACAAGCCCCCTCCTGGTGTTTCATGTGAACCACCTGAAGCCCTAGTATGACAGGGCTGACATGACCCTGCTCATGGCCACTGATGAGGGACAGGAGGAAGAGAGTGGCGTTCTCCCTGACCTCTTCTCCAGCACTGCAGCTGATGGCTAAGTTGATGGAGTAATCCTGGCAGACTGTCTTTCTGAATCTCAGAAGGAAGACTAGAGGAACCTCCTAGGGCAGTTCTCAGAACTGTTTTCTCCAACACAGGGTCAGACAACATGGTGTGAACACACCATTGATACAGGAGACAGTGTGCCCAGAAAAAGCAAAATATATAGGCAACCTGACCATGTTTGAGACTTCATCAAAGCACAAGCGCAAAAGATGCTGGACCTGGGAGCCGGAGCACTCTGATAGCCCATGGGCTAGCCCAGCTCAACACTCTCACAAAGACAAATGCTCATCCTATCCCTAGGGCAGATGAGCTAATAGTTACACTGACATATGTCAAGTATCTTAGCACATTTGATTTGACTGCAGGCTATTGGCAGATCAAATTATCAGATGATGCTAAAGCAAAAAGTGCTTTTTCAACTACTGGAGAGCATTATCACTTTACAGTGATGTCCCTTGGTCTGAAAAATGCACCTGCCACTTTTCAGAGGGTGGTGAATACAGTCCTCCAAGGAATGGAAGCCTGTAGTGCAGCTTATTTAGATGATGTAGCTGTCTTTAGCTCCACTTGGGAAGACCACCTGGTCCACCTCTGGAATGTTTTGGAGGCTCTGCAAAAAGAAGGCTTCACTATCAAGGCCTCTAAGTGCCAGATAGGGCAGGGGAAGGTTGTATATCTGGGCCACCTGCTAGGTGGAAGCCAGATTCAACCACTATAGGGGAAGATCCAAACTATTTTAGATTGGATTCCCCCCACTATACAGACATAAGTGAGAGCCTTCTTAAGCCTCACTGGGTCCTACAGGAGGTTCATTAAGAACTACGGTTCCATTGTAGCCCCTCTTAATGACCTCACCTCAAAGAGGATGCCTAAGAAAAGTTTTGTGGACAGTTAGCTGTCAAAAAGCTTTTGAAGAGCTCAAACAGGCCATGTGCTCTGCACCTGTGTTGAAAAGCCCCAACTACTCCAAGAAGTTCATAGTACAAACAAATGCTAGAGGTGGGGGCAGTTCTAGTTCAACTCAACACTGAGGGCCAGGACCAGCCTGTGGCTTTTATAAGCAGAATGTTTACCCTACCACCCCCCCCCCTCACCCCCCGCCCCCATGGAAAGGCATTTGTCAGCCATAGAAAGGGAGGCCTTTGCTGTAGTGGGGGCCTTGAAGTTTGAGAGAGAAAAGAATTGCTTTCAATGCTAGTCTGATCGCACAGAGCTCCAACAGGTTGATGTAGAATCAGGGCTCCGCCAGAAACCAGGTGCCTCTGATCTCCGCCTTCCCCAAACAGTCGCCGCAGCCTAGGAGTGACGCATCTGTCACTGTCACATCTGGTTGGAAAAAGATCTGCCTCTAACCCAATCGCGGTTCGTTAGCCACTTCTGCATATTTTGTGCAGTTCCCTCTGATCTGGACCATGTCTGGAGAGATTCCCCTGATGCTGCACCCACTCGAACTTCAGGCCGCTTATGCCTTCTGGCATGTGTCACTAGCAGGAAGCCATTCTCACCGAAATCCAGGATAGAGGCTGAAACAGCGTTATCATTTTCATAGCCTGAATATCCTGGACTCGCCACTCGGGAGGATAAGCCTTGAACTGCACTGTGTCCAGAACAGCTCCAATGAAAGGAAGCATCTGAGAGCGAATGGAGGAGGTCTGCTGTAGTCTGGAGGTGGGAGACATCATGGGGAGAGCCCACCTTCAACAGCCAGCCTTCGAGATAAAGGAAGACTAAAACCCCTGATCGGCGCAGATGAGCTGCGACAACCGCCATCACCTTGGTGCTGGGAAGGCCAAAGGGGAGCATGGTGAACTGAAAGTGCTTGTGGCCTACTGTGAACTGCAAGTAATGTCTGTGGGCAGGCAGGACGGGAATATGCATCCTGCAAGTCCAACACTACCATCCAGTCCATCCTGGGTCCTGGGCAGATGGAACCTGCGCCAGAGTTAGCATTTTGAACTTCGTCTTCCAGAGGAAGAGATTGAGGGATCAAATCTCTACAATAGAGTAGAGGCCCTTATCCTATTTGGGTACCAGAAAGTAGCATGAATAGGAACCACAACCCGCTTCTGTCACAGTAACCCTCACTATGGTTCACTTGGCCAAGAGAGCCATAATTTCATCTCAGAGAAGTGCCAAGTGATCCTCTGTCATCCGATCGTAGGATGGTTGCAGGGATAGAGGGGTAGTCTTGAAGGTGAGCGGGTAGCCCCTTCGGACTATCTGCAAAACCCACCTGCCTGACGTGATGGACTACCAGCAGAGCAGGTGATGGCGGTTGGTGGGGTTTTTTGGGGGGGGGGGGGGGGCGATGGATTGGCCTGACTGCTGGCCCTCTGATCCACAAGGTTGGTGGATCTAACTTACCTGCCACAGTGAGGCTTGGCAACATGTGCAGCACAGTGGCTGGACAGTAACGGATGTGGCCAAGAAAGGGGCAAAAAGACTGAGGGGAGCAAGGGGCCACCGCGAGGCCAAAGGACCTGGCCCTAGAAAAAGAATCCTTGAAGCACTGAAGCGTAGAGTCTGCTCTTTATATGAAGAAACGGGTGCCATCAAAGGGCATGTCCGTAAGATTAGCTTGTACATCCTTCGAAAGGTCAGACGTCCTCAACCAGGCTGAATGCCACTGTCTATGAAATCGCTCTGTCCAGTGAGTCGGTCGCATCCGGTCCACATCAGATTGTGAACTTAACTGCTTCTCTCTCATCAGCAACTGGTTGGGAAAGTACAGCCCAGCCCTCCTTCAGGACCCGTGGCAGCACTTATGCAACTGTGTCCCACAGTGTGTGGGAATAACAGCCCAAAAGGTATGCAGTGTCCACGGACCGCAACACCAAGCTGGCAGAAGTAAACTTCTTCTCACATTCATCCAGCCTCTTAGATTCTCAATCCGGGGGTGTAGAAGGGAATGTGCCATGGAAGGTATATGGAATGGAATGTGCCATGCTTGGATAACCAAGCTCTCAGGAGTGGGATATTGCATAAGGAAACTTGGGTCACCCAGAGCAGGGCATTGGCAGCGGGCAATTGTCCTGTTTCCAAGAGCCCCTGGGCTGGGTTTGGACAAGGTACCCAGTAGGCTTCATTGAAGGGGAGCAGGGGTTCAGAGGGTGAAGCGCCTGGTAGAAGCACCTCTTTCAGGATGTTAGTCTTAATTGCCAAAGGCAACTTAAGTTCCAGGACCTCAGCTGCCCTTCGCACCACTATAGAATCTGAAGGCCCCCTTCTGCGTAACCACAGTAGGGGGAAGAAAGAATGCCAGTATCTGGGAAGGTATCCTGCCCACTCACTTCTCCCAAGTCCATACTCCAGTCCACCACAGGATCTTGGAGCTAGTATTCCAAGGGGGCTAGTGACCCATCCCATTACTCACTGTAACCTACCCCAAGAGAAAGGGGCTCAGGATCCTACATGGAAGGCAAAGCTCCCGCTGGCATCGGGAGTAGTCATACAACACCCATCCAGCTCCATGGCAGAGAGGATGGGGACAGTGCCGTTGGAACCAGTGTCTGGGAAGGTCGCGTTGGTACGACCGGTGCCTTCCCAGATCCAAGCATGGAACCATAGGTGCCCCTTGGAGCAGAAGCCAAAGCTGCCTTTGAGTAACCCATCAGCCCCCTTACGACTCCACAGGACCTAAAAGCGCACCAAGAGTGTTGGACTTTGTAAAAAATGAGACGCATGGCCTCATAGAACTCCTTCAGTTGGGCAAGGGTTGCTCGGCTCCCAGAAACTCAGGGAGGGGCAGAGTCCGCCCAGATGCAAGCTCCACAGAGGCAGGCCTAGAACAACGATGCTCCCACTCTTGTCTTGTTGGCCTTGGGGGGGGATGGGGGGGGGGGGGGTTGGGGGGGGAGGAGAGAACGACAATGGAGGACTATGACTGCTCCCAGAACCTTCTTCTCGACCAGAACCTCGACCTGCTGAGTCGAGTTGTGGGCTTCCATCAGTTTCATCGGCACGCTCCACACACCAAAGGGACACGAGGTGCAAATCCGTCACGGACATCGCCTGATGACAGGACCCGCAGGGCTTGAACCCAGTCTTCCTTGATGACATCCCACTGACGCATCAGAAGTTAACAACTCCAAAAAAAAACTTAAACAAAAAGTCTAGAATGACCAGTCAAAAAATTACTGAGGGATAGCTCTCTTCGGATCAGTGCTGGCTGGTGTGGAAAGAAAAGAACTGATTTCAGCACGCTGGGGTGGCACCTATATAGGACCTGTAATGTCATATCCTGCACAGCCGACGATGGACACAGAGCCGTTCTATGCCACCTACTACTGCTACTATGAGACATGACATTTAATCCTAGCTTTACCAAAGTATGCTTGTTGTCAAATCTGTAAAGTGTGGGCAGGTTCCAAAGGTCACTGGCATAGCTTTAGTGAGAGTTATCCCAAAGTCTCACCATCAGAAACACTCACATCCCAGTTTTTGTGTAATGTTCAAGATGTAAAGTATGAAACCAGATCTGAACCTCCCTTTGTGGCAAATTGCGTACTCTTGTGTAATCACTTCCTAAACACATTTCTCTGCTTGTTTTTTTATTTTAAGCAGTATATGATAAGAAAACTGGGTTGTAACCCAACAATCATTTCATTTAACTATGGGGAGAGAACATCTAGTCTCATACTTTACTCGCTAAAATATGGTGCAGTAAAAAAAGGTATGAATCTTTGAACAAGGAGTTCCCCACTGTGGTGTTGGTATTTGTTTCACCAAATTGTTCAATTATAGTCAAACATATCCTCCTCTATGCCTTTATCCCCATATTTGCAATTATGTGATACAGGTGGGTGAGCCACTGAAAGCTTTATCCATGCTCGAGCCATCGGCCTGGCTCTTGCTCAGACAGAGGTTCTCTTGGATCTTCAACCCAAAACGAGTGAGCCTTCTGTCTGCCACCCACACACTAACCACATGGGCCAAGAATGAAGGGCAAAGCATTAACTTTTGATGTAAAACAAGACAGTTAAAGGGATATCCCTGTAATGGCTGAACTGAACAATGTGGAGCCAAAAACATGGTATAAATTCCAGCACCCCACCTGACCAAATTATGATATGCTAAGCAATTTACTTCACTTTACTTCCTTTTTCTACATTATCACATATGACAGGATCTTGAAATACATGAGTTGAGGATGTGTGCTGTACAAAATTTCTTGTGTTTGGTTGATAAATCTTGATGGTGTTCCATGTATTATAATAACCTAGACCACAAAGATGGTTCACATAACTGACTTGCCTGTTGGTTCTCTAATAGCATCGTTGTCAGGTTGTGGGAGCAAATATTTTTTAGTTCATGTTTGAGAATTATCACTTTTAATAGCTGACTTTCGATGCAGTGATATACTCTGATGCACTAGTGTTAACTTCTTCCACATGTTAATGAAATACACTTTTTTAATTTTGAAGAGGCTTATCATACTTCTACATGTTTGTTGCACAAAGTCCTTCAAAATGAAGGTGTTTCTAAAGAATACTCATGCAGACACATTTTCATTAGTGCATAGTAACAGTCTTGATTCAAGAGGGCCAAAATTCCCAGGATTCTGCCTCTGACAAAAGGACATTTATAACATCAGCAAAACTGTAATCCACATTATGGTAATTGGAGATAGGTTTAATCACTGCACCCCATCCAGAGCCTGCAAAAAGCCATCTATTAGCCAGAGCAGTCTGCAGCATTCTATTATCACCATTCTAGAATTAAACTATCATGTGCAACACTAAAATGTCACAGCATGAAAAACATTTTGACTGTCCCTTATGTGCAAAATCAGAGCATTCCGAAAGGCCATTCCAGCACCCTACTTTAAAATATGTAACACTGCATGTGCAGCCCAAGATGTCGGGTAAAATTTCCAGTTCCAGTTCTATGTGAACCTTGCGCAAAAGGACCAACGTGAACTCTTAGATAACCAAAAATACTGATGCACCATGTGTACCACTGAAGAACAAAATATATACATATGCCATCGAACATATATTTATCTCAAAGAGGTAACTAAGAAAAGTAACTAAAAGTGCCAGGTGTGAACCAGAGACATTTTAGGACATTTTAGGACTTAAAACCCTATATTCTCACCGGTGTGTTTTTTCACTAGTACGTGGGGAAAATGTCCTCACTACGCAGTTTTATATCTGTCTCAACAACCCTGATAGTGAGTGACTATGATGAGGGGCTTCCATGGTTCCAACATAAAACCAAAGTTAATAACAGGCACTATAGACGTTAAGAAAACTGAAGAATAAATTGATCAGGAAGCAGAAGATTTTAGAGTGAAAACTTGAAATTATCAGTTTTTGTAATGTGCATTAATATGGCAAGTGCTTCAAATTTCTCTGGGGTGCTGTCTCAATCTGAGCAAATGCAAGAAGCAAAATGGAAAAGCCTCACCATTGAAGAGCTTGGGGTTTTAAAGCAGGAATAGATGAAGATACATAAATGTATTATTAGTAAATGCACTGGAATCACGATCCCCTGCATTCTACCTTACACACTGAATGAATAGACTAACAATTTGCATAGGTTTAGGGAACTTTAGATTATCAGAACCCTTAGTGCAACAGCAGCTCCGTTATGCCCAACAACCATATTGTACTCTCACCGCCAACCAAAAAAAAAATAAGACATGTTCAGTGTTCCTTACGTGTTGAGCATGATTTTACACAGCAGCATGTACTTGAGTGCAGTGATGGCTTTTGGATTATCAATAGAATCGTAGCCCTCAAAGGCTTCATAGAAATAGGAGTAGGCGGTCTTCCAGTCTTTCTCTTCTGCAGCATGTATGATACCTGTCAAGCGAAACAGCAGAAACAGTTTGTGTGCAAGTGATAACATTGAAAAGTGGCATAGGCTGAGAAAGGAGAGCATTAAAGCTAACTGTGAATACTGTATTACTGAAGGAAAAGCAGATCATTGACAGTTTCAGCATTAGATAGCTGCGTACTCTCCAGTCTTTGTATAATGCATAATTACCTATGGACAGGTACCCTACGGAATTAAATAGAATTCTGACCTATATTAGTGCAGCTATAAGATCTTTAAACCAATATCGTTCACAAAGCAATAACTGCCTTCATAGTATCAAAACACAATACAGGCTAAAATTCAAATTCAAATTACATTTTGAGAAAGTATTAATATTAAATCTTACGCCATTGCTGTAATGTGTGTACACTTATCAATGGGATCCTTCCCATGCATGCTTCTCACACCCTTCCCTGTTGTTAATAATGGTCCAATGACCAGGATCATAATTAAATCAGGCATAAAGAGAGGGTGCTGGCCAAATGATCAACAGTGTCATTGCTATTTCCTCTAAGCCCTCCTCCATATCCATGTATTTGCTAGGCAAAGGGATAACATACTACTCACCAAGTGAGTCACCCTTGAAGAGATTGATACGGACCCAGATTTTCCACATGTACTCACTCACCCTCTTCTCTAGCATTTATACTGTGCAAAAAGCAAGACATGCCACTACTACACTGACTATTCCAACTTACCTAATTACTTCTCTCACAGTTCTTTTCCCTATGCTAAGCAATCACCAGGCCTGCTCCAAACCATAGTCACTTTGTTTAGTGCACTGTCATTCTTACCCAGTCTCCTCTCCCGCCCAGCAGATAACTAGTCTTGACCCACAGATTTTGTGGTTTGCATCAATGGACTGATCCATAGTGTAGGAAGTTGGCTCTGTATGTGCTATTTCAAAGTAAGGAATAGCATGCACAGAGTCCAAGGGTTCCCCTTAGAGGTAAAATAGTGGTAAAAATAGATAATACTAATGCTCTATTTTGTGGTAGTGTGGTCGAGCAGTAGGCTTATCCAAGGAGTAGTGTTAAGCATTTGTTGTACATACACATAGACAATAAATGAGGTACACACACTCAGAGACAAATCCAGCCAATAGGTTTTGTATAGAAAAATATCTTTTCTTAGTTTATTTTAAGAACCACAGGTTCAAATTTAACATGTAATATCTTGTTTGAAAGGTATTGCAGGTAAGTACATTAGGAACTTTGAATCATTTCAATTGCATGTATACTTTTCAAGTTATTGACAAATAGCTATTTCAAAAGTGGACAGTGCAATTTTCACAGTTCCTGGGGGAGGTAAGTTTTTGTTAGTTTTACCAGGTAAGTAAGACACTTACAGGGTTCAGTTCTTGGTCCAAGGTAGCCCACCGTTGGGGGTTCAGAGCAACCCCAAAGTTACCACACCAGCAGCTCAGGGCCGGTCAGGTGCAGAGTTCAAAGTGGTGCCCAAAACGCATAGGCTATAATGGAGAGAAGGGGGTGCCCCGGTTCCGGTCTGCTTGCAGGTAAGTACCCGCGTCTTCGGAGGGCAGACCAGGGGGGTTTTGTAGGGCACCGGGGGGGGACACAAGCCCACACAGAAATTTCACCCTCAGCAGCGCGGGGGCGGCCGGGTGCAGTGTAGAAACAAGCGTCGGGTTTTCAATGTTAGTCTATGAGAGATCAAGGGATCTCTTCAGCGCTGCAGGCAGGCAAGGGGGGGCTTCCTCGGGGAAACCTCCACTTGGGCAAGGGAGAGGGACTCCTGGGGGTCACTTCTGCAGTGAAAGTCCGGTCCTTCAGGTCCTGGGGGCTGCGGGTGCAGGGTCTTTTCCAGGCGTCGGGACTTAGGTTTCAGAGAGTCGCGGTCAGGGGAAGCCTCGGGATTCCCTCTGCAGGCGGCGCTGTGGGGGCTCAGGGGGGACAGGTTTTGGTACTCACAGTCGTAGAGTAGTCCGGGGGTCCTCCCTGAGGTGTTGGTTCTCCACCAGCCGGGTCGGGGTCGCCGGGTGCAGTGTTGCAAGTCTCACGCTTCTTGCGGGGAGTTGCAGGGTTCTTTAAAGCTGCTTCTTGAAACAAAGTTGCAGTCTTTTTGGAGCAGGTCCGCTGTCCTCGGGAGTTTCTTGTCGTCGTCGAAGCAGGGCAGTCCTCAGAGGATTCAGAGGTCGCTGGTCCCTTTGGAAGGCGTCGCTGGAGCAGAGTTCTTTGGAAGGCAGGAGACAGGCCGGTGAGTTTCTGGAGCCAAGGCAGTTGTTGTCTTCTGGTCTTCCTCTGCAGGGGTTTTCAGCTGGGCAGTCCTTCTTCTTGTTGTTGCAGGAATCTAATTTTCTAGGGTTCAGGGTAGCCCTTAAATACTAAATTTAAGGGCGTGTTTAGGTCTGGGGGGTTAGTAGCCAATGGCTACTAGCCCTGAGGGTGGGTACACCCTCTTTGTGCCTCCTCCCAAGGGGAGGGGGTCACAATCCTAACCCTATTGGGGGAATCCTCCATCTGCAAGATGGAGGATTTCTAAAAGTTAGAGTCACCTCAGCTCAGGACACCTTAGGGGCTGTCCTGACTGGCCAGTGACTCCTCCTTGTTGCTTTCTTTGTTCCCTCCAGCCTTGCCGCCAAAAGTGGGGGCCGTGGCCCGAGGGGGCGGGCAACTCCACTAAGCTGGAGTGCCCTGCTGGGCTGTGACAAAGGGGTGAGCCTTTGAGGCTCACCGCCAGGTGTTACAGCTCCCGCCTGGGGGAGGTGTTAGCATCTCCACCCAGTGCAGGCTTTGTTACTGGCCTCAGAGTGACAAAGGCACTCTCCCCATGGGGCCAGCAACATGTCTCTAGTGTGGCAGGCTGCTGGAACCAGTCAGCCTACACAGATAGTTGGTTAAGTTTCAGGGGGCACCTCTAAGGTGCCCTCTGTGGTGTATTTTACAATAAAATGTACACTGGCATCAGTGTGCATTTATTGTGCTGAGAAGTTTGATACCAAACTTCCCAGTTTTCAGTGTAGCCATTATGGTGCTGTGGAGTTCGTGTTTGACAGACTCCCAGACCATATACTCTTATGGCTACCCTGCACTTACAATGTCTAAGGTTTTGTTTAGACACTGTAGGGGTACCATGCTCATGCACTGGTACCCTCACCTATGGTATAGTGCACCCTGCCTTAGGGCTGCAAGGCCTGCTAGAGGGGTGTCTTACCTATACTGCATAGGCAGTGAGAGGCTGGCATGGCACCCTGAGAGGAGTGCCATGTCGACTTACTCATTTTGTTCTCACTAGCACACACAGGCTTGTAAGCAGTGTGTCTGTGCTGAGTGAGGGGTCTCTAGGGTGGCATAATACATGCTGCAGCCCTTAGAGACCTTCCCTGGCATCAGGGCCCTTGGTACCAGAGGTACCAGTTACAAGGGACTTATCTGGATGCCAGGGTGTGCCAATTGTGGGATCAATGGTACATTTTAGGTGAAAGAACACTGGTGCTGGGGCCTGGTTAGCAGGGTCCCAGCCCACTTCTCAGTCAAGTCAGCATCAGTATCAGGCAAAAAGTGGGGGGTAACTGCAACAGGGAGCCATTTCTTTACACATAGCATCAGTTACAGGGGCAGCAGAATTGAAAATGCCATATGCCAACATTTCCTTAACCCTATTTAAACCTATTTTAATTTCCAACTACTTAGTAGCAGCCAATCAGGGAGAAAGTAGTGACATGGGCACTGTGTAAGCCAAGTGTGAAGAAAAGATCAGCCAAACATTTAATTTTTCAGAGGCGCAAGCAAGGTAGAGCAGTGGGGAAGAACACAAATGATAGCTCATTACTCTTATTTCCTTCTTTGATTTCAAAGTAGCTTCTGATTTATTACAAGGTCTACAGAGTTGCTCTGAATCCTTGTGCTATTTATTGATGGGCTGGGGGATGGTGAGGACTAATTTGAATATGCAAATATTTTAAAGATGCAGCCTGTGAGAAAGCCCAGGACTCCGAATATGGAGTTAGAAGCATTCATTATAAACAAAACATCAACACTAACACAACAGAAAACGAGGGCATGGCCTAAGATGCTAAGCAAGTCATGAATGCCTGGATGCTTAGGTTGAATGATCCATAAGGGTCAATCCTGTGTTAATATATGTAGCCGTAACTCACACAAAGAAGGGGAAAATGTTTTTGCCACCTAGGACAGGTCAATGAACAAATCTTATTTTAAACAAAGCAGTTTCCTAACTGCAAAGCACGCTTCATCCAACAACATTCAATCAAAAACAGAAAAGATGTAGGAGTACTAGAGGGGGAAAAAAAAAGCTGTGTAGAGGTCTCCGCATAACAGCTCAAGAGATGTTTTCCATTAAAAGAAGGCCCTAAAGTCACACTGACACACAGTTTTCGTTAAGACATGGTTTGACAAATGCTAGCTTTAGCAAACTAATTCTGAAATCTTTAAAGCCCCTGAATTCACAATAAGAGCATTTTGCATAATAAGGGCATATAAATATTTTTAAACAAAAAATAAACAGAAAAATAGATTGACAAAGGAAGGCTCCCTCCTGTACATTGAGCCACATGTCCCCATCTACATCAAGAAGGAGAGAAATTATATCCATGAAAGTAACAGCCAATTAATTTTGAACCTAGGAACTTTAACTACCCCTCAATAAATATGACATGCACCTCCACTATCACAGGTTAGGAAAATTGTAAAAGACCCACTTTCTAAGTTTGGATGTTTTTAGCTCTTGCAATCGCAATTCTTTTTCTTCAACCAAGGCACAAATGTAGCTACTATATACTGCCTTTGCTGGCAATGTGATGTCCCACTGAACGTGAGGAATCACTGTTCTAAAATGTTTAGAACTGCAACTTGTGCTAAAAGGTATCATACCAGAGCTGTCTGTGGACAGTGAACATTCACTATCTAATTAAGCTGGCATACAATCTTGTGGGGAACTTAAAGCAACAGTAGGCACTAGAAGTTGCTTGGTATAGACTAGCAGTGGGCAAACTTGACTATGCATAGGGACTTCAGACAATTTAACTAATAATTTGTGAACGTGAATTGACAGCTGACTGAACTAATTATGCTGATAGACACTTCATTGTTGAATGCAGAGTAACCATTTTTGCTGTAAGTTAGATGCATACCTGACTGCATGTCAAGTGCTGCCTGAAGTTTGGGCGGGCAGTAGATGGCATTGGCGGTGGTTCTTGCAGATGTTAAGGCGGCTCTTGCTTTTGGCAGATTGCTCAGAGCATGATACGTCTTACTCTCCAGAAGCTGCACTTCCACCAACAGTGCCTTATCGTCCATCTTCTTCAGCTCCCGCAGAAGCTGAGAACCTAGTGGAGAAAGAGGGGATGGGTCCAATAAGGCAGGCACGCACAACATTTATCATGAGCTAGAAGAAAGCCAGGCCCAGAAATTCATTTGAGAGTCCATGTAGTCCAAAATGCCAATGCACTTCAATCAGATGATGATCAGAAAACTGATACACCATCCCAACAACTGCTCGGAAGTCCTTGTAATCCGCCCTCCTTTTCTTGTATCACATATTTTAAGAAAAAGATTATAATGGACAACCAATCTATAAAACGAGGATTAAATTACAGTTTCAAGTTGACGGTCTCCTAAATATTTCAACAGAGCTCACCCTTACCACATGAAACATGTCTTGCTGAAAATCCTTGTTTCCCCAGAGTCTGTGCTTCCTGTTAATGGTTTACAATCTACTTGTGGATATTAAGTATCATTAATTCTGCCACTCTTGTACGGAACACCCTTTTATTCTTTGTATTATATCATTCTACGTGTCTCATTACCTGGTATTCACCCTTCCCCCCGCTCATGGTCTTGAGTTGACTTCTTAAGGTATAAAAAAAAAAAAAAAAAATACAATCCAGTGGTTAAGGATATTCTTCATTCTTGTGAGAACACAGAAATCCCATGAAGTAGCAGACACTGCTAAACACAGGGTTTTTAGACCAACTTGATTCACAAGGTGTGGAGCACAGAATCACTTAGATCCAAAGAAAACATTCGGGGAGCAGCTTTGGTAAGCTCTAGACTGTCAGATTAAGTGCCCTCCTCTTCTCTCCCAAATTCTCATTCGATTGTTCATTCTATCTTTCTCAGTTAGACTCCTGCTCGTGGTTTCTCTCATTAGATCCCATTCCTGGCATAA
The DNA here is from genome assembly GCF_031143425.1 of Pleurodeles waltl. Lineage (NCBI taxonomy): Eukaryota > Metazoa > Chordata > Amphibia > Caudata > Salamandridae > Pleurodeles > Pleurodeles waltl. The sequence continues at coordinate 231,688,043 of NC_090445.1, forward strand.
TACTGTCACCCCCTTAAATAATGTATGTCCGGGCAAAAACAGTTATCCTTTTAGACACTAGACACGTCTGTGCACAAGTACTCCCTCTAGAAGTGTTCACTGCTCAAATAAAGATGACCATCCTTGATGAACAGCAGCACACTGGCACTATAGCCTGCTACACTGGTATAGTAGTGGCAGTTCTTCAATTACAGAGGCCATTCCAGTCCTAATTGTGACTATTATGAATACTAGAAGCTGGCCCTTTATGTGGGATGTCAATACCGTGTCAAGTGTCCAGGTGTTCCCTAATGAGTGGACTGGGCTTGCTATTCAATCCCAAAGTGCTATATCTGGAGGTAGTGTGGTCAAGCAGCCTTAGGGTTAACACAGATGAGTGAAAGACATCCACAAATACACCCAGTAGTCACTGAAGCACACAACTCAAAAAGGAGATCAACACTAATTTATAAAAATAGAAGGCATTTTTATGTATGCTTAGGCAGAGAAAAATCATTCAGTAAGTACATTTCTTAAAAGAAATTCTTTTGATTTCAAAAAGTGGACTCAATGCAATTTCTGAGTTCTGCAATGTCATCCTATGGGAAGAAAAACAAGTTCTGCAAACAGAGTACAGAGACTTACGAGACTAATCTCTAGGAGTTAAGGTGAGTAGTTGGCAAGGTCCAAGGCAGCACTAGCAGTACACCACCAGCAGCACAGGGGCGGCCGGGTGAAGGGTGCAAAACGGCATTGGGTGCAAAATGTATTACACTGAAGATCTGTCACTGCAAAAAGAGGCTGCAGGCTCTGGCCAGGTGGCCAGCTGGGCTGAACCAACAGCAGGGCTCAGGCCCAGTGATGCTCAGGTCCCTTTTCTCCGCAGCTCAGGGGCGAAATGTGCCGAGTTGTCTTTAGGTGTCCCGTTTTCCTTGCTGGAGAGTAGCCATAAGAGGGAGGGATGTGTGCAGAAGCTGCAGGCGTCATCAACGAGTCCAAGAGAGGTGAAACAACAAAGGACTTGGACTCTCTAGAGGGCTGGAGAACCTTGCTGGCACTGGTGGTCCATTTCAACTCGGGTCGTAGATAGCGGATGCAGTGGTGACTTCAGGTGTCTGGTTTTGGTGGTTCTGGAGGCTTCACAGTCTTTTCTTCAGAGTTTGCTGGAGAACTGGTCCACTGTTCACTGGAGGTCTTGAGTCTTTTTTGAAGATAGGCAGTCCTCCCGTGTTTCTGGAGTCACAGCTGCAGGAAGAGTCTGCTTTGGTGCAGATTTCGACTGATGCAGACAGGCCAGCGGGGCAGTAAGAGGTCAGCTGCTTCTTTTCTTCTCTTCAGTGGCTCTTTAGTGTCCACCTTCTTAGGTAGTCAGGATCTGCTTCTCTGGTGCCAGGGACTCCCCTAAACATGAATTTAGGAGTGTTAGAGGTGTGTAGGGTAGCAGCCAATGGGCTACTGACCCTTGGGGTCACTACACCTCCTATATGAATACTTCCTGTGAGAAGTGGACATAACCCTTTCCCAGAATTCATAGATATGCCATCTCAAAGATGGCTACCTCTGAAAAATAGTGTTTACCTCAGCTTAGCCCACCTTAAGGGTGATAATAGCTTGGAGCTGGCACACCTATCTGACTAGCTAATTTTCCTACCTGTCCAGGTGCCAAGGGGGCTCTGGACAAGAGTGGTGGCTTACTCTCCTGTGAGGGAAGCCAGATTTGCATTTCAAAGGCGGCAGCCCTTTGAGGCTTGACGCCTTAGGAAGGCTAATTAGCAGGTCATCCTCTGGTGGTGGTGGTGGGCATTATTAACAACCTGTTCCTGAACAGGCTTTTGTTCTGGGCCTCCTGAAAGCAGAAGTCACTCACCCTAGGGGGGCCAGAGCTGTGTCTTGGGTGGCAGGCTGGTAGAAGCCAGTCAGCAAGCGCACCACAGGTTGGTATCTTTTCAGGGGACACCTCTAGGGTGCCCTCTGGGTGCATGTATTGATAAGCCCACACTGATTCCAGTGATGGACTTATCAATATGAGATGTTTGGCACCAAACATCCCTAGTTTCAGTGAAGCCATTGTGTAGCTGGGGAACTCTTAGTAGCAGTGCCCAGCACATGCATTAAAAAATGGCTTTCCCGTCCACTCACTATGTCTAAAATTTGATAAAGACATAGCAGGGGCATATCTGCTCCTGCAGATATGTCCACACATGCGATTTAACGCACCCTGTCTGAGGGCTGTAAGGCCTGTTGTAGGGGTGACTTACACATATTACGTGCAGTGTTTAGAGGATATGGCACACAGGCTGCGAGTTATGTTGTATTTTCACTTTCAGGTGCACCAAGACACGTAGCCTGGTGTGAGGATTCAAAGAGGTATTTACCTCACACGTTCTGACACTGCCCAGGGTTGGCCCAAATCTGGGTGGTGTGCTGGGACGGCTCAAGAGGGTGATAGGTTGCAATATCCCCCAAGACAGTAAACTTAACCTTCTGAATATCACAGACGATCAGGGAGCACTCGTTATCAGAGGGCACTTCTTTGGCTGGGCCTCATGTTGCCAAGATGGACATTGGAAAAGCCTGAAAGGCAACGGAAGTCCCCTCACGTAGACACTTGGGCCAAGGGCATGGATCAATGCATGGGAATGGAATGCCCTATCTACTTGTCACTGGGCTGCCCCCAGAGACACTTAAAAATCGGGAAGGACTGGGTGGAGTATAGAAGGATATGCCTAGAGCCATGTACAGAGGCCATTGGCGGAGCTACGGGACTATGTGCAGTGAGCAATGTTAATGTAAAATTGAGGAATGGGTCCTGACCTACTGCTGGGTTGTCAATAGTTGTCGTGGGATTTATTGTGATGTATTTTCTGCCTCCCTGTAGCGTGACATTCTATTCTGTATGGGTACTGCCCTCATTGTGCTGCTTTCTCATTAAAAGCTGTAAAATCAAATAAAAAAAATAAAAAAAAGACATGCAGTCTGCAATGACAGTCCACACGTGCTGGTGGAACAATACATGCTGCAGCCCTCGGGGACCCTCTTTAGTACCCATGCTCATCCGCTCATTTTACAGCATGACTAGAAACATTCTGTCAGTCCTGGCTCACCTCCTGGAAATAGAATCTCAACCTCCAATAAGGATCCACAGGGTTAGAGTGGGTTCTAAAAAGGTCATGCATACTGCTTCTATAAGTCCTTCTCCCCATCAACTGTTGAGCCTCCCTGCATGATCTGTTCTGGGGTACAAGTCAGGGACCGGAACAAGAGGAGGGCGCGCCAGTGGAAGCAGGGCCATTCAAGGCACATGAGTTGAGTAATGTTGCGCTGGCTCAAACAAGTGTAGAGCCAGCATCGTCTCAAAGGAGCAGTGCCGAAGGGAGTCACAGCCATGATGTGGAAGATCGGAGAGAATGGATGAAGACATGGGGTCTTGTAGGTGCGCACAATGGTGTGAAGGGAGTACCTAGAATTCATAAACACTGCTGGATCTGAGCCTGGATTCAGAAACAGACATCAGAAACTCAGGGCAAGACACCCCTGGCACCAAAGGAAGGCAGAAGAGCCAAAGGAGGTGTAGGAAGCTGGATCTGTGTATACTATATCAAAATGAAAGCATTTGTTGTACACGCACACAAGCAATAAATGAAAACACACTCAATGACTGAACTCCAGGCCAATAGGTTTTTATATAGAAAAAATAATCTTTTTTTAATTTATTTCTAGAACCACAAGATTCATTTAACAGGTAAGTAACTTAAATGAAAGGTACTTTGCATAGTAATACTTAGGACGTTGAATAGAATCAATATTGTACACAGTTTTCTTTAACCCCTTGCCGGCTGTGCCTCAGGCACCACGGACGTAACCATTACGTCCGGTTACCGGCCATCGGGGGAAGCGCTAGCGCTCCCCTCAATGGGCCACTCCCCACCCTCCAGGTCAGGGCTGGAAGGGGAATCGCTTACCCTTCCACCCCTAACCCCCTCAAGTGACGTCTGATGACGTCAGCACGCGATAGCGTTCTCACCTCATCAGAGGTCACCTCCCATTGCACTGGAAGCATGCTTCCAGCGCAATGCGAAAGAGAAATGCAAAAGCATCTCTCTTCTGCTCTGGAGGAGGGGGCCAGCAGAGGCATGAAAGGAAAGGCCTTTCCTTTCATGTCTCTGCAAGCATTTCTGCTGCCCAATCACGATGCGATCGGGCAGCAGAAATGCCCACTAGACACCAGGGAATTTTTTGTGTGTGTGAAATGGACATGAGGGTAGCAGCCCCTTCGGGAAGGGCCACTCCCCAGGGGCCAAATAATTTTTAGCCCATGGGGGGCAAAATATTTTTCGGCCTGTGAGGAAAATTGTATTTAGGCCATTTCTGCCCCCCTTAGGAGCAGATCGGCCTATTTTTGTTAGGTGTGTATGTGTGTTTTGTTGTGGGGGGAGGGGCTGCCCCTGGGGGCACATTGGCCTATTTTTGGAAGGCCCATCTGCCCCCAATAGAGGCAGAAAGCCCACCAGGGAAGATTTTTTTTTTCAAAAATAATAGGGTAGGGGTATGGTCACAAAAATAGGGCCAAAGTTGTTCTGCCCACCAGTGGGCAGGTGGGGCAATTACCCCCAATCCACACTCCGGTCAGAAAGTCCATGGAATTTAAAAAAGGAAAGAAAGAAAGAAAAATAGTGGGGTGGTGGCTACCAACCAGTACGGGCCTGGTTCTGCCCTCACCTCAACTGAAGGGGGTAACAGTCTTTCAGCTCTCCCCCCGCACACTAAAACATCTAATCCCACGCCAGCCAAGAGGACATTTGATTATTTTGGGTTTTGGTTTTACATTTGGGCCATGAGAGCTTGGTAACTCTCATAATCGTCCCACTTGGAATGGTGAGGGCTGCACTTTTTTTAATTTGGGAAGCTGCCATGTAGAAAAATCCACAAGACAGACACACAAATCTGAATACTAAACGTCTGGTTGATTCCAGGGTGGTGTGCTTCACATGCACCCCACACCATTTTCTTACCCAGAATGCCATGCAAACCTCCAACTTTGCTGGAAATCACACATTTTTCCCACATTTTTGTGATGGAACCTTCCAGAATCTGCAGGAATCCACAAAATTCCTACCACCCAGCACTGTCTCATCTATACCGATAAAAATTGTGCTGCACTTGTCAACCGAAACATATATATTTTTTTTTTTTTTTTTTCAAACAGCCCTTTTGGACCCGCTTTGGTTCCCCCTCAATTTCGACATGTTTTTGGCTCTTCCCAGTCACAGGCACTTGGCCCACTTACACAAGTGAGGTATAATTTTTTAAGTGTGGTACTTACCTCGGAAACTGTACTCTACTTACCTCCCCAGGAACTGTTGAAAATTGCAGTGTCCACTTTTAAAATAGCTTTTTGACATTTTAATGAAAACTGTGTATAATATTGATTTGATTCAAAGTCTTAACTATTACTATGCAAAGGACTTTTTATTTAATGTACTTACCTGCTAAATTAATCCTGTGGTTCTAAAAATAAACAAAAGAATATTTTTCTATAAAAAAAACGATTGGACTGGAGTTGTCATTGAGTGTGTGTTTTCACTTATTGCTTGTGTGTGTACAACAAATGCTTAACACTACCCTCTGATAAGCCTAAGTGCTCGACCTCACTACCACAAATAGAACATTAGTATTATCTATTATGGCCTCTGTCAAGCCTCTTGGGGGAACCCCTGGACTCTGTGCACACTATATCTCATTTTGATATAGTATATACAGAGCCAGCTTCCTACACCAATTGTACAGTTTTGGGTGAAGGAACACTGGCACTGGGGACCTGGTGGACAGGGACCCAGTGCACTTAAGTCAAAGTTGCATCAAATACCAGGCAAAAAGTGTAAAGGGGAGAAGGTTATGCAACAAAATCCCAGTTCCCTACAAAGGTCAACTGTCTGCTACACCATCTCTAACAAGATAGCTATTCATGATATACTGTTGCCATTCACAGCCTAATGGTGTCCAGTCCTAGCACAATAGTGGTCTTGACACAATGGTTGTAACATTTGTCATTGTCTTGTGCCTACTGACATCACAATGGACACCCACAGCATGCAATAATGCATGGTCATGAGAGGCACACGCGTGTTAGTATTTTCAAAGCAAACAGGTATGACCGTAGGAAGTGTGTAATTTGTTTTCTTTGTTTCAAAACATATGGGAAAAATTGCAAAATTATGACAAAAATAAACGGCTCAGCAGCCTAAACAACAGGTGTCCTGGCACTAAAGTGCACACCACTTTAGCTGGCTATGCACATGTAATCAGGCAAGATTAGATCACTCAGTGAAAGACAACCACTTCTCCCATACCCAAAATGTGAATGACTTTTGAACAGATCAATGGATGAAGAGGGCTAACCAAAAGCCCAGTATGCAAATATGTATGTACTGGATTATGATTCTGTGGAGAAACAGGAGGCTGGTGGGATACCTAAAACAAGAACTGGTCTTTTGGACAGTCCTAAAGTACAAGTTACTTACCTTCGGTAACAATATATCTGGTAGAGACATTCTAGTTGCAGATTCATTAGCTTTGAATTTCCCCTGGCGTCAGACTGGATCCAGAGAATATTTCTTCGAGCAGTACCCTTACACGCTGTTAGGTGGCGTCGGTTGATTCCATGGGTATCGCGACAACGCTGCAGTCGTATATAGGTGCCATTCCGGCGTGCTGACGTCAGTTTCTTTTCACGACTTTCCACGCCAATAGCGCGGAGCCATGAAGAACACCGAGAATGGTGTGCCAAAACTAGGGCCCTTAGAGGGAAGGGCCTGTCCCTAGAAATCAGTTTGCAGTGCGAGAAGGATTGGCAGGTCGGTAAGGAATCTGCAACTAGAATGTGTTACCGAAGGTAAGTAACCTGTACATCTGATAGACTTCTAGTGGCAGATTTCTTACCTTTGAATAGATGCCCGAGCAATACCATCCCCGGTGGTGGGCAGCAAATTAAGATCACACCAAAAAAATCCTGCAGGACCGAACGGCCAACATAACCGTCCCTGCAGACCTGACTGTCCAGGCAACAATGCTTGGTGAACGTATGTAAGGATGCCCACGTTGCAGCCTGACAGATATCCAGGACTGGAATTCCGCGTGCTAACGTTGTGGTAGCAGCAGTTACCCTGGTAGAATAGGCGTGCAAACCCTCAGGGGGGTTGCTTTTTCACCAAAGCGTAGCGCATCTTGATGCAGAGAACTACCCATCATGAGATGGTCCTCTTCTGCACCGCCTTCCCTTTCTTCACACCCACATATCCCACAAAGAGTTGATCGTCCATCCAGAAATCTTTGGTACAATCTAGATAGAACAACAATGCTTTTTTGGGGGTCCAGACAGTGGAGTCTCTCCTCCTCATGAGAGGGATGTGGGGGTGCAAAAAAAATAGACAAGGTGATAGACTGGCCTACGTGAAAAGGCGTTACCACTTTGAGAAGAAAGGAAGCCCTGGTACGAAGCACCACGTTCTCAGGATGCACTGCTAGGAATGGTGGCATCGAAGAAAGAGCCTGGAGCTCACTTATTCTGCGAGCAGAGGTGATGGCAATCAAGAAAGCAGTTTTAAGGGTTAAAAGCCGTAAAGGACAGTTGTAGAGTGGCTCGAAAGAGGCGCACATGAGGTATGTGAGGACCAAGTTCAAATCCTACTGGGGCATGGACGGGAGGAAACACATGAGTGAGGCCTTTAAGAAACATCCCAGCAGTGGGAGATTTGAAATGAGAAGGTTGGTCTGGTGGCATTAAGAAGGCAGAGATGGCAGACAAATATCCCTTGAGGGTGCACAGAGTAGGTCCATGCTGGGCAAGAGAGAGAATAAAGAGGAGAACCTCTGAGAGAGGTGCAGAGAGGGGATCAACAGATTTGTTGATACACCATGCCACAAATTTCTTCCAAAGATAGGCGTATACCATTTTGGTGGAGGGACGCCTGGATGCCAAGATGACATTACAGACTTCGGGTGGAAGGTCAAAAGCCATCAACTGTCACCGCTCAATCTCCATTCAAGGAGAAGGAGACTGGACAGGTTTGGGTGGATAACCGTCCCCTGCTGCTGTGACAGAAGATCCTCCCGTAGGGGCAGTCTGATCAGAGGATCGATGGCCATGCTCAAGAGCTCGGGATACCAGACTCTTCGTGCCCAGTCCAGAGCTACCAAGATTACTTGGACCCGGTCTTGCATGATCATCTTCAGAACTGTAAGGAAAGGTCTCCTCGGCATGGTTACCCCCTGACTTTTTGCCTTTGCTGATGCCAAGTTATGATTTGAAAGTGTGCTGGGACCCTGATAACCAGGCCCCAGCACCAGTGTTCTTTCCCTAAACTGTACCTTTGTGTCCACAATTGGCACAACCCTGGCACCCAGGTAAATCCCTTGTAACTGGTACCCCTGGTACCAAGGGCCCTGATGCCAGGGAAGGTCTCTAAGGGGTAGTAATATGCCACTCTGGGGACCCCTCACTCAGCACATGTACACTGCCTCACAGCTTGTGTGTGCTGGTGGGGAGAAAATGACTAAGTCGACATGGCACTCCCCTCAGAGTGCCATGCCAACCTCACACTGCCTATGGCATAGATAAGTCACCCCCTCTAGCAGGCCTTACAGCCCTAAGGCAGGGTGCACTATACCACAGGTGAGGGCATAGGTGCATGAGCACAGCAGGGTAGCCATAAGAGTATATGGTCTGGGAGTCTGTCATACACGAACTCCACAGCACCATAATGGCTACACTGAAAACTGGAAAGTTTGGTATCAAACTTCTCAGCAAAATAAATGCACACTGATGCCAGTGTACACTTTATTGTGAAATAAATCTTAGAGATGCCCCCTGAAAACATACCGGACTTCCAGTGTGGGATGACAAGTTTTTGCCAGCCTGACACACACCAGACATGTTGCTGGCCAAGGGGAGAGTGCCTTTGTCACTCTGTGGCCAGGAACAAAGCCTGTACTGGGTGGAGGTGCTTCTCACCTCCCCCTGTAGGAACTGTAACACCTGGCGGTGAACCTCAAAGGCTCACCCACATTGTTACAGCGCCACAGGGCATCCCAGCTAATGGAGATGCCCACCCCTCCGGCCACTGCCCCCACTTTTGGCGGCAAGGCTGAAGGAGATAATGAGGAAAACAAGTAGGAGTCACTCCCCAGTCAGGACAACCCCTAAGGTGTCCTGAGCTGAGGTGAGGTGACTTACTTTTAGAAATCATCCATCTTGCAGATGGAGGATTCCCCCAATAAGATTAGGGATGTGCCCCCCTCTCCACAGGGAGGAGGCACAAAGGGGGTGTAGCCACCCTCCGGGCCAGTAGCCATTGGCTACTGCCCTCCCAGACCTAAACACACCCCTAAATTGAGTACTTAGGGGCTCCCAGAACCGAGGAAGATAGATTCCTGCAACCTAAAGAAGAAGGACTGCTGACCTGAAGCCCTGCAGTGAAGACTGAGACGACAACTGATTTGGCCACAGCCCCACCGGCCTGTCTCCCTACTTCAAAGAAAACTGCAACAGCGATGCATCCAACAGGGTCCAGCGACCTCTGAAGCCTCAGCGGACTACCCTGCATCTAAAGGACCAAGAAGCTCCCGAGAACAACGGCCCTGTTCAAGAAACTGCAACTTTTTGAAACAAAGAAGCAACTTTTAAAGACCACACATTTCCTGCCGGAAGCGTGAGACTTTCCACTCTGCACCCGACGCCCCCGGCTCGACCTGCGGAAAACTACTTCAGGGAGGACTCCCCGGCGTCTGCGAGCCCGTGAGTAGCCAGAGTTGACCACCCTGAGCCCCCACAGCGACGCCTGCAGAGGAAATCCAGAGGCTCCCCCTGACCGCGACTGCCTGCTTCAAGGAACCCGACGCCTGGAAACCACACTGCACCCGCAGCCCCCAGGACCTGAAGGAGCCGAACTCCAGTGCAGGAGCGACCCCCAGGCGACCCTCTGCCTAGCCCAGGTGGTGGCTACCCCGAGGAGCCCCCCCCTGTGCCTGCCTGCATCGTTGAAGAGACCCCCGGATCTCCCCACTGATTCCTATTAGGAACCCGACGCCTGTTTGCACTCTGCACCCAGCTGCCCCTGTGCCGCTGAGGGTGTACTTTCTGTGCCTGCTTGTGTTCCCCCCCCCGTTGCCCTACAAAACCCCCCCTGGTCTGCCCTCCGAAGACGCGGGTACTTACCTGCTGGCAGACTGGAACAGGGGCACCCCTATTCTCTATAGGTGCCTATGTGTTTTGGGCACCTCTTTGACCTCTACACCTGACCGGCCCTGAGCTGCTGGTGTGGTAACTTTGGGGTTGCCTTGCCCAGGAACTGAGACTTGTAAGTGTCTTACTTACCTCACAATCTAACCAATACTTATCTCCCCCAAGAACTGTTGATTTTTTCACAGTGTCTACTTTTAAAATAGTTTGCCATTTTAACAAAAACTGTATATGTTATTGCTCTAATTCAAAAGTTCCTAACTTACCTGTGTGGAGTACCTTACATTTTATGTATTTACTTCAAATCTTGAGGTTCTAAAAATAAATTAAGAAAATATATTTTTCTATATAAAAACTATTGGCCTGGAGTTAAATCTGAGTGTGTGTTCCTCATTTATTGCCTGTGTGTGTACAACAAATGCTTAACACTACCCTCTGATAAGCCTACTGCTCGACCGCACTACCACAAAATAGAGCATTAGAATTATCTAATTTTTGCCACTATCTTACCTCTGAGGGGAACCTTTGGACTCTGTGCACATTATCTCTCACTTTGATATAGTATATACAGAGCCAACTTCCTACACCAAGGCTCTCCCCACTGCTGAAAGAGACCTTGCGCCACCTCCGGATGGAGACGCCATTCGTGATAGACTATGCATAGACGGCTGAGTTAGTCTGCTCTGGCGTTCAGCGAGTCCGCCAGATGTTGAATCACCAGGGAAATGCCCTGGTGTTCCAGCTATGTCCAGAAGCGGAGAGCCTCATGACAAAGGGTCTGCGACCCCACTCCGTCCTGCTTGTTTCAATACCACATGGCCGTGGGGTTGTCATTGAACACCTGCACCACTTTCCCTTTGAGAGAGGGAAGGAATGCTTTCAATGCAAGTCGGAACGCCCGGGGATCCAAAAGGTTAATGTGGAGCCGGGAGTCCGCCGGAGACCAGAGGACTCTGATCTCTGCCTCTCCCATGCGGCCGCCCCATCCCAGGAGTGATGCATCTGTTACTACTGTGAGATCTGGTTGGGGAAGGGAGAGGGACCTGCCACTGACCCAATCTGGATTCGACAGCCACCAATGCAGGTCTTTCGCAGTTCCATCCGAGATCCGAACCACGTCGGAGAGATTCCCCTGATAATGTGCCCACTGGAACGTCAGGTCCAACTGCAGAGCCCGCATATGCCATCTGCCATTTTGGACCAGCAGGGTGCAGGAGGCCATGAGGCCCAGCAGCCTCAGTCTCATTCTCACCAAAATCCAGGATAGAGGCTGAAACATCGGTATCATAGCCCAAATATCTTGGACTCACTTTTCGGGAGGATAAGCCCGAAAAGGCACAGTGTCCAGAACAGCTCCAATGAAAGGGAGCGTCAGAGAGAGTCAGGTGTGACCTCGGCACGTTGAAAGTGAACCCCAGCGAATGCAGGAGGTTCGCCGTAGTCTGGAGGTGGGAGACAACTTTCTGGGGTGTGTCCGACTTGAACAGCAAGTCGTCGAGGAAGGGGAAGACTGGGACCCCTAACCTGTGCAGATGAGCTGCAATCACTACCGTCACTTTTGTGAACACCCGAGGGGCACTGGTAAGGCCAAAAGGGAGCATGGGGAACTGAAAGCAGTCGTGACCTAACACGAATCGTAGGCAACGTTGGAGGGCCAGCAAAACTGGAATATGGAAATAGGTGTCCTGCATGTCTAATCCAACCATCCTGTCTCCAGGGTAGAAAGGAGGTGAGCCAGGGTTAACATCTTGATCTTATCCTTCTTGAGAAAGAGATTGAGGGACCGGAGGTCTAGGATAGGGTGAAGACCCTTGCCTTTTTTGGGCACCAGAAAGTAGCAAGAATTGCAACCACAACTTACTTCTGGTGCAGAGACCCTCTCTATGGCTCCCTTGGCCAGGAGAGCTTTGACATCTTTGCGGAGAAGTGGCAAATGATCCTCCGACAGGTGATCGAATGATGGTGGCATGGCTGGAGAAGTCTCGAAGGGGAGGGAGTAGCCCCTTCGGATGATCTGCAGAACCCACCTGTCTGTGGTAATGGATTCCCATTGGGGCAGATGATGTGAATTCTGCCGCCAACTGGTCCTGGATGCCCAACGGACTAGGAAGGTTTTGAGGCAGAGGAGGGGGTGGGGGTGGATTGGGCTGCTCACTGACTCCCTGATCCACTAGGTCAGTGGATCCTGCTTCCAAGTCCAGGCAAGGGGTGTACAGCATGTGCCGGTCGGTGGCACGGTAGAAATAAACGCGGTTGAGTGCCCCTTCCGTAGCCATGAAAGGAGTGAGAGGAAGACTGAGGGGTGGGCAAGGAGCGGCTGCGAGGCCAAGGGTCCGGGCCATAGCCCGGGAATCCTTAAAGCACTTAAGCGTAGAGTCTGCTTTGTCGAGTGCCATCAAAGGGCATGTCCATCAAAGATTGCTGGACATCCCCCGAAAAGCAAGACGTCCTTAACCAGGCGTAGCGTCTCAGTGCAACAGTCGATGCAACCGATCTGCCTAGTGAGTCGGTCGTATCCAGTCCACAACGGATCATGAACTGGCTGCGTCTCTCCCATCTGTCATGGTTTGAGATCGAACGGTCCGGGCCTCTTCCGGAACTTGGAAGCACTTGCACGACCGTATCACAGAGTATGGGAATAGCGGCCCAAAAGGCACGTGGTGTTCACGGACCGCAGAGCTAGAGTGGCAGAAGAAAACATCTTCTTTCCTAAGTTATCGAGTCTTTTTGACTCCCTGTCCAGGGGAGCGGTAGGGAATACACCAGAGGATGAAGAACCCTCGATGACAAGGCTCTAAGGCGTAGGGTGTTGGGTAAGGAAATGTGGGTCATTGGGCACAGGCCGATGGTGGCAGTCAATCGTCCTATTCACAGGAGCCCCTGTGTTGGGTTTGGACCAGGTACACAGCAGGACGTCCATAAGTGCTTTGTTGAAGTTAAGAAGGGATTCCGAGTTGGAGGCCTCAGGCTGAAGCACCTCGGTCAGAAGGTTAGGCCTGACACCCGCAGAAGGAAGCTCGAGGTTCAAAACCTCAGCCGCCCTTACCACCATAGAATAAGACTCTCCCGTAGCCACGGTACAGGGAAAGAAGATGCCATTGTCAGGGGAGGTGTCCAACCCACTGGCATCACCCAAATCCTGTACCCAGTCCAGTTCAGGTTCAAGCTGGTCTTCTAAAGGGTCCTGTGACCCCCCCCTCTACACTATCCCCGTATCCATACCCATAGTAATAGGGTTCAGGATCAACCCTGGGCACAGCAGAGCCCATGGAAAACGGAATCTGCGTTGAGCAACGTCGTTCTGGCTCCAGGTCGCTGGGAATGAGTATAGGGCCTACGTTGATTGTGGTCCTAATTGGCATCGGGAGCTTCGACGTCTGGCCTGACGCCAGGGAAAGTCGCGTTGGCAAGACCGGCATCGGGACAGATCTGGTAGCGGATCCTGAGGTGCCCTCTGGAGTAAGGACCGAAGTTGCTGACTTTGAACCCGAGGGGGCCCTCACCGACTCACTTGGGCCCGAAGGCAGCGAGGATTGTCGGGCTGCCCAAATACGAGGCGCATGGCCTCATGGAACTCCTTTAGTTGGGCAGGGGTCACTCTCGAACAGGACCAGGAGCGATGCGGAGTCGAGTGTTGGGCCGCCATGAGCTTCAGGGACCACTCCCTCACAGCTTTCGGGTTCATGGCCCAACACTCTGAGCGCGACTTCGGTCGACCAGAGGCACATGAGGTGCCGATCCGTCACAGACATCATGCAGTGACTGGAGTCACAGGGCTTAAATACGGTCTTACAGGACATCCCTAGATGCATCAAAACTGGTCAAAAACATTCGGTTAGCTCTTCTCCGGATCTACGCGTAGGCTGGCGCGTAAAGAAAAGAACAGACGTCAGCGTGCCGGAGAGGCGCCTATATGCGACCGTGACGTCATCATGGCGACCATGACGTCAACGATGCCCAGAGTCGACGGACGCCACCTAACGGCGCGCAGGAAATTGGCGTGGAAAGTCATGAAAAGAAACTGACGTCAGTTGGACGGGGTGGCGCCTATATACGACCGCAACGTTGGCACGACGCCCGCGGAGTTGACCAACACCACCTAACAGCGTGCAGGGGTACTGCCCGAAGAAAAATTCTCCGGATCCAGTCTGACACCTGGGAAAATTCAAAGGTAAGGAATCTGCAACTAGAAGTCTCTTTCAGATATGGGAAGCTCATGTTTGGAGACCAACTGTTTATTTAATACAAAGGAAACTGCTATTGCAGTTTTGAGGCAAGGTAGAATTTATCCACAGAAAACGACAAACTAGTCTTTGGGAGAACTTATTCAGGTACAATAAAAATACCATTAAAACATTTGTTTGAAGACACTGATACCCTAGTTTTAGGACAAAAATAAATTTACAATGCTGATAAGATATTTAAAGTTGATAGGTAATTAACGTTTAGTGGTGATGTTAATTACTTAGCTCCAAAGGTAACCTGCCGAGAGGCATTTCATATTAATGATCCTTTTTTGATTACAGATGGTAATCCTGCTTGATGTGCACTACAGGCGATCTTGTATAGAGTAACGACTAACGTTATCTTGACTCATGTCATCACTATCATATAACCAATAGTTGTTAGTCTGTTGGGATGACTTTCATTCACCAAAAGAAAATCCTTTTAGAGAAAACGTTGAAGACCTTGGTTTTGGAACAATCAATATAGGGCCTATAAATATTTGTTATATATATGTGCTTTAATGACTTGTATCCCAGTGAGGCGTGGCTTGTCAGGCAAGATGACCTCACATCTTTAGAGCTCAGTCTCGGAACCAGAGATAAATCCACAACCATCCTTTCAAAATCTTGCCGGCAAAGCTTCTCCCTCTGCCTGAGTGAACAGGTAGATGGCGGCGTTTCTGCTTGACTTTTTTGGCTCCCAGGGCGAGCAGCAGAGGTCCCAGCAGCAAGGCCTTCCCAACAGGATGACCTGCATTTCAAGGCAGGAGCTCAAAGAAGCTCACGGCCTTTGGTGCGTAGATCTGGCCTTCCTTAGAGGAAGATGCCAACCCCCCTAACCCAACTGGCAGCTGGACAGATAGGAAAATTAACTATGGAGAAGGCGTGTCACACTTCCAGACTGGGAATAGTTCTAAGGTGACCAGCCTGAAGTGGACACGACTTATTAAATCCTTCCATCTTGCGTGTGGTGGAATGTAGGACCTCTGGACAGGGTGATGCCCACTCCCCACAGGAAGTGTAGTGACCCCAAGGGTAAGTAGCCCACTCACTACTACTCTTCACTCCACTTATTCCCAACTAAATTGAGTATTTTGCTAGATACAAAAGAAGGCATGGACAAGAAGCCTGCTGAACCAGACAGCCAAGAAGCACGCCTGACTTGGCTACAGCCCTGATGGCCTGCCTGTTGCACCAGACCCTCGTGGAGTAAATGACCTGTCCTGCCACTGCAGCCTCCAAGAAACTGGGAGAGCTGCCAGTGCTTTGCCAATCGCAAGGAGGAATTCCCTTGGAGTACAGAAGCTACTCCCATGCATCCGCAGGAACGCGAAAAAGACCTGAGAGGACTGGGACTGCCAGAGGCCCGATGCTAGACATCACCACTGCACCCGAGCAGCCCAGCCCATGTTGAAGTGTGCCAACTGTGTCAGTATGGTTCCCAGGCCCTCAAGAAAAGAAGCCCACCCTGTGCTTCCCAGTGTGGACTTCATGACAGCATCTGCAAACTGTTTACGCAAACCTCCTCGGCAACCAAGAGTGACCAGGAGCCAAAGACCTGGCACCCTAGGATACCCTTTGCACCCCCTCGGACCCAGGATAAAAGAACCAAGGATGTCCCCACGTCTCCCCATCTCATGAGACCAGAGCCCACTTGTTGGCATGGTGTTGGACCTGGCCCGTTCTACAGGGCCATCCCTAACATTTTTGACTTCTTACTCCTACTTTTTCTGACCTCTTTTTGTTGGCTCATGGACTCTGAGCACTTCATCACTGCTGATCAGTGCTAAAGTGCAGATGCTCTCCCTTCTAAATTTGGTATGATTGGCTTACACCCAATTGGCACATTTAATTTACCTGCAAGTCCCTTGTGCAGTGGTATCCCTATACCTGGGGCCTGTAAATTAAATGCTACTAGTGGGCCTGGAGCTCAGCTTGCGCCACCCACAGAAGTAGGCTTTCAAACCGGTCTCAGGCCTGCTACCGCAGGGCCTGCGTGCAGTTTACTGCCACAAGGACCTCGCATCTAAATTTAATTGGCAGGCCTGGAAGTCCCCAGGCCATAGCTAGCCCTATTGGCAGGGTGCTGTGTGGGTAATAGGCAGGACATGTGTCAGGTTGTGTGGCCTGTCCTGCCTATTTGGTTCCTCGCTTCTGTGAGTGTTGCCTCGCTCATAGGATTGCATAAGAAATGACCTAACATACATCTAAGTGGTATTGTCTAATCTACGAGGAGTAGCATAGGCATGTTTGTTATGGTTGTAATGGTACTGAGATAATGCTGCTTACTTGTGTATGTAAATTTTTTGATTTTTTTTAAATTACCATTATAGAAATGCCACTTTTAGAAAGTGGGCATTTCTCTGTGCTTATGACTCTGGTGTTGTGCAGCTTGACTCCAATCCATGTCTGGGGCAGGGTGACAGCTGGGCCTGTACACAGGGAGGGTGGGGGTGTCATTCACAAGAGTGCATCTGCATACTGAATGGTCGTCCTGGGCTTGGATAGGTAAGGCACACCTGCATTTCTAAAGGCTGTGCCCTGCCATCAAACAAAGGGCTCATTAACGTCCCCCCCCCTTCATATCCCCCCCAAGCTGCTGTATGGAGCCAGTGCTGAAGGAGAAAAGGGACACTCCTTGAACCAGTTTGTACTGTTTGGAACCCCTTCTCGTGGAGACTGTGTAAAATGAGTATATGCACAGGGGGTATTCCCCCACATTTTTTTTAGACACCAACAGACTACTGAACTGGACACTGGATACTGCAGGAAGGACTCGCCAGGAGCCACCTTGGGACTGCTGCTGTTGTGCTGACTTATGACCTGCTAGGTCATTTGAAAGGGACTGCCACTGCGTCTTAACCCCTGTGCTGGCCTGCTTGCTTGGGCCCTGCAGCCTTGAGCCCCATTGCTATCTCCAGGTGCTGGGTAATGTGCCTACTTTCCCCCCTCTTTGGTATAGAGGGAAGCAATGTATTCCTTCCCCCTGTAAAGTGGGTGAAGAGAGCTTTATCCCCTTTCCGATTGCCAGGCGTTTTTTTTTTTTTTTTTGGGGGGGGGGGGGGGGGCCTGCAGTGCGGGAGAAGCACTTTCCTTTAATTGTTGTCCGAAGCACCTCCGTCCTCTTGTGTGCATCCACCCTTCCCGGTGTGAAGAGGTTGCATGGAGCCGCTGGCAGCATGGACACAGCATGCTCCTGAGGGTCCCCCCCGGGGCACAAGCAGGCACCTGCTATGGTGCCCCCACCGCCGCGGCCCAAGCATCAACACTAAGGGGCACCCGCTCACCTGGAGGCACAGAGGAGATGGCGGATGCCTGCCGGGCGGGCACGAGAAGGAGATTCCCGCCGGTCAGGTGGGGGAAAAGCAGGATTTTGTGCTCCGAGCCCGGAGGTTTGTCTCAGCGGGATCGCTACATCCCAGGGAGCAACGCCAGGAGTCGAAGAGAGTGAAGAAGTTTTACCGGCCGGGTAAGAAGGCAAGGAGTCCTACTGCGCAGGAGTGCGGGGCTTTGCGCCCCCAAGCCAGGAGGCTCACCGTAATAACATAGCTCTCCTGATTGGGGAGCTGGAAGCGTTCGCACCGCACGTCTGGCGGATGTCACTTTGCAAGCGTGGAGCCTATTGAGGCTTCCCCACCCGCATAGAAGGCCTGTGAACCTCCCCCCTATCTCCACCCCCCCTCTCCACTCCAACCCTTCCCCCCAATACCTCTGGGAGCATACCTTGTGGGGCCATCACTCGATCCACTGGCAGGACTTGGAGGGATCCTCAATGGAGGCCCCACTCTGGAATAGGTGGGCAGGGTCTCCTGGAGCCTGTGGGTTGCTCTCACCGTACTACTGGATATATGGTAGAGGTGCAGGTGCACAGTATTCACATGGTATTACTGATAATACATGACAGCCATGGTGAGAGTTCATGAGATATGGGAGTAATTCCTATGTTGTCTCTCCTATGTACATTCATGATAATGTCTTGGCATCTGTGGTGATGGTGCATTCATGATAATGTCCTGGCATTTGTGGTGATACGTTTATCCCGACATGTACATTCTTGGTAACAATGACAACCTGAATACTGCTTGTGTTGCAGAATTTATGCTTACTTGAATACTGCTTATTGTTGCAGAGTACTAGCAACGTGTGTGATGTTCTGACAACTGCTTGTGTAGCAGGGTATTTATTACTGATACAGGTCATGTTTGGTCTAATGATGTTTTATGCAACACAGCTTATATAACCTGTTGCGTTTCCTTTGCGGTGTATTTATTGTGGCACATGTTGTGTGTGTTGTGCAAAGGCTTTACACATTGCCTCTGGGATAAGCCTGACTGCTTGTGCCAAGCTACCAAAGGGGTGAGCAGGGGTTATCTTTAGTGTGCAACTCCCTCGCCCTGACTAGAGTGGTTGGGTTCTGCCTGGCTTAGGAGCATACCCTAGCCAGCCAGAAACCCCATTTTTAACACTTGGTCAGACTGGAGTCCCAGTCCACACCTGCAGAGCGATTCTGCGGGCTCCCCCTGCAACTGCGAGGAACTCCAGTACTGGACCCAATGCCAGAAGACAACCCTGCACCTTCGCCTACAGCCCGAGGAGGCGTGGACTGACTGTGTACCCATGTACCAGAGGACCTAAGGTTGGGTGACCAGGCCCCACTGATTTGCTAGGAAAGTCCTGTTTTTTTACCAGCTTGCCCAGCAGATTTTGGGAAATTTAGCCCATGGACCAGTTTTTTGAGAGGGCCGCCTGAAAACGGTGAGAGCTGATATTTTTGCTTAACAAAGCAGAGGTAGTGCTCAGGTGTTACGAGAAAGCAATTTAATTAACACATTATACTGGCTTAAAAAATTTCATTTTATTTATGTTCTCAGTGCCTCTTCTGTAATTTTGTGCTGATGAGCGATGTCATTTGGTGCGCTCAGTTGACATGAAATTGTAGTCCTCTTATTTTTGTGAAATGTCCAGGTTTTCAGCTTTAAAATTCTGGTCACCCTTCCTAAAGGGACGGGTTCCCCTGGACTGTCCTTCAAGTCCATCCTCACAGCAACTTTGTAACCGGACCGATCCCTATAGACTCAAATGGGACATCCAACGCCGCAACACACCTATGCACCCAGACACACCAGAACTCTCAGAGGTGACCTGTTGGTGTGGGGTCTTGGCCCTTGCCCCAAACTCACCTTAAGTCCAGGAGATTGGTCCCATACCTCACTGTACTCTACCTAGTTTGCTGTCATTGTTATCCTCCATAGGATTGCATTGCAGCTTCCTGCAAAATGCACTAAGTGTCGACTTTTGTAAACTCTAAAAATTCATAACTCTAAAAGTACTCATCTGACTTCGGTGATCTTGGTATCAAAGTTTACATATAAGTATGTTATTTTTATAAATTGTTGACTGATTTCTTTATTGAGTGTGTCTCATTTACAGTATGAGTGTGCCTTACGTGCTTAGTACCACCCTCTAATATGCCTAACTGCTCGGCCACACTATCCAAAAAGAGAGCATTTGGGATGTCATTTGTGCCTCTATGATTTATCTGGGGGTTGCTTGGACTCTTTGTACAGGGTACTTCATTTTGGGCCACTATATAAACAGCCAGCTTCCTACAGCTGCTCTACATGGTATATCTGCAAAACTGAAGCCTCTGGAGTCCAAACTAGATACACTGGTCACAGATGTCTGTAGGAAAGTAACATCTTTCTTACATAGTTACCTCCACTTTTTACCTGGTGTCAGTGTGTTTAAACTGTGGTACACTGGGATCCTGCTAACCAGGACCCCAGTGTCTGTGCTCTCTCCTCTAAATTTGGTTGCTGGTAAACTTTTTCACCCCACAATTGGCATACTGGTACACCCATGTAAGTCCATAGTATATGGTACCTAGGTACCCAGGGCACTGGTACACAAGGGGACTACCATGGCCTTCTGCATGTGTTTTGCCACTCATGGGAGCCATTGCAAACTGTGTCTGCAGGCCTGCTGTTGCATTCTGCATGAAATGGTGCACGCACCTTTCACTTAGGATATAAAGCTTGCCTTAAATCCTGGTCACATCACTTATACACTAAGTCACCCCTATTGTAGGCCCTTCAGCCCAAGGGCAGGGCGCATGTCCCTAAGTATACCCTTTCAAACACCAGACTCCATTCTCTGGACTTAGTGCGGACACTGGTCAGCACGAGTAGTCCAACTATACAATCACTTCTCCGAACCAAGGCATGTTTGGTATCAAACATGTTGGAATCCTGCAACTACATCGATTCCAGTGCTAGTTGCATGATCCCATGTACTCAGAGGGTCCTTAGAGAATCCCCCAGTTCTGCATATGCAGCCTTACGTGGTCTGTCTGCCAGCCCACGCTGCTGCCCACCTGCTGGTGAGCCTAACTCAAACAGGGGAAGGCAGAACAAAGGATTTCCTGCAAGAGAGGTGTGGGCTGGGCTGGGCTGGCCTCTGAGAGCCACCAGACTGCTTTGAAAAGTATATTTGGTGCCCTCCTTACATAATCCTGTTTGCACCAGTTCAGGTACCCCCAAGATCCTGCTCTGCAGGCATCTAAAGATGACCGGCTGGTGGATCCTGCTTTCCCACGAACGTTGAAAGGCTCTGCAACACAGGTGGTGGTTCTGTGTCCCTCTTGTCTTCTGATCCACTTGGGAAACTATGGGCCCCTGCTGCAGCCACTGGAACGGAAGACCTGAGCACCGCAACTGTTGTTCTAGCCAAGGCTTGTTTGCCCTTCTCCAAGAAGATCTTCAGGCACCAAGAAGCCCCAGCACTCTACAACTCTAAGATCAGCTTCCACTCTTCAGCTCCTGCGACGAGACTCCTATTTTGTTGTGCTGTTGAGGCCTCCCTGCGACCCCCTGTGCCTGCTTCACTTGGATCACTTGTGAGGGTTACATCGACTCTAGCTTGATTTTTTTCTGCTGAAGGCCTGCCCTGACTCTTTCAAGGGTCGAATCACTAGGGCCTAGCTGGTCCTCAAAAGCCGACAACTTAACTTGCAACTACTATTTGCATTTGCCAAGGCTTGTTGGTGGTCCTGCTGCTCACTGACCCTCCTGCACTCCATCGACCGACATGAGACAGCTTGTGGGCGTCTTCAAGAATCTCCTGCTTCCCCCTGGACTCAGTAGCTGGATGCCTCCTTCACCGTCCTGCAGGAACTTTACCTCCAAAAGGGTAGGCACTGCCTACCTGCACTGTCCGGACACCTCCAAGTAGTCTGGACAATGTCCCCTTCTATTTCAGGTCTCTCTCGTCTGGAATCCACCTTTGGGTTCCACTGACCTGGTCCACAGGTTGCAACAGCAGCTGGACAACCAAGGCCTCCTTTGACTCCAACAAGGGGATCCAACTTAATTTCACCCATATGCACCTGAGCTTCCTTGCATAGGTACTCCTGTCTTTTGGGTATCCATAGGTGGGGGCGCACTCCAACCTTCTTTGTACCAACTGGTTTCCTCATGATCCACTGGGAAGGGTCCTGAATCCATAAAAATCCAACTGCAACAGTCCTGTGTTAGTCTATGGGACACCCAGCTCGATGAGAAGAAAACAAGTTACTTACCTGTAACTACAGTTATCCAGTATTGGTATCTTTCATAAATTAACATGCTTGAATCATCCCCGTCGAAGTGGGAGTCCCACGGTACATAAAATAGCAATAAATAATAAAAAAAATGTTTTTTTGCCATAGTCTATAATGGAGCCAGCAATTGCTCACATAGCCTATCCATGTCCTTTTGTGAAAGGACCCAAACCTGCCTGCTGTCCAATCAGGCACCAGCACCCTCTAGAACCTTCTCCAGAGAAGCTCCCTTCCTCAGATTTTCCAGCACGAGAGTGAAAAATTAGAACCTGAGAGGAAATGCGAGCATCAAAGGGGAGGAGGGTGGGTCGCATGTTAATTTATGAAAGATACCAATACTGGATAACTGTAGTTACAGGTAAGTAACTTGTTTTCTTATCTAGTATTGGATCTTTCATAAATTCACATGCTTGAATCTGAATAGACAGCAGTATGGTTGATAAACATTGTATCCAGCGTGGGTGGAGGGCGCGAGCATGAAAACCCTCTATCTCCAATATAAATAATAATCATAGTAAACTCATACATTTCTGATCGTGAGTTACGAAGGAATACAGATACTTTAAGTACGTGTACATAAATACTAAATTCATGCTGTAAATACCGATATAAACATATATACATACACACACACACATATATATATATATATATATATATACACACATATACACATGCATATATAGATGCACATCTATAAATACATAAATACACCTTACATATTCACATGGAAGCATAATAGAATGAAAATGTCACTTACCCAGTGTACATCTGTTCGTGGCATCAGTCGCAGTAGATTCGCATGTTCTGCAATAGCTCGCCATCTGGTGTTGGGCCGGAGTGTTACAAGTTGTTTTTCTTCGAAGAAGTCTTTCGAGTCACGGGACCGAGTGACTCCTCCTTTTGTCTCCATTGCGCATGGGCGTCGACTCCATCTTCGATTGTTTTTCCCCGCAGAGGGTGAGGTAGGAGTTGAATTGTAGTAATAGTGCCCATGCAATGGAGTGACTAAGTATACACCTATTTAAGGTTGAGATGATACATATATAAATAATTGAAGGTAACTTCCAAACTGCTACAGGCTCCCGGGGAGGCGGGTGGGCACATGCGAATCTACTGCGACTGATGCCACGAACAGATGTACACTGGGTAAGTGACATTTTCAGTTCGATGGCATCTGTCGCTGTAGATACGCATGTTCTGCATAGACTAGTAAGCAGTTATTTCCCCAAAAGCGGTGGATCAGCCTGTAGGAGTGGAAGTAGTCTGAAATAATGTCCTTAATACAGCTTGACCTACTGTGGCTTGTTGTGCGGATAACACGTCTACACAGTAGTGCTTGGTGAATGTGTGAGGCGTAGACCATGTGGCTGCCTTACATATTTCTTGCATTGGGATGTTTCCTAGAAAGGCCATGGTAGCACCTTTCTTTCTGGTTGAGTGTGCCCTTGGTGTAATGGGCAGCTGTCGTTTAGCTTTAAGGTAGCAGATTTGGATGCATTTAACTATCCATCTGGCTATACCTTGTTTTGAAATTGGGTTTCCTGCATGAGGTTTTTGAAATGCAATAAAGAGTTGTTTAGTCTTTCTGATGTTCTTTGTTCTGTCAATGTAATACATCAATGCTCTTTTGACATCTAATGTATGTAGTGCCCTTTCAGCTACGGTATCTGGCTGTGGAAAGAACACTGGAAGTTCCACTGTTTGATTTAGATGGAACGGTGAAATAACCTTTGGCAAAAATTTAGGATTGGTCCTTAGGACGACTTTATTTTTGTGTAGTTGTATAAAAGGTTCCTGTATAGTAAACGCCTGAATCTCGCTTACTCTTCTCAGGGAAGTAATGGCGATGAGAAATGCCACCTTCCAGGTTAGGAACTGTATGTCGCAGGAGTGCATGGGTTCAAAAGGTGGACCCATAAGTCTAGTTAGGACAACATTTAGGTTCCATGAAGGAACAGGTAGTGTTCTTGGTGGTATAATTCTCCTAAGGCCCTCCATGAATGCTTTAATGACTGGTATTTTATATAGGGAAGTTGAATAGGTAGTCTGCAGGTATGCAGATATTGCTGCAAGGTGAATCTTAATGGAAGAGAAAGCTAGGTTAGATTTTTGTAAGTGAAGCAAGTAACCCACTACATGTTCTGGAGTTGTGTGTAATGGTTGTATTTGATTAATATGGCAGTAGCAAACAAACCTCTTCCATTTACTTGCATAGCAGTGCCTGGTGGATGGCCTTCTTGCTTGTTTTATGACTTCCATACATTCTTGGGTAAGTTGTAAGTGCCCGAATTCTAGGATTTCAGGAGCCAGATTGCTAGATTCAGCGATGCTGGATCTGGGTGTCTGATCTTTTGGTTGTGCTGTGTCAACAGATCTGGCCTGTTGGGCAATTTGATGCAGGGTACCACTGATAGGTCTAGCAGCGTTGTGTACCAGGGTTGCCTTGCCCAAGTTGGTGCTATCAATATGAGTTTGAGTTTGCTTTGACTGAGTTTGTTTACCAGGTAAGGAAGGAGAGGGAGAGGAGGAAAAGCGTAAGCAAATATCCCTGACCAGTTCATCCATAGGGCATTGCCTTGGGATTGTTTGTGTGGGTATCTGGATGCGAAGTTTTGGCATTTTGCGTTCTCCCTTGTCGCAAACAAGTCTATCTGAGGTGTTCCCCAGAGTTTGAAATAAGTGTTCAGAATTTGGGGGTGAATTTCCCATTCGTGGACCTGTTGGTGATCTCGAGAGAGATTGTCTGCGAGTTGATTTTGTATCCCTGGTATAAACTGTGCAATTAGGCGAATTTGGTTGTGAATTGCCCAATGCCAAATTTTTTGTGCTAGCAGGCTTAACTGCGTGGAGTGCGTCCCTCCCTGCTTGTTTAGATAATACATTGTTGTCATGTTGTCTGTTTTGACGAGAATGTATTTGTGAACTATTATTGGTTGGAAAGCTTTTAGTGCTTGAAAAACCGCTAGAAGTTCTAGGTGATTGATATGCAGTTTTGTTTGATGTACGTTCCATTGTCCTTGTATGCTGTGTTGATCGAGGTGTGCTCCCCACCCTGTCATGGAAGCATCTGTTGTTATTACGTATTGTGGCACTGGGTCTTGGAAAGGCCGCCCCTTGTTTAAATTTATGTTGTTCCACCACAGAAGCGAGAGGTAAGTTTGGCGGTCTATTAACACCAGATCTAGAAGGTGACCCTGTGCTTGAGACCACTGTGATGCTAGGCATTGTTGTAAGGGCCTCATGTGCAGTCTTGCGTTTGGGACAATGGCTATGCATGATGACATCATGCCTAGGAGTTGTAATACCATCTTTGCCTGTATCTTTTGTGTTGGATACATGCGTTGTATGATGGTGTTGAAATTTTGAATTCTTTGTGGACTTGGAGTGGCTACTCCTTTTGATGTGTCTATTATGGCTCCCAGGTATTGTTGTACCTTGCGTGGCAGAATTTTGGATTTTGTGAAATTGACGGTGAACCCTAGTTTGAAGAGGGTTTGTATGATATGATTTGTGTGATTTGAGCACTGTATTAACGAATGGGCCTTGATTAGCCAGTCGTCTAGATATGGGAACACATGTATTTGCTGCCTTCTTATGTGTGCTGCGACTACTGCTAGACATTTGGTAAAGACTCTTGGTGCGGTTGTTAATCCGAAAGGCAGTACCTTGAATTGGTAATGTATTCCTTTGAATACAAACCTTAGGTATTTCCTGTGCGATGGGTGTATTGGTATATGGAAATAAGCATCCTTGAGGTCTAAAGTTGCCATGTAGTCGTGCAGTTTTAGCAATGGCAATACTTCTTGTAGTGTGACCATGTGGAAGTGGTCTGATTTGATGAAAGTGTTCACTACTCTGAGGTCTAGGATTGGTCTCAGCGTTTTGTCCTTCTTTGGTATCAGAAAGTACAGTGAGTAAACTCCTGTGTTTATTTGTGTGTTTGGCACTAATTCGATTGCATTCTTTTGCAATAGTGCCTGCACTTCTATCTCCAGGAGATTGGAATGGTGTGTTGTTAAATTTTGTGCTTTTGGTGGTATGTTTGGAGGGAATTGTAGAAATTCTATGCAATAACCATGTTGGATAATTGCTAGAACCCAAGTGTCTGTAGTGATTTCCTCCCATGCTTTGTAATAATGACCTATTCTTCCCCCCACTGGTGTTGTGTGGAGGGGGTGAGTGACATGTGAGTCATTGTTTAGTAGTAGGGGTTTTGGGGCTTTGAAATCTCCCTCTATTTCTAGGGAATTGCCCTCCTCTATATTGTCCCCGAAAACCTCCTCTATACTGTCCCTGGTAAGTGGACGGTGTTGCTTGTGAGGTGCTGGCTTGTGTGCTTTGACCCCGAAACCCCCCTCGAAAGGGCGTTTTACGGAATGTGCTGTAATTCCCTCTGCTCTGCGGGGAGTAGAGTGCGCCCATGGCTTTGGCAGTGTCCGTATCTTTTTTGAGTTTCTCAATCGCTGTGTCCACTTCTGGACCGAACAGTTCTTTTTCATTAAAAGGCATATTGAGAACTGCTTGTTGAATCTCTGGTTTAAATCCAGACGTTCGGAGCCATGCATGCCTTCTGATAGTTACAGATGTATTAATTGTCCGTGCAGCTGTATCTGCAGCGTCCATGGAGGAACGTATCTGGTTGTTGGAGATGGTCTGTCCCTCTTCAACCACTGGTTTTGCCCTATTTTGGAAGTCCTTGGGCAGATGTTCAATGAGATGTTGCATCTCGTCCCAGTGGGCTCTGTCATAGCGCGCAAGTAGTGCCTGGGAGTTCGCGATGCGCCACTTGTTTGCAGCTTGTGCTGCGACTCTCTTACCAGCTGCATCGAACTTGCGGCTTTCTTTATCTGGGGGTGGTGCATCTCCAGATGTGTGAGAGTTGGCCCTTTTCCTAGCTGCTCCTACAACAACAGAGTCTGGTGGCAGCTGTGTAGTGATGAAAACCGGGTCCGTAGGAGGCGGCTTATACTTTTTTTCCACCCTTGGTGTGATTGCCCTACTTTTGACCGGCTCCTTAAATATGTCTTTTGCGTGCCGGAGCATACCAGGGAGCATAGGCAGGCTTTGGTAGGAGCTGTGGGTGGAGGAGAGTGTGTTGAACAAGAAATCATCCTCGACCTGTTCTGAGTGGAGGCTTACGTTGTGAAATTGTGCTGCTCTAGCCACCATCTGAGTACGCGGTGCTGTCTTCTGGTGGAGATGGCTTTGTAGGGTATGCCTCCGGGCTGTTATCGGACACTGGGGCGTCGTATAGGTCCCATGCGTCCTGATCTTGGTCACCCTGGCTCATGGTGGTGTGAGCTGGGGAGTGTGATGGAGTTTGTGCTGGTGAAACGTTAATCACGGGCGGAGGAGAGGGTGGTGGTGTAACTCTTTTTACCACTTTTGGTTGTGGTGCTTGTTCCGTCTGGAACTCCAACCTTCTCTTTCTCCTAATGGGGGGAAGGGTGCTTATTTTTCCTGTCCCCTGCTGAATGAAGATACGCTTTTGCGTATGGTCCACATCAGTTGCTTGTAGCTCTTCCTCAAACCTATGCCTTTGCATTTGGGAGGTTAGCGAGTGCTCTTCTGTATAAGAGCCTGAAGCTGGGTCGCTTGCAGTTTGTTTCGGCATCGAAACTTTGTCTGCGTGTTTTTTCGGCTCCGAGGTGACTTTTTTTCTTTTCGGGGCCGAAACCTCTCGGCGTCGATCTGTTTCGGTGCCGCTGTCTCGGCGTCGAGCCGTGTCCACACCTGCATCTCGGTGTCGAGGCTTGTCTCCAGCACTTTCTCGGTCCCGAGAAGGCTGCGTGCCGGTGTCTCGACCGGAGTCGGACGATCTCGGCACTGTTTGGGCCTTTTTCGGTGCCGACGGTCGGTCACCGAATTTATGGGTCGAGCCATGGCCTGGTGGCAGTGGCGTCCCCTGGGCCTTGTAAATGTTTCTTTGTGTGGTTTTCGACGTCTTACTCACGGTTTTGTGTATCGTCGAATCCTTCGGAGTCTGAGTCTTGGATCGAGAAGGTACCTTCTTCTTCCTGTTCCTCGAACTCCCGTTGGGCTGTCGGTGCGGACGCCATTTGAAGTCTTCTGGCTCGACGGTCTCGGAGTGTTTTTCGGGACCGGAACGCACGACAGGCCTCGCAGGTGTCTTCGCTGTGCTCAGGTGACAGGCACAGGTTGCAGACCAAGTGTTGGTCTGTGTAGGGGTATTTATTGTGGCATTTGGGGCAGAAACGGAACGGGGTCCGTTCCATCGGCGTTCTTCAGCACGCGGTCGGGCCGACCAGGCCCCGACGGAGGATCGAAAAACTACCCCGAAGGGCACCGGAGCTCTTCGATCTTCGATGCGGTGTGGAATCTAAGTACGCCGATCCCGAACGCAACAATACCGACGAAAATCTTCCGAAATTAGCTAATTTTCCGTTCCTAAACTCGGAGCGACAGGAACACGTCCGAACCCGATGGCGGAAAAAAAACAATCGAAGATGGAGTCGACGCCCATGCGCAATGGAGACAAAAGGAGGAGTCACTCGGTCCCGTGACTCGAAAGACTTCTTCGAAGAAAAACAACTTGTAACACTCCGGCCCAACACCAGATGGCGAGCTATTGCAGAACATGCGTATCTACAGCGACAGATGCCATCGAACACATGGTTATTTGCATTTCAAACCATATGTCTATAAGTAAGGAAAGGTCTCACCTTAATGAAAGAGATGGCGTAGCACAGCTTGTCCTACTAGAGAGTCTGTTCTTTGTGATGACTCCAAACAATAGTGCTGCGTAAAGGAGTGCGTAGTTTTCCATGTCGCAGCCTGGCAAATTTTATCAAGGGCAATACCTTGAAACAAAGCAGCCGATGTGGAGACTGCTCTTATGGAGTGGGCTCTCGGGCGCCTAGTCAAGGGTTTTCCTGCCTTGGTGTGACAAAATTGGATTGTCGAAGAAATCCATCGGGCTATAGTGGCCTTGGTTACTCCTGTTCCCTGTCGTCCCAGAGAATAAGATACTAGGAGTTGGTCTGATTTTCTGATGTGTTTGGTACTTTGCAGATAACATTTTAGGCATCGTTTGATGTCCAAAGAGTGGAGAGTTTTCTCTGCTATCGTAGTAGGGTTTGGAAAAAAGGTTCGTAGAATAACGGGTTCATTGAGGTGGAACGAAGATGGAACCTTGGGAATATATTTGGGATTGGTTCGGAGCATAACGAAGTCTTCAGAGAAAACTAAAAAGGGTTCTTTAGTAGTGAACGCCTGTATATCACTGACTCTCCTGGTAGAGGTGAGAGCGAGCAAGGTTGACACTTTCCAGGTGATGTACTTGAGCTCCGCCCTATGAAAGGGTTCAAAAGGAGCTTTCATGAGTTGGGAGAGGACAATATTAAGATGCCACTCTGGCGGAGGTAAGCGTACCGGAGGAAAGGTGCGGAACAGCCCTTTCATAAACCGTTTGATGACTCTGGATGAGCCGATAGATGGCATGTCAGCCGATCGTCTGTAAGAGGCTATAGCTGCTAGGTGAATCTTGACTGATGCATGGGAAAGACCAGCTTTGGAGAGAGAGAGCAGGTAAGAAAGAATTTGCTCAGGATTAATCTGAAATGGGTGAAAGTTATTCTGAGAGCACCAAACACAGAATCTCTTCCATTTGAGTTTGTATGTCTTGTTCGTGCTCTCTGCTCGTGCCTTAAATAATATAAGTCTACATTCTTGATCAATGTTCATATCTTGGAACTCTCTGTACTCAGGAGCCAAGCATGCAAGTGTAGTGAAGTTGGGTCGGGATGTAAGATGAGACCCTGATTCTTCGTTAGAAGATTGTGGTTGCAAGGGAGGCGGACTGGATTGGCTACTGACCGGAGTAGGAGCTTCGTGTACCAGTACTGCCTGGGCCACTTGGGGGCTATGAGAATGATCCTGCAGCATTCGGTCTTCATTTTCCTGAGGAGCCTGGGAATCAGAGGAATAGGGGGAAAAGCGTATGCAAAGATCCCAGACCATCTTATCAAAAGAGCATTTCCCCACGACGCTGGGAGTGGGTATCGACTGGCGTAAAACTGGCATTTGGCGTTCAGATTGGTGGCGTTCAAGTCTAGGATCGGCCGACCCCATAGTTGGAAGATGTCCTCGAGTATGGTCTGGTTGAGTTCCCACTCATGACAGTTGTCGTCCGTCCTGCTGAGAGAGTCCGCTAGAGCATTGTTGACCCCAGCCAGGAGCTCCGCCCTGAGGCGGACGTTGTTCAGTGTGAGCCAGTTCCAGAGAGACTGAGCTTCTCTTGAGAGGGAGAGGATCTTGTTCCTCCCTGCTTGTTGATGTAGAACATGCTTGTTGTGTTGTCTGTTCTGACTAACACTGATGATCCTGCGATGCGTGGCAGAAAAGCTTTGAGCGTGAGATGAATCGCCTTCAGCTCTAATAGGTTTATGTGCATCTCTTTTTGGAGCTTGGACCATCTTCCTTGAATACGCATGTCCTGTAAATGGCCTCCCCATCCTTCCAAGGAGGCGTCCATGGTGATGACGAAATCTGTTATTGGTGCCAGAAAAGTTAGACCGTGGGAGAGGTGGTTGATGTGAGACCACCATTCTAACGCCTGCCGAATCTTTGGTGTGATAGTTATTAAGTCGTCGAAGGATCCTTGCGACTGGGTCCATTGAAGTTGCAGTTCTTCTTGCAGCGGCCTCATTTTGAGTCTTGCTAGCCGTACTAGGACTATGGCTGAGGAAATCATGCCCAGAAGCGATTTGAATAGTCGTACTGAAACAAACTTTCTTGCGGAGATTGTGACAGCCAATTGGGTCAGCTTCTGATGCCTTACTAGGGTAAGATATGCCTTGTTTTGGATAGTGTCTAATTCTGCTCCCAGGAAAACTCTCCTGCATGCGGGAAGCACGACTGACTTCTGTAGGTTCACTGTCAGACCCAAACCGTTGAATAGTTTTAGGCAGGCGTTTGTCGCTTTGGAAGCTAGTAGAGATGACGGAGCTTTTATGAGCCAGTCGTCCAGGTATGGGAACACCTGGAAACCCTTGCTTCTGAGGGAGGCTGCGACCGGGCCAGAAGGCTGAATACTTTCGCTTGAAGCAGACGAAGATGGAGAGACCTGCCTGATGTTGGTGGGTGAAGCGGTGGCTTTTGTGTGAATTCCAGGGTATGACCTCGTCACTATATCCAGCACCCATCTGTCTGATGTTATTTTCTTCCACTCCTGGATGAAGTTGGAAATGTTTGCTCCTATTTACTGATGTCGTGGGCATTGGGGGAGCATAGCCGGTGCCTGTAGAAGATCATTGTTTTCTGGGTTGATCTCTGGATTGCGAACCCTGCCTTCGTTTGCCTCCTTGTCTGGTATAGGAGGCAGTCGATGATTGCCTGTACTGCTGGTGGTATGAAGGCCTGTACTGGGATTGCTGGTATTGTCTATGGAAGAAACCTCGAAATGAGATGAAACCTCTTCCTCTAGCCCCTCGAAAGGGCTGTTTCCGGTACTGCAGGGTACCCAGGGACTAGGCGGTGTCCGTGTCCGTCTTGATGGCTTGAAGTGCGTCATCCACATGTTTGCCAAATAGAGATTCGCGCCATCGTAAGGCATGTCTAGGATTCGGGACTGCACTTCTGGTCTAAAAGATGTGGCCTTGAGCCAACCTTGCCGTCGTAAGACCGCAGCACCCGCTAGTTGGCGGAAACCAGTAGAGGCTATGTCAAGAGCGCAGTCGATAATTTCTTCCGACGTACGCTCACCTTCTTGTAGGATCTTTCGTGCCTCTGCTTGTTTATTTTCAGGGATGAGGTCCAGGAAAGGTTGCATGTCGGACCACATTTGGCAGTCATACCGGCCTAGAATCGCTAAAGAATTTGCTGCCCTGACAGTAATTGCAGACATGGAGGAGAATCTCTTGCCTATATTGTCCAGTCTGCGACCTTCCTTGTCTGCAGGAGTAGAGATAGGCGTCGATGGATTTTTGGAGCGCCTTTGAGCAGCCTGTGAGATCACTGAGTCAGTCTTTGGATGGCCAGTAAGGCATGCCGGAGAATCTTGGGTTGCCTTGTATTTCTTATCCAGTTTTTGTGGAACAGGAGGAACCGTAGCCGGGTTTCGCATAATCTTTGTGCCCTCGCTCAATAATCAATAATTGGAATGGACCGTACCGACTTCCGTGATTGCTCCTTGAAATCATGTAGGAAACATTCCGACTGGGAGACAGATGTTGGAAGGTGAAAACGTACCGCAGCTCTGTCCATAAGATTATGGAAACCACCTATGTCCTCGGGCAGAGAATCAGAGGGGCGAGGAGGTGGTGGAGAAGGAGTGGGGGCCAAGTAATCATCCCATTCCTCGGTAGGATGTTGTGGGGTGGAAATTTCCCCTTCTTGTTCCTCTTCCCCTGAAGTGGAACCTTCATCTCTGGGGGGTGCAGCTAACACCGAGTGGGATGTCAATCTTGGAGTAGCTGGAAGAGGAGGAGCAGCATTAACTGGTGTCACCGGAGAGACTGGCGCTGGTGGTTGATCTGCAGCTGCCAGTGGGAACCTTCTCCTATAATCCTGAAGCATGGATTGTAAATCCTGGATTAAGGAGGAAGGCATTTGTACAGTATCTCTGTGTTGAGGCTCTCGTGTTTCGTAATATTGTTCCTGATGAGAATAGTATGGTTGGTACTGTTCATACTCATCCTCTTCATCCTCATCTTGGTACTTGACATGGAGCTGCAAGGGGCTATGTGCATCTCCGAAAGGACCTTCGTCAGATTCCTCAAGAAGATGACTGGGTACTAAAGCCGACACCTTGTTTGGAGATGTGTCAGTTGGATAAATGTCCGGTGCAGGTAGAGATCTGATCCGGACCATGGCTCGGAGACCTGGAAGAGGCAGGAGTGGCCTCAATCTGTCTACTAGGCACCAGTGCTGTCGATGGCGTGAACGTTGATGCAGCCGTGGATGGTACAGATTTTTCCGCCGACGGTAGTGTCGCCGACGGTATTTTCTTTGACGTTGTCTCCGTCGATGGCGAAAGCGCCGATGACAATGGCGTCGCTGACGTTTTGAGAGAGGGGATAGGATCCCTTACCGTCGATGTTAAGGTACTCGCCGCTGACAACAGTCTCGTCGACGATGTAGTGGAGACGGTAGTTGTTGGTACCGTCGTCGTCACAGTCGTCGACGGTGTCGTCGTCGATCTAATTTTTAGAGTCATTTTTCCAGAAGTGGAAGGCTCTGAGGAAAGAGATAGACGGTAGGACTCCTTCTTTTGAAGAGGAGAGGAAGGCTCAGAGGAGACTGAAATCTGTAAGCCCTTCCCATGATGTGATTTCTGCCTCTTCCTGGATTTTTCTGTGTGGCCCAGGTCCTCAGATCTGGACCTTTTGTGTGGCCTCTCTGACCCACTCTCCTCACCTGAAGTACAGGATTTGGCCTGTAACCATGTCAGGAGCCTGCCCTCACGGTCTCTGAGGGTCTTTGTGGAGAAGGTGCGACATATTTTGCAGTCCTTAACCTGGTGTTGTGGGTAGAGACAATACAAACAGTCTTTATGTGGGTCATCCACATGGAGCCTTTTCTTTCCACAGGTCTTGCAAGGGAGGAAAAGGCCTTTTCTAGAAGAATCCGACATATTTTCAACTCTTTTGAGAGAAACAATTCTGAAGTAGAAGAAAAAACTGAGCAGAGCTCAGGGAGACTCCCTTCACACGACGTGTGGTAGAAAATCTGAGGAAGGGAGCTTCTCTGGAGAAGGTTCTAGAGGGTGTTGGTGCCTTATTGGACAGCAGGCAGGTTTGGGTCCTTTCACAAAAGGACATGGATAGGCTATGTGAGCAATTGCTGGCTCCATTATAGCCTATGGCAAAAAAAAAAATTGTTATTATTTATTGCTATTTTATGTACCGTGGGACTCCCACTTTGACGACGGGGATGATTCAACATGTGAATTTATGAAAGATCCAATACTGGATAACTCTGCACCCTGCTATTTCTGATTGTTTCTAAGTGTATAGTTAGTGTGCAGATATTTCCAAGTGGAGATATACCAATGTTAGTATGGTTTTGGTGTTGTAATAAAGAAACCTTTATGTTTGCAACACATGGTGTGGTTCTTTCTTGTGTACTATTGGCTGACTACTGTGGTATTACAAGTGTTTGACACTCCTACTAGATAAGCGCTAACTGCTCACCACAGCTACCCCTAGAGAGCTCTTGCCATCTGGACATCTATCACTAAGGGTTGCCTGGACATAGTATAGGGGTGCCACACCATATTTGTATACCATAAATTGAGTCAGCCTCCTACCCTGGTGGTCCAGCAGTGGGATAAAACACTTGCATTGCTTTGCCACTTGGTCATCAGTGACTTGCCATGAGAGAGGTCACTTCTAACTGCTGGGTACATACTGTACTTGAAACTCAGCTACTTCTAAACGTTTTGCTTGGGTAGTCAGGTGTCTAGCATAACCCTTTCTTCAAACATTTTAAAGTTCCGAACTTAAGAGTAGGTGGGCACACTACATACACTTCTTTAACACCATGTCTCTAGGTGAGGGAGCTGGCCAGACTTAGGAGTCTACGTATGGGGCTCTTAAGTTCCGAAAGCTTAAGACCCTATGTACAGCTGGGAAACGTAAGACATGTAGTAATCCTACCAAATCTATTCTCTTAAACTTACTCATTCAGGATGACATTCAGAACCCTGACAGGGAAAGAGAATTAGATGAGGGGGGTGAGTAAACCGTGCTGGAAAAGGATGTACCAGGTACTTCCTATGGCCACACTGGTCAAGAGCTTGAGGAGACAGGAGAAACCTTATGGGGCAGTACTGGTAGTACAAGAGGGAGTCGTAGAAGTAGGCCCATGTTCTCTCCCCCAGGGGTGGTCAAAAAGAGTTCTAAAGGAGGAGTAGATCCTCCTCAGCTTCCCTTGCCTCAGCATCTTCTGTTGGGTCCATCGACTCTAGCTCAGAAGAGAGATCCTTAGATAGGGAGTTCAGCTTGCTAAAACATGAGAAGTCCAAATTCAAGTTAAAACAGCAGCAGCTAGCTCTTGAGAGAGGCACTAGAGAAGGAAAGGGGGAGAAGGAATTTGGGGTTAGAACCCCATGATAGCAGCAACAGATTCCAGAGTCATGGAAGACCGCTTTGATTCCAGGAATCTCAGCAGGATAGTCCCTCCTTATAAGTCTGGGGTTGATTGATGTCCATCAGTGGATTTCTGCTTTGGAGAGGGCCTGCAAAGTCCAGAGGGTCCCTCAGAGGCAGTGGGCAACTATCTTGTAGCTCTCCTTTGCACACAAAGGAGGGGACAAACTCAGCAGTGAGGGAAGAGGATGCAGACAACTACAAAGCTTTGAAGGAGGCTTTGATTGATGGGTTTGGGCTCACAACTGAGGAGTATAGTATTAAGTTCAGGGAAACTCAGAAGGAGTCCTCTCAAGACTAGGTAGATATTGTTGACTTTGCAGTTAAAGCTCTGGAAGGCTGGTTACATGGTATAATGTGCATGACTATGAAGGGCCGTACAATCTTATCATGAGAGAGCACATCCTTATTGCGTCTGACAAACTGCACCAATACCTGATGGACTCTGATTTGACTTCTCCCCAAGACAAATGGGTTCACACCTGGGTGGAAAAGAAATCCCACAGTGGGGGTGATCAAAAGAAGAAGAATGCTTCTAAATCTCTAGAGAAGGATGGGGGAAAAACCCTTATGTCAAGAAGAAAGGCTTCTACAGGTCCACAAAAGTCTTGTGGGGGCAGGTCCAAGTCGTCGTCCTCTTCCCATAAGAAACCTTGGTGCTTTTATGTTAAGAAAAAGGCCATAGGACAGGTGATAGCAACTGTCCTAAGAAAAGCACCAAGGAGAGTACTTCGACTGATCCCCCTATTGCCCCTAGCAATAGCACTGATAGTAGTACTTCAACCTAGGGTGTAACTGGGTTCACCTTGGGTACTGCAGTGTACTCTGGCCTAGTCTGAGAAACCACTGAGGCTGTTCTAATATCAGAAGGTGGCATTGACCTTGTCACTTTGGCTAACCTCCTATTATGAGGAAATAAAGGCAGACCCCCCTCATAAATGGTATTGAGGAATACTGACAAACTGGTGATTCCTGAGCAAATATTACTTGGTAACAATTAACAAGTCACCAATGTTTGATAACATCACTTAGTGCCACCCCATGGCAGTTAACTTAAGCAGGGGGGCTTCTATACTCCAAGGCTAGAGACCCTGAGCCTGGGGCCACCAGGACATTGGTCAAACCTTAGAGGTTTAGGGAATTCTTAATGACCCTAGCTCATGACATTCACCTTGCAGGACATATTGAGCAAAATAAGACATGGGACAGACGTGTTCTACAAGTTCACTGGCCCCACATGTCTGAAGAAACCAAGGAGTTTTGTCGCTCCTGTGTCACCTTCCAATCCAGTGGCAAGTCAGGTGGCACTACAAAGGCCCCCTTTATCCCACTACCTGTGGTTGTGGTTCCCTTTGAGAGGGTAGGGATTGATCTTGTTGTCCATTTGACCCTCCTACAGCATCTGGGAACAGATTTATTCTGGTGGTGGTGGACCATGCCACCAGAGACCATGCCCCCTAAGGACCACTACAGCTCCTGTTGTGGCCAAGGCCCTCCTGGGAATGAGTGAATGAGGTGGGCTTCCCTAAGGAGGTGGTATCAGACAGAGATGCAAACTTCATATCTGGATACCTCAAAGCAATGTGAAAGGAAAGTGGTGTAACATACAAAATCACCACTCTTTAGCATCTACAAGCAAATGGGTTAGCTGAGAGATTCAACAAAACCCTAGGAGGTATGATTATGGACTCTCAGACAAACTGAGAAGATGGGATGTCTTATTACCTTGCCTTTTTTGCATACACAGAGGTTTCAAAGAAGGGAGTGGGTTACAGTCCATTTGAACTTGTGTTTGGACATCCGGTTAGGGGTCCTCTTAGTCGTATGAGGGAGGGTTGGGAGCAACCTCCCAAACCCCCTAAACAAGTCATAGTTGACTATGTACTAGGCCTGCGTTCAAGCATGGCAGAGTACATAAAGAAGGCTTCCAAAAACTTTGAGGCCAGCCAAGAGCTTCAAAAGCAATGGCATGACCAAAAGGTTGGCTGAACGTTTACCAGCCAGGACAGAAAGTGTGAGTTAAGAGTCTGTGGCCCCAAGAGCACTCAAGGACAAGTGGAGTGGCCCCCACACAATAGTAAAGAAGAAAGGCGAGGCCACCTATTTGGTTGACCTAGGCATTCCAAGAAGCCCCCACAGGGTGCTTCATGTGAACCGCCTTAAACCGTACTATGACAGGGCTGACATCAGCTTGCTCATGGCCACAGGGTAGGTAGCAGACAGTGACCCCCCTCTACCCCCCCCAACTTCTCTCACAAACCTGTTGATGGTTCAGTGGATGGGGTAGTCTTTCCAGATTGCCTCTCAGTACAGCAACTAGCTGACTGCAGTCAATTACTAAGCCAGTTCTCTGAAATATTTTCTTTGACACCCAGTCAGACAGGTTGGAAAGCGAGAGATGAGGTTTTGTGTAGACTACGGGGCCTCAATGCAGTCACTAAGACTGGTGCCCATCCTATCCCCAAGGCAGATGAGCTGATTAATACTTTGGCTTTGACTTTTGATTTAACTGCAGGCTACTGGCCGATCAGGTTAGCTGATGCTGCTAAGCCTAAAACAGCATTTTCAACCCCTGGTGGGCCTTATCACTTCACAGTTATGCCCTTTGGTCCTAACAAATGCACCTGCCACATTTCAGAGGTTGGTGAATCAAGTTCCAACAGGCCTGGAAGAAGTTAGTGCAGCATATCTAGATGATATTGCTATTTTAGCTCCACCTGGCACGATCACCTGGTCCACCTCAGGAGTGTACATGAGGCCTTGAAAAAGGCAGGCCTTACTATCAAGGCTACAAAATTCCAGATAGGGCAGAGCAAATTGGTTTATTTAGGCTACCTGGTAGATGGAGGCCATGTTCAACCCCTCCATAGTTAAAATCCAGAACACTGGATTGGGTTGCTCCAACTACCCAGACTCAAAGGTCAGAGCCTTTCTAGGCCTGACTGGGAATTACAGATTTGTACAAGGGTATGGATCCACATTGTGACCCACTTGAATGATTGCACTTCTAAAAAGATACCTAAAAAGGTAGAACGGACAATTAGCAGTCAAGAGGCCCTTGATGCCCTGAAAAAGGCCATGTGTTCAGCTCCAATTCTTTAAAGCCCAAACTATTCAAAACCATTCATTGTCCAGACTGATGCTTCCCCAGAGAAAAGCGTTGGTCAGCTATAGAGAGGGAGGCCTTTGCTGTGGTCTGGGCCTTGAAAACATGGAGACCATACCTGTTTGGCACTCACTTCATTGTTTAAACAGATACAAGGCCCCCTTATAACAGATGAAAGGTGAAACCCCTTAACTGTTGAGGTGGTCCATTTCCCTACAGGTGATGTTTTTTTCAGTGGAACATAGATCTGGGAGTAACCATACCAATGCAGAGTGACTTTCCAGATATTTCCACTTAGAAAATGAAGACTCACCTGGGTAAGGTCTAGTCTTATCCTCATTTGGGAGGGGGTTAGAAATGTAGGAGGCTGGCTCAGTTTATGGTGTCCATCTATGGTGTGGCACCCTATACTAAGCCCAGGCAACCCTTAGTGATAGTGTTTAGGGGTCCAGATAGCAAGAGCTCTCTAGGGGTAACTGTGGTGAGCAGCTAAAAATTCTCTCGGAGGAGTGTTAAGCACTTGCAAAACCACAAAAGTCAGTCAGTAACTAAATAAGAAAGAACAACACCAGACTATACTAACATTGATTGGTATATCTACTCTTGGAGATATCTACCAACAATATATACACTTAGAAACAATCTGAAATAGCATAGGAATACATGGGGCCCTATGGGGGGACCAAACCATATACAACAAAAGTGGTAGAGGAATGGAGGTGCCCAACCAAAGTAAGTGTGTTAGGATCCCAGGGGCTAGGGAATTGAGGAAATACCATAGGTAAGTAAATGTAATCCCACACACGCCCAGGTGCATAGTGGTTATCTAGCCGGGTGTCCCATAGGCTAACACAGGATCATCACGGTTGGATTTTTATGCATT
Organism: Pleurodeles waltl; assembly: GCF_031143425.1. Lineage (NCBI taxonomy): Eukaryota > Metazoa > Chordata > Amphibia > Caudata > Salamandridae > Pleurodeles > Pleurodeles waltl. Next base: position 231,727,183 of record NC_090445.1, read on the forward strand.
CATGACTCTTTCCCAGTGGACCCCGTGGAAACCAGCTGACAAAGAAGGTTAGACAGTGCACCCCACCAATTGATAACCAGAAGACCAGAGTACCTACACCAGGGAGCACAGGTGCATGGGTGTGAAGTGACGTCAGAAACCCTTGTTGGAGTCAATGGAGGCCTCAGTTGCCCAGCTGCTGTCGCGACCTGTTCACAAGTCGGTGGAACCCAAAGGTGGATTCCAGATGAGAGAAACTTAAAAAAGAAGGGGACAGTGTCCAGACCACTTGCAGATGTCCAGGCGGTGCAGGTAGGCAATGTCCACCCTTTTGGAGGGGAAGTGGACGGTGAAGGAGGAGTCCAGCTGCAGAGTCCAGGGGGAAGCAGGAGATCCTTTGAGTTGCACAAGCTGTCCCACGTTGGTCGTTTGAGTGCAGGAGGGTCAGTGACCAACAGAGCATCCAACAAGCCTTGGCAAATGCAAATAGTGGTTGCAAGTTAAGTTGTAGGTTTTGAGGACCAGCAAAGTCCTAGTGACTCGACCCTTAGAAGAGAGTCAGGGCAGGCCTTTAGCAGGAAGGAAAGCAATGCCGCCCCCCCCGACCTACTAGAAGCAGGTACAGGGAGGGCTCAACAGCACAACAAAACCGGAGTCCCACATCACAGGAGCTCCAGTGTGGAAGCTGATCTTGGAGTTGCAGAGTGCTGGAGGCTGGGGCTTCTTGAAGCCTGAAGACCTCCTTGGAAGTAGAGCAAACAAGCCTTGGCAAGAGCACCAGTCACGGTGCACAAGGGTTCCGTTCCAGTGGCTGCAGCAGGGCCCCACAGGCTCCCAAGGTGGTTCAGAACACAAGAGGGAAACCCAAAGAGGACCACAGAACCACCACCTGTGTTGCAGAGCCATCCAAAGTCCGTGAGACAGCAGGATCCAGCCTCCAGTCTTTGCTGTCCTGAGTGGCCTGCATATACAGGGGAGCGGCTCCTTCACTCCCAGGCAGAGTCCGTGTGACGCTGGAGGATGCACAGCCACATATTTTGCCAAAATCTGGGAGGAGCTGGAGAAACAATGTTGCAGTGGGAGCCCTCCCAACTGAATACAGTTGTTTCAGTTCCAAAAAAGATCAGCAGTGGTTCCAGAGGCCAGGAGCAGAAGGACCCGCCCTTGGGGGTGGGGGAGGGGAGAGAGATCAGGGGCACTCCCCTGTCCTTTGGTGGTTTCGCACTAGAGGGGGAACCGGGGGTTCCTGAACTAGTGCAGACCGGATTATGCAAGAAGGGTACCAAACATGCCCTTCAAAGCAGTCTGGTGGCACTCAGAGGGCACTCTCCAGCCCATAGACACCTATTTCAAAAAGAAAGGTGGTCACACCTCTCCCTTGCAGGAAATCCTGTTCTGCCTTCCCCTGCCTGAATTAGGCTCACCAGCAGGAGGGCAGAACAGTGTCTGGGGTCGGCAGCAGCGTCGGCTGGCAGCCAGACCCCATAAGACTGCATATGCAGAACTGTGGGATCCTCTAAAGAACTTTCAGAGTACATGCAATCATGCAACTAGCACTGGAATTGGTGTAGTTGCAGGATTCCAACATGTTTGATACCAAACATGCCTAGGTTCGGAGAAGTCATTATGTAGTTAGACCACTCATGCTGACAAGTGTCGACTACGTACCTTAAGATGGCTTCCCTGCACTTACAAAGCCCAGAGAATGGAGTCTGTTTTTTTTTTTAGGGGTACCCTGCTCATGCAGCGGTACCCTCACACTTAAGGATATGCACCATGCTCTTGGGCTGAACAGCCTAGCAGAGGGGTGACTTACAGTGTCTAAGTGCAGTGACCAGGAAATAAGGCTAGCCTTATATCTTAAGTGAAAGGTGTATGCACTATTGCATGCAGGCTGCAAAGGCAGGCCTGCTGACAGTTTGCATGGGCTCCCATGGGTGGCACAATACATGCTGCAGCCCATGGGAGTTCCCTGTTGTACCAATGCCCGGGATACCCAAGTACCATATACTAGGAACTTACATGGGTGTACCAGTATGCCAACTGTGGGGAGAAAAGGTTTACCAGCAACCACATTTTGAGGAGAGAGCAAAGACACTGGGGTCCTGGTTAGCAGGACCCCAGTGTACTACAGTCTACACACTGACACCAGGCAAAAGGTGGTGGTATCTATGTCAGAAAGATGCTACAGTCACCCTACTCTGGGCTGACCAAAGGAGGTCACTGAACCAGCCAAACTGAAAAAACATTGGCCCAGCTCCAAGATGAATCAAAATCTCTGAGAACTAAAGCTGAGCACTTACAAGGAGAGCAGGGTGATCCAGGCGAGTCTGGAGGACAGCGAGGGCTGCTCCAGGCGCAATAACACACCACTATTGGGGGTTCCGGAGGGACCTGATGGGCCCAGTAATGAACTGATACTTGGGGAGTTCATATTGCAGACACTAAAACCCAAGAGATCGTCAAAGTTTTTGTTGTTGTGGAGCGTGCCCAGAGTCCCACCAACAACCATTATCACTGGAATCTTATCAGAGAGACTGGGATGAGATCCTGCAGGCCGCAAGCATCTCCAGAAAACTGCAATTTGAAAACACAACAATGCAGACCTAGGGTGATTTCACCCTCAAGGTCCAACAACAGAATAAACATTTTTAGGAAGTGAATCTTAAGCTGCTAGAGGCAAAATGGATGATGATGTACATGGCTTGCCTGTGGATTCTCCATGAGAGCAAATCCTGGACCTTTAGGACACTCAAGGAGGCTTGGGACTGGCCCAAGGACTGGAGACTGGTAGAAAAGCGACAAGATGGAAACCGCTGGACAGAGCAACAGGCAACTGGGTTCAGAGTCGGAACATGAGGGTTTAGTGGTGGAAAAAAGCACAATCTAAGTATCTGGACTTTTATGTAACTAGACAACCTGCGCTCTCCTATTCTGCCAACTTATTCCCAGTGCCGGAGAGCTTCAAAGCTTTCGGTCCTGGGGAGGGCTGCAATGTGTAAAATGATAGCCCTGCTAAAGCTCCTTTATGTACTACAAAACACCCCATTTTGAGTGCTGCTCGAGTTTAAGAAAGTTAACCAGGCAGCTTCTATCGGGGGTGCCAGGATAGCAACTGCCAAATTCACAAGAGGGTGGTAGGATGGGGGCATATCCCATCAAGATTTGGACAGATATTACTGGGCATAATTCATACTGATTAACAAATGGGAATTTGTCACCCTGATAGAGCCCTCGATCAGGGAGGACCAATGGGCTACTTAAAGACCCTCTTCTTTCATACCACAGCTATACCCCAAATCATAAGCTGTGACTTCTATTTGGGGGTGGCAAATAGATTCTTGGGCTCACAGCGATGACTACTGTGGGATAGCAACTTGACAGAAGTGGGGAGACTCGCAGGGTTCTCAAGCTGGGACTTAACAGGAATCTCGGCCCTGAATATGTATGGAGAGGGGAGGAGTTTATTACCCAAGAAGTACTGCAGTTGGAATATGGGATGGCACCCAAAGAAGTCTTTGGTTTTAACCAACTGAGGCATTCCCTACTGGTGCATGTAGAGCAGGACCATCACTAGATGAAGCATTGCCACTGGAGGATCGACTATTCATGGAGCAACTCCTTTAAAAAAAAGCTATCTCCCTCATCTAAAGCAAACTGTTGAATAATGCCCCCATTACTCTACTGAGGCTGAAGGAGGCCTGGGAGTCAAAAATAGGAGAGCTAAAAGAGGAGGAGTGAAAGGAGGCAATAAGATTGCCTAGGGAAGTGGCAATTACAGCAAGATTTTGTTTCATTCAGCTACATCTCCTCCATAGGTCCTTTTATACAAGAAAGCTGCTGCACAGGTTAGGCAGGGCTGTCACCGTGCGCTGTGTCAGAGGCTGTGGGTCCATGGGAGGGTCCCTACATATGCTACAGGATTTACCACTAATAGATTTCTGGAAGGGGGTCAGAGAGGAAATCTGAGAAGGGGCTAGCCTCTCGGCTGATGCCCTTCCAAAAACAATCCTCTTGAATACACGGAGTGAGGAGAGTGTTCGGAAGTGCCCCAGGCTATTATCTACCCTGGGATTTGCAGTGGCCAAAAGGAACACTGTATGCAGATGGGGAGCAATTGATCCACCTAGTGTTGAGAAGTGGAAATCTGACATGTCTTTCCGCAGCTCTGCACCAATCCAAGTCTATGAAGGTGCTCTCAAAAGTGGGAGAAAGTATGGAGCATGTGGGGGACGTATTGGGGCCTACTGGATGGCCCGCTGGGAGTAGGATTAACCCAGCTCAGGACGACATCTGTGGGTAACAAGTGACATGTTTGTGGGGGAGATGCGTCTGATTGGATGGGCCTAAGTCTTGGGTCATCAGAGGACTAGAATGTGGTATCGGCAAGATGTATCGGGCTGACATGGATGTTTCTCGTTATAACTTCTTCCAAAAGTAAAACAAAATGTTCTATAAAAAAATGACTTGCATCGTAAACGTTTGTGTTAAAATTATACTGCCATTTGAAGCAGGTGAACATATATTGATAAGTAGGCTAAATCAAAGTTTTTAAAACCATATTCAAAAAGGAGATGAAGTCGGTCCATGGTGTGAGAACGTCAGTGATTAGCTAAGCTCTTCCACTGTACATGTTGTTTGGTGCTGCAGTTCATTCAAGATGCACAAATTATCAGGCAACTTAAGTTAGCCCAATTCTAGTATTTAAGGTTACAAACTGCTAAACCGCACAAGTGCAGCATTTGGATGTAATACAATGTACACTTCGTGGCTGAGTAACTTGACGTGTGGAGGGCATTTCTTGCACCCACTGAACTGAATGATCAGCAATTCCGTTAAATGTGAAAACCACTGCAGTCATGCCTAAATTGATGAAAAATTGTCAGCCCTTGTTACCGATACCTGCGGTGTGTAAAGGAACAAATTTGTAAGTATAGGCAATAGAGCAAAGTGCGTGCAAATTTCCAAAAACAGCCAATACATAAAGATTTCCACAGATGCTAGGGTTGAGAGCACTTGGAGGCAAAGCTTTGGGATTTCGTATTTTGTCTTGTACCCAAAAAATCTCTTTGGTGTGCCCCAGTCTTTGAAGTACATTTGAAGTACATTTGAAGTACATCTGAAGTATATTTGTACTATGGCACCGTCACAGTTTGAACAGACTTCCGTTGCTTAATTTGTTTTAATTGACTTTTCAGATACAACAGATAGAAGGAACAATATGTACACTTCATACCAGAACTTTAATAGGGTTTACACATATGTCATGAGAATAAATGAGTGACATTCAGGCAGTTTGCGAGATGGATGCACCAAGTATCCGTCAGTTAGGCCTGTTTCAGGCAAACAATCTTGACAATGGGCTGCAGAGCTTAGTCCGAATAAAGCAGAGCGACAGGGAAATCATCTCTATATCATGTCGCAGCATTTGGTGCACCCTCCCGCTCTTCAGGCCTGGTCGCCAAGTACTGTGCAAATGGATTCCTTATGTCCCTCGGCCTGCTGGTTGCTGGCATTAGGACCCAAATAGTCCTCGAGCTGCTCCTGACAAAACGCAACATCAACCAGCCAAGGTTCTGACAGAGGGCACAGCAGTAGGACCCTAAAACATTGCGATAAGTCTCTTCACCAGAAGTAGTAATATTGCAGTAAGTTTGCAGAAAGCAGCATGGATATTCTTAACATAGGCACGAGTAGGGATACTTTTGGAAAATCGTGCTTTTGCATGCGCTGTGATTAGCTCATATTTAATCCATGTACTCAGCTATGCGTGGGCACTGCTGTGCCAGAAGCAGAAATTGGGCCCACTCCTCCTCACAGCGCACACACCTGGTGTCCTCAAGGCCCATACGGTGTAGCTGAAGTAGTGTGCAATAAAGGCGATGCAGGTGTTTGAGACAAAGCAGTAGTATTGCAGCTTCTGTTCAGTGATGTTCTCTCTTAGCTCAAATCACCACTCCTCCCTTGCCTTAGGCACAGTTAGTGGGATGGTTTGTGGCGTATGGTCGTGTGATCAGTCATCTGGGGGTGAAGGATGTAAGAAGCAGGTCAAGAGACTGCAAGGTGCCTGGGGGAAGCTGGGGTGCGCCATATAGCTTATATTATGAAAGGTCATCTAGTGGTGTGCACTTAATGCATACTTGTGTATCATTTAACTGGACAAAGGAGCCATCAGGATAGAGAATCCCCCATAATTACATATAGTTCAGCTGGTCGCAAATGTGTCCACCCACTGAGGTGGTAGGGCTAGGTATCTGGCCAGAGGCATCACTACTGAATAAGGAGAGGCAGTTGGTCCCTACAGCATAATCCATCCCACGCTCTAGCATTGCAAATCACAGTGCCCAAATAAGCCAACAATCAATTAACAGTCCTGTACAGTTCAGTATGTAGGGGGTAAGGACTGGCGTTGTCAGTTTCCACAGGTGCATGCAAATCATGGAGGACCAGGTGTATCCACAGGTGTGCAAACTGTGCATGTGCACACAGGTAGTATCGCTTGAGGTCAGGGTCATTGATGACTGACTATTCAAACAGTATCGTCAGCACCTCCTATGTCAGTTTGGGCTGTCCTCCACACCATAAGTGTGCTATTAGAAGGGGTCTAAGGCGACTGAGGAAGACTCTCATCAGTGGCATTGGGATATTCACTAAGAGGTAGAGGAATATGGGCAGTATCACAATTTTTGCTATTGCCACCATCCCGGCCAGCAAGAAAGATGGCCTGGACCAACACGGAATCCTGTCTTCCAGCCATGCAACAGTCCTGCCATAATTGTCACACCAGAGTTACGCTGATCTAAACTCCCAGATTTCTGACCATAGAGTACACCCACATCGGAGGGAAATACCGTGATGCTAGCTTCCTCGTACTTGGTCTGAAGGTGTGTGGCCAACAACTCTGCATACTCCTTGTAGAACTGGACAAATGAGACTGCTAGATATGCTCAGAATGACACGGGTATCCTTCTCCACACCAAATGAGACGTCTAGGTACTGTCGATGCACATCCAGCCACAGCAGTGGTAACAATGTATTCTCGAATGGCCTCCTAAGCCGCTGTTAGGGAGGAATGGTAGAGATCCGTTTAGTACTGTGCTAGTGGAGTAGCAGTGCTCGCCATCAGTTACAGAAGGTACCACACAACACTCGGAGAAAAGACACAACAGTTTTCCTGGCTCTAACACCTTCTCCATACCTTGGAGCTGCAGCTTCTTTCAGCATATAGCAAGTCTCTTTCAGCATCCTCCCTGTAATCAGAGAGCTTAGTACGTTTTTGCAACAACAGTTGCAAGTTATTTATAGCACAGTAGCAATCTTCCATGTGCTGTAGTTGTGCTCTAAGAGGGCGCAGCACCCCCATATGTTTGAACATGCAGATTCCCCGGAAAGTCCCTTTAAAGGATTCCCACAGGAAATCTGGAGATTGTACAGAGTGTATATTATGCGTGAAGTAATCCACAATGTCGTGTCTTACCTCAGTGTGGACAACCTGGTCTCCAACAGCGTTTAGAGGAAGTCTCCTTAAGAAGGCATGGTTCAAGGCCACAGCCATGCATAGCCTCAGCACTATTAGGTGTGGTCAGACAGAATGCATGGCAGATGTTGGGCGCCATGAGGCAGAGCTGCAGCATCTTGTGATATTAGCCATTAGTCTGTTCTCGTCCAGGAACTGCGGTAGGCTGTGATGCAGGTGCCCTGTAGGCCTTCAGGGTGTTAAACATGCCAAATATTGATCAGGTCATTAATGGAAATTCTAGTTTGTAGCTGGGCAGCTGCACATGGATGAGAACGCTGCCCCACTCAGGATATGTCCTTGTCGGACAAAGTATCACATTAAAATCCCCACCCTAGATTATCATCGAGCAGTCTAGTCCAAGCACCCGATGCCATTGAGACGGGAAGAAATCTGTACTATCCACGTTTGGGCTGTGCACACAGACGCATGCTAAGGTGATCGCCTTGTCTTCCAATATACAATGCAAAATTAGGTAGCTGCTCTGAGTTCCACAACTCCGCAAGTGTGGGCCACCGCAGCCCTTTCAGAAGTAATACTGCCACCCACCTGGCATAAGCCAAATACCTAGCTACATGTGCTTCCACTATCAAACCTGCCCAAGATCTATTACAGGACTGCTCAGCAAGGTGCAGGAATAAGGCAAATAGCTGCATAACCTTGCCTAAAGCCCCCCACTCTCATATTCCACGACATCAAGGCAATGTTAGCCACAGATACTGCGTAGTGCCCAGTGTCCGCAGGCAGGGTCTCCTATCCATCGGCTCGCATTAAAGGTCCATGAGGGAGCAATTGCAGCAATCGGGGACACCGCACCTTAAGTGTATCTGGAGAACTGAACAAGGACAATACTAACAACTACATCCCATCGCCACTCACTTCACAACAACTTCTTTGAAGAGATGCACAACAAAATAAAAATGAAAGCCCTAAAAGGGTAATGTATATAACCCACAGGATCTATCCCTAGGGGCATCTTAGGAGCCAGGCAGGTGTGGCAAGGCACCTGCAACGAGGCACAGGCCACCTCATACCAAGGGTCGCCTTCAGCCCCAGCAAATCCAAAAGTACAGTTCAATGGAGTTGATCAGCAGGATTGGGATGACGATCCGTAGTTCCGGACGCGGGCCAAGTCAGACAGTCCCGGGCGGGGAGCTACAGGCGGCAAGTCCCACATTAGAGGGGTGTCTAGGATATGTGTTGCATGTACCAAGGGGATGAACAGAGTATCAGAGGTTAGTATAGCCAAGTCAACTCGGTCATAGTCGCTAAGCCCATTTCCAGGGTCATAGGCTGGTGATTCATCACTGCCGGTGGCTTTTTCACCTGCTTTCAGCCAACTTTCAGAGCCATTTTAGGATAGGTGAACATGTGGGTCTTCCCATGTGCAGTTACTTTCAGCTTGACTGGATAGAAGAGTACATAAGTCAGACCAGCCTTCAAGAGCAGCCTCTTGGCTTCATGTACTATTGATGCGCAGTTTGTACTGCCAGCGTAAGTTCAGGGAAGACAGATCCTAATTCTCTGATAATAGAGCTCCTCAGACTTCCTCTGTAGCTGCAGGATTGTAACCCTATCCCTGTACTCCAGGAGGCAGCAATCATCAAACGTGTCTGGGTCTCCAGTGGGGGTCTAGGGCCTAATAAGAGGTGAGCATGTGCCTCTGAGAAGTGGACAGTCAGTTGCTCATTAAATAGGGGCTTAAGCATTTCCTCAACAGAGTTCAGGTTTCCCCATGGCAGTAGAGACAGGCAAGCTCAGGATGTTTGATGACTTCAAGGACCTTTTCCATTTGAAACAGTGGTTCATTACGTGTTGTGCCAGCGTCCTCTATACCGGACACTCGCTGCTTCAGCTGACCCAGGCGACTGTCATGCTTTTCCAGCTGATCATTCATGTGATCCAGTCGGTTAGTGAGTTTATATGCACAAGCTCCGTCATACATTAATCAGCAGTTTTCATTCTGGTGCCTGGGTCATTTTGGGGGGGGGGGGGGGGGGGGGGGAGGGGAAGATAATACCCATGGCACCATGCAGAGAAGCATCCCCCACTTCAAAGTCCAACTGCCTGGAGGGTATCTTTTTCTCAAAGGTTATCTTGGGCTGGCTGCGATTATGCTCCCACACCTCCAAATGGGCAAGGTGCGCCAGGCAGATGGATCCAAAATTCAGTGCTATTATATGGGTGTACCACGAGGGAGCCCCAGGCACATACTAATTAGAGCATGTGGTTTCTGGGCAAGGGAGAGCACAGCAAGCACTGGGCAGTAGAGTCCCACAAGGAGACCACACATCAGGGCCAAAGAATCCCCCTTCTGTCACCAGGTTGCAGAGGCACTGGTCCGTCCACACTCTGGAGCTCAGGGGTCTTTACCAAACCAAGGCCCTCAGGTATAAGCCCTCCAAATAGTACGGCAACGGCATGTTTGAGGAAGGGGGTAGATCTACACACCTAGAACTGGGGCAGTGCCCAGAACAGTCCCCCACCCAAACTCATGAGCCCAGTGCCCATCCTGCAGTGCGGATCTTGAGCGCCCCACATCTGTCAATCAGTAGAGCTGATATAGTGTACTTTTACTATAATAACAGGAGCGCTAGCACAGGAAGAATTTCATGGACATTTTATAGGCATGAAGACAGTGGACACTTTCACTATCAGTCACTAGATAGATGTTGGAGCACACTGTGTCACACAATGATAGTTAATACTGGAGTGTGGAAAAAAAGTTCTAAATCAAAAGTACAAATTCTATATCTATTTAGCAGATCCATTTCTCTCTCCCTAGCCTTCAAGTCGATTAATGGAACAAGAACATCCCAAACCAGAAGCACATACAGCACACAGCCTATTAAGAGTAATAACCTGCAAAGGAAGAAATAGCACAGGACAAGACTGCACACTTATATGATCTGACTCAGACGCTACGTAGTCTAACTTAACCAATTACATGTGGCCTCACCAAGGTGCAACGCCTCTTGATATCGCTTTGTGTCGAAGTATAAAGATACAAGCCGTGCCTGAAAGAGAAAGACAAAATAGACTGAGCATAGAGGTTCTCAGCCCAACTCTAAGAAAATCCCACAACCAATGCAGTAGACTAAAGTAAAATTATTTTGAGAGCATTATATACAATAAGATAATTCCAACTGTACAAAACTATGTCCACGTCAGTTTTATGTCTACTGTAAGACTAACTGAAACAGCATTTTTAAACCTAACTAGCGAGATTCAAATAAGCTAGTAACAAAAGTAAAGCCATAATGAGGGTTTGAAGGATACAGGGACCTTCATGCACAGGCAGAAAGTGAGAAGATTCAGGGCTGGGAGGCGGAGAATAAGGAAAGATAAGTGTAGATCTCGAAATTATGAGAACACAGAATGTATTAAGGCTCGCTATGCTATTACCATCTCTTCTAGAAACAAAAATATCCCTTCTGATGTGAAATGAAGAAATGGATGATAGATCTTACCTCTAATGCCTGGCGGAGAAAGGTTCGCTTCTCTGATTTGGCCCACTCAATGCACTCTAAACATAGCTCAACCTTCAAAAAAATCAAGAGAATGCACCAGTCAGAAAAGCATAGGTCACGGAGTATGGTTGTAATTGTTACGATCGACAAACGACCACCTTAACAGTAACATGGCTCAGATGCCAACACACTGCTCAAAACTGTCCAATGACCGACTCGTGCTCTTATTTTTAAACCTTGTTTTTCAACATAAATGTAAACTTTTGAGTAATGCTACTTCAACATTTATATATCGGTTTGCAGTACATAGCAGGAATTGCCTTCGAAGAACATTCATTCTTGTTTCTAACAGACATCAAATATTCTCTAAAGTCAGATCACTCAAACATTTACAGGCAGCCTACGCACATGCCTCACTTCTCCACTACCTGTGGATCTAAGTATGCAGCACAACAAGTTGACATTTACTGGGTAAATGGTACAGCAATGAGGCAGCTGCTTAGCCAGTTCTCTTATTTACAGTTATTGGAATGTGGTGGTGAACGGCAAACATGTTCACTGTACAATTCACATAGAACTGGAAAGGGGCACACACAATGCCAAACATGGTTATGTCCATGAGCCAAATAATAATCACTGTTATGACCCACTGCTACTACACCTGAAATACTCCATGAACTGCAGGATGCAGAAAAGGCGATTTGTATTCAAGGAGTTCATCTGTGCACTCTGTGGGATAGGTGAGGTCATTCAGGGACTCCAAAAATTACTTTTCTGTGGTTTCAGTTTCTAAAAGCCCCCTATAAAAAGGCAGCATCCAGTGAGAAGAAGCTTAGTTATCACCACTACGAGATGATTTAAGCTGGCATAACTATTTTGTGGTTTGCATATTTACAGACTGATCTTTCTTTTCCTGACTTTATAGCATTTTCTACATGGCAATAGGTGAACCACGAGTAACTCCAAATAATATAATGCTAAACAAGCACCTGTCTACCATTCTAATCTCTTAGCTAAAAGTGGGCCACAAAAGCAACAAGATCAACAGTGAAGTCAAAGTGGGGCTGTAGTTGTGAATGAAAATTGCAAAAAAAAAATACTGAAATTCAAAGTTATTGTTAGGAAACCATTTCATGCCTGTATTCATAAAAATGCAGGCATGAAAAACAACACTCATGACCTCAACCCATGATGTGAGAGATGCAATTACAATTGTAGGAAAATAATCTTGAAAATGATATTACATCATACTGCCCTTAGCACTACGAAACTGATTACTGTGAATGTAGTACTGGTTTAAGTATGTATTGGTCTTTAATTTTGTGCTTTTTCATGTTGATACCTAAGCAAACATTATTATGTAGTATTTGGTGTGCGAGTTATGGTTTTGCATGTCTGTTGTGAGAATTACGGTTTTGGTGTCAACCATAACCTGTGAATTTAATTGTTTTGTCAAATTGACTTCCTAATTGGGGCTCCACTTTTGTATTTAAGTGAATTTCAAAGGTTTTTTTGATCATATACCACAAGCACCCAAACTGCCAATGGAAGCCAAACTATCAAGTGCACAACCTTCAGAAATGTGCAGCAAGAGTTGACAGAAGCAGGGGTTGCCTGTGGCCAAGCCGTGCATCCAATCCTGAAACCACCCAAAGAACACAACCTTAGGCAGTAAGGTGTAAGGGTTGCAGCAGCCCAGGCCCATAAATTCTGTCACTGCAGCATTTACCCAACCATCAGAAACAAGCCCAACATAAGAGCACTGTCTTTATCGAGGTACCAAGAGAGTGGAGACGTAAAGACTGAAGTTCACATTGCAGTAGCATTCAATGCTGAAGGAAGGAATGGTTCTGGAGTAATGAGTTACTGGGTAAGCAGTGGCTGGAGGTTTCCATACCTTGTTCCACTTCTCTTGCACTGCTCCTTCTTGACTAGCTATGTCTTCTCACATCCTGACTGCAACAACCACCTATTCATCAGGTCTTCATTCAGAATATGACACTCCTAAAAACTAGAGATAGGCCCCCTACCCCCCTCCCTCCCCCAAACAGCAAACATTAAGAATTAAGTTTCAAAAGGCACCGGGAAAAACAATAACAGGGAAATATGGTATTCACTTTCTCATTTAGCTTCCCAGGTGCTCCCAGACACTCAAGTAATGCCCCGTGAGTTTCTAGAGGCATTTAAAGGAACGTACATATAGGTACTCAGACATTTACTTAGAAACATGCATTGTCACCGTCACTAAAGGTTTTTTTTCCATATTCACTGGATATCCTCCACCTTTCTAGCCTGAGCTCTGCTTTCAGTTTTATTTACCATTGTTGCTTGTCAAGGTTAGAAATTTTACAGAAATAAGGGAGTGGTGCACCACATACACAATCATATCTTAAAAGTCCCAAATCACATTTTTGCAGATCAACTCTTTTTTTTGTCTCTTCTCAAAATCATCACACACATATGGCATCAAAAACAGCCATCGCGATTTCTCCCTTTACAGGGACTTCTTCAGTGATGAAATGCAACAGATAAAATTTCCATATAAATACACATAACCAACCATAAATATATAAAACCAATACCAAATACATAAATACATACCAACAATGAAAATTCACCATAAAAACAGTAAGAGACTGTTCGTATGTAATGTTTAAAATTACTATATATCAAGACAAATAAAATGTTGACACCACCTATAAAACTATAAAAGAATACACCCAAAAATATTTTTTAAAAAAGACTGCCCTGCACCACCCCATTAACGTACATAAATAAGGAACAATATGGGAAAAATTCCTGAGGGCTTCCTAAAGGGAGATTTACCTGAATTTACTCTTGATCCATTCAAAGGAACCATGGAAATCTTAAACACTTGGTTCCAATTATAACGTAAGATATCTAGCAAATATCAACCCTATGATCTATAATTCATTAATAATTCTATTAAAAACAAATTGGCAAGGTAAACGGAAAGTTAACAACCCATCCAGTCATTCCTACAAGCATATTATCAGTAGGAAGAGGGAAAAAGAAATGATAGGAAAAGGAGGGAGAGAGGGGAAGGAGAGGGAGGCAGGAGGGAAGAAAGAGCAATTATTAAATAAATTGACAATGTTAATGAGGTAACATTTAGTTACTAATTCTAAAATATATGATTTTCCCAATCTAAAGATTGGTAATAGTCATCAAGTAAGCATACACCCCTATGCTGTAGCTTGTTCATACATGCGGAAGGAATTATATTCTTCAAACACATCTATGTCTCCTACATATTATTGGGCAACCTGGGTTGTCTTCTCTGCTTGATTCCCCCGGAGGAGGAATGCGAGGATATGTAGGAGACATGTGTTTTGAAGACAAGAATTCCTCTGGTATGTAGTAACAGGGTACAACATAGGGGTGTACCAAATGTTTACATGACGACTTAACAGTTGTTAGATTGGAAAAATCAAATATTTTAGAATTATTAACTATATGCTACCTTTCTAATTGCTCTGTCTTTATTGTGCACTCTCCCCCTTGTTTCTCTCTCTCCCCCCCCTTCCTTTTCTTCCGTTTCTTCTTCCCTCTTCCTACTAATATGCTTGTAGGACTGGTTAGAGGGATTGTTAACTCCCTGTTGACCTAGCCAATTTGTATTTAATATAATTAATAATGAATTATAGAACATAGGATTGATTTTCGTTAGACATCTTATGTTTGAAACTCTTGGTTTAAATTATGAATTTTATGGTTCCTTTGAATGGATCAAAAGTAAGTTCAGATAAATCTCTATTTAGGAAGCCATAGGAAAGTTTGTGCATACTTTTCCTTATTTATGTACATGTTAATGGGGTGGTGTATAGCATTCTCCTTTTTTACTTAATTTTCTGGTGTATTCTTTTACACTTTATAGGCGGTGTCAAAATGTTTGTCTTAATATATAGTACTTTTTTCTTAGTATATGAACACAGTTCTCTTACCGTTTTTATGGTGAATTTTCATTGTTGTACGTGCTGTATGTATTTATGGTGGGTTATGTGTATATTTATATGGAAATTTTATCTGTTGCATTTCAGCCCTGGAGAAGTCCCTGCAAAGGGACAAAATGTATTGACTGTTTGATGCCAATATGTGTAATGATTTTAAGTAGAGAAAATAAAAAGAATATTTGATCAACAAATATGTGATTTGGGACTTATAAGCTATGATTCTTTATGTGCTGCACCACTCCCTTATTTCTCTAATTGTTGAAGCCCCTTTTTTAGGTAACACCTTGGCATCGGGTTTTTGCAGTGAATACACACAAATAAAATATCATAGGAGGTTTGTTTTGTTTTTTAAGAATTCAGAAACACTGGTTAGGTGTGGTCTTTTTAGGCCCACTGCCTTTTTTTCCATAGCGTAAAGGGTAGAATTTTTGTTGTAGCTCTAATTATGACTGTACTGACTGTCAATTACAGTCACATCTTTACCAGACAGCATGCAATTTTAATTCCTGCTGTAGCCAGTGTATTTGCATCTTTGGAGTTTAAAGTATGTAGCGCCCCTCCTTGAGTTCCTTTTAGATGAACCTACCCCCACCAAGACTTGGTGGTTATAGCAGGGTCTGTCAGAGTGGCAGTCATTCTGCAATCAAGAATGGACTTGTCTGCTATTCACAGTCCACAGCTGGTGGAGATGAACTGGTTTATCGCTCAATCAACAATATTCTGCTCAGTTTCCCACACTATTTATTCTTCTTTCCTATTCTATCAATCTTTTTCTCTACTTTGCTGGTCTCTAACATCATTGAGTACATGCTTCCCTTTCTTATTCCTGCTCATTCATACCTGCATAGCAATGCTAATAGCTCAGTGCCAAAGTGAGTTACAACTATTGTAGCTATTCCTATTGTCTTTGTTCAGAATATTTTATTTAAACACGCACTGGCAAAGTCAGTGGGTCTCCCGTTGTGTGCCACCTTTGCCAATGCTTGTGAATTTTTTTTGTAAAACTGTAAGAGGGGACTACTTTATGTAGGTGCCCACAGTGTAGGAGCAGAATGCCTTAAGTAACTATAACTCAAGCCCCCGTCATGCACAGTGTTTTCAATGATGCAATTCAGATGTTGCAGCGATTTTATCGGTGATGTCATAGAACAGGTCTTAAGTGATATGTGAGGTAATTATCAGTGCAGACAGGGCTTAGTGACTTGAGATATGGACGGGATCTAATTACTTGAGATTAATATAGCTGGTGAATGTAAGTTTTTGTTTCAAATGTTAAGTTTTAATTGTGATTTTCACCCAACTATAATGTCCCTTTAACCTATGTTTTTTTCAGTGATTTTCTAAGGTTCTTTTCATGTAATGTAAGATTTCAATTCCTAACTATAACGTCACTGTACCGTTCGCTTTTTTCAGTGAATTTCTATCTTTAACATCAAGTCAGATGCCTATCAACATGGACCCTCCCACAGATGCAACCCCCCTACCCCAAAGAGTGCACAGCTAACTATGCCATGTGACAATATAAAGGCTGTCATTTTAGATAATGCTAAAGGGTCGGAGAACCAAAATTAGAGGGATCAGCACACCTCAACATATATTAGGCAGACCTATTATCTTTGACAATAATTCATCAATAATTATAATTGAATGTATATTTCATGACTTCACACACTGCAATGTTTAATAGTGATTGGCAAACTATTAAAACAAAATTTTTTGTTTTTTTAAATTAACATTTCAGTTTTTTTTTTTTTTTTTTTTAAGCAGGCCACAAAATGTATCCATAACCCCAACCACAAGGGGTCCCCTGCATTCCAGCTGAACAGCATAAAGCTCAGACTGCATTGAAAAAAAAAATGGAAAGTTCTTCAAAGAGGTGGGGGGAGGTAGTTTCAAGGATTCAATGACAAGTGATTTACTGTTTTTACATTGAGCGCGTAAGCTCTCTGACGTGTTGTCATCTATCTGTGGGCTTTTATCCACGCCCATCACGATCACTCATTAATGGTCCTGCCTTTCAAACATCCTTTATAATCATTGGTAAATGCTTTATGTTTGTCCCTGACCATCGACCCTGGTACATGGATAACTGCATGACTGCAAGCAAACTTTTTTTTCCTTTTGTGTTTCTCCTTCACACTCACGCTTGTGGCGGCCTTGGCGCTTTGAATTGCCTTGCATATGTCAATTGTTTTACTTTTCATTTTCAATTTATGTAGCAAGAAAAGTCCAGTTAGGAATTTACAACGCTAATGTCTAACTCAAGTAAATGCGAGACCCATTGCATTGTAAATGCTTTTTTTATGTTGCTGGAGAGTAGCTGTGCTCCCTGCAGTCCCTCACAACATTAAAAAAACATGCTTGACGCTGCTCCTTCTAGGGGAATCACCAGGAACAAACAATAATAAAACTTAAAAGCCTCTGCAGAGAATTACAGTGCACTCCTTTCCTTTAGCAGTGACTAATAAAGGAGCAGCTCGTGCGCATTTAACTTTTTGCTGGCGCCCCGGTATACTGAGGACTCCCACTTTTTGTGCATTTTTTGGGGTTCTGGGGGAGCCCCATTGCCCTTGTGGCTCCAGGCGGCTGCCCAGCCAGCAGCCCATGTGGATGGGGTCCCTAAGACAATACTGCAATCAGGCCCGGGGGGGTTGGGTCCCCAGGGCCACAGGATGGCTAGGGGGCATTTCCACACCCCTCCTCAATTAAAATGGGCCCCATGGGATGGCTCAAGGATGAGGAAACATACCCTCTCCCCCCTAAAATGGGAATCGGTCCCTGGGCCAACAAGAAAAAAAAATGGCTAGAGGGCCCCCCCCCCCCCTCCCATTAAAAATAAAGCACCCACGAGGGATGAAATATATATATATATATATATATATATATATATATATATATATAATGTCACTTACCCAGTGTACATCTGTTCGTGGCATGGGACGCTGCAGATTCACATGCTGTGCATTATCCTGCCATCTAGTGTTGGGCTCGGAGTGTTACAAGTTGTTTTTCTTCGAAGAAGTCTTTTAGTCACGAGATCGAGGGACTCCTCCCCTTTCGGCTCCATTGCGCATGGGCGTCGACTCCATCTTAGATTGTTTTCTCCACAGAGGGTGAGGTAGGAGTTGTGTATATAGTAATAGTGCCCATGCAATGGAGTAAGTATGTATGTACATAATGTGTCTAAAAGTGATATATATTTACAAATTTACAAATGTACAAGTTTTATCAATATATAATATATATAATTTTATCAACTTATAACGGCTATAGGCTCCCAGGGAGGCGGGAGGGCGCATGTGAATCTGCAGCGTCCCATGTCACGAACAGATGTACACTGGGTAAGTGACATTCTCCGTTCGATGGCATGTGTAGCTGCAGATACACATGCTGTGCATAGACTAGTAAGCAGTTATCTCCCCAAAAGCGGTGGTTTAGCCTGTAGGAGTTGAAGTTGTTTGAAATAATGTACATAATACTGCCTGTCCTACTGTGGCTTGTTGTGTTGTTAACACATCTACACAGTAATGTTTTGTGAATGTATGAGGCGTAGACCATGTGGCTGCCTTACAGATTTCTGCCATAGGTATATTTCCTAGAAATGCCATTGTGGCGCCTTTCTTTCTAGTGGAGTGTGCCTTCGGTGTAATAGGCAGGTCTCTTTTAGCTTTAACATAGCAGGTTTGAATACATTTTACTATCCATCTGGCAATGCCTTGTTTGGATATTGGATTTCCTGTATGAGGTTTTTGAAAGGCTACAAACAATTGTTTTGTTCTATCAATGTAATACATTAGTGCCCTTTTGATGTCTAATGTATGTAATGCTCTTTCGGCTACTGAGTCCGGTTGTGGAAAAAAGACTGGGAGTTCCACAGTTTGATTTAGGTGGAACGGTGATATAACTTTTAGTAGAAATTTGTGATTTGTGCGTAGAACCACTTTATGTTTGTGTATTTGTATAAAGGGTTCTTGTATAGTAAATGCTTGTATTTCACTTACTCTTCTAAGAGACGTGATAGCTATTAGGAAGGCTACTTTCCAGGTTAAGTATTGCATTTCACAAGAATGCATGGGTTCAAATGGTGGACCCATGAGTCGAGTTAATACAATATTGAGGTTCCATGAGGGAACTGGTGGTGCTCTTGGAGGTATGATTCTCTTTAGACCCTCCATAATTGCTTTTATGACCGGGATTCTAAAGAGTGATGTTGAATGTGTAATTTGCAGATATGCAGATATTGCTGTAAGATGTATTTTAATGGACGAAAAAGCTAGCTTTGATTTTTGTAAGTGTAATAAATAGCTTACAATGTTTTTTGTGGACGCATGTAATGGCTGAATTTGATTATTATGGAAGTAAAATAAACCTTTTCCATTTATTTGCGTAACAATGTTGTGTAGTAGGTTTCCTAGCTTGTTTAATAACCTCCACACATTCTTGTGTAAGGTCTAAATGTCCAAATTCTAAGACTTCAGGAGCCAGATTGCTAGATTGGCGATGCTGGATTCGGGTGTCTGATTTGTTGTTTGTGTTGAGTTAACAGATCTGGCCTGTTTGGTAGTTTGATATGAGGTACTACTGACAGATCTGGTTGGCGAGCCCAAGTTGGTGCTACTAGAATTAGTTTGAGTTTGTTTTGACTCAATTTGTTTACTAGATACGGAAGAAGTGGGAGAGGGGGGAAAAGCGTAAGCAAATATCCCTGACCAACTCATCCATAACGCATTGCCCTTGGAGTGAGGGTGTGGGTACCTGGATGCGAAGTTTTGGCATTTTGCGTTTTCTTTTGTTGCGAATAGGTCTATTTGCGGTGTTCCCCAGTTTTGAAAGTAGGTTTGCAGTATCTGGGGATGAAGTTCCCATTCGTGTATCTGTTGGTGATCTCGACTGAGTGTCAGCCAACTGGTTTTGAATTCCATGGATGTATTGTGCTATTAGGTGAATGTGATTGTGAGTCGCCCAATGCCAAATCTTCTGTGCTAAGAGACACAGCTGTGATGAGTGTGTCCCTCCCTGTTTGTTTAGGTAATACATTGTTGTCATGTTGTCTGTTTTGACAAGAATGTGTTTGTGGGCTATTAACGGTTGAAATGCTTTTAATGCTAGAAACACTGCTAGTAGTTCTAGTTGATTTATATGAAGTTGTCTTTGTTGAGTGTACCATTGTCCCTGGATGCTGTGTTGGTTGAGGTGTGCTCCCCACCCTACCATGGAAGCATCTGTTGTGATCACGTATTGAGGCACTGGGTCCTGGAAAGGCCGCCCTTGGTTTAAATTTATAGGATTCCATCATTGAAGCGAGGAGTGTGTTTGGCGGTCTATCAACACTAGATCTTGAGGTTGACCCTGTGCTTGTGTCCATTGTGTCGCTAGACACTGTTGTAAGGGCCGCATGTGTAACCTTGCGTTTGGGACAATGGCTATGCATGAAGACATCATGCCTAGAAGTTTCATCACAAACCTTACTTGATACTGTTGATTTGGGTGCATGCTTTGTACTACGTTTTGGAATGCTTGTACCCTTTGTGGACTTGGAATGGCAATCCCTTTTTCTGTGTTGATTGTTGCTCCTAAGTATTGTTGTATTTGACACAGTGGTAAGTGTGATTTTAGGTAGTTTATTGAGAACCCTAGTTTGTGAAGGGTTTCTATGACGTATTTTGTGTGTTGAAGACACTGTTTCTGAGTGCTGGTTTTTATTAACCAATCGTCTAGGTACGGGAATACGTGTAGGAGCTGTCTTCTGATATGTGCAGCTACTACTGCAAGGCATTTTGTAAATACCCTTGGTGCTGTTGTTATCCCGAATGGTAACACTTTGAATTGGTAGTGTACTCCTTGGATTACAAACTTTAAGTATTTTCTGTGGGAAGGATGTATGGGTATATGGAAGTAAGCATCCTTGAGGTCTAATGTTGACATGTAGTCTTGTTGTTTGAGCAAGGGAATCACGTCTTGAAGTGTCACCATGTGAAAGTGATCTGATTTGATGTAAAGGTTTAGTGTTCTGAGATCTAAGATGGGCCTCAGTGTTATGTCCTTTTTTGGTATTAGAAAATACAGGGAATAAACACCTGTTCCTTTCTGATGGTTGGGCACTAGTTCTATTGCCTCTTTTTGTAATAACGCTTGGACTTCTAGTTGTAATAGATCCAAGTGCTGTTTGGACATGTTGTGTGCTTTTGGAGGCACATTTGGTGGTAATTGTAGGAATTCTATGCAATAACCATGTTGGATAATGGCTAGGACCCATTCGGTAGTTTATGTCTTACCAATTTTTGTAATAATTTGTGAGTCTCTCCCCCCCCACTGGTGTTATGTGTTGGGGATTTGTGACATTGGAGTCACTGTTTAGTTTGTGGGGTTTTTGGCCTTTGGAATTTCCCTCTTGTTTTAGGTAACTGTCCACCCCTATATTGACCCCGAAAACCTCCTCTTTGGTATTGGCCCTGGTATGTGGGTCTGGCCTGTGAGGTTGAAGGTTCTATGCTTTGGGCTCGAAACCCCCCTCTAAAGTGTGGCTTCCTATAGCTGCCTCTGCTCTGTGGGGAGTAAAGCGCGCCCATGGCTTTGGCTGTGTCCGTGTCTTTCTTTAGCTTTTCTATAGCTGTATCCACCTCCGGCCCAAACAACTGTTGTTTATTAAAAGGCACGCTTTTGAAACTCTTTGGGAAGATGTTCAATGAAATGCTGCATTTCGTCCCAATGAGCCCTGTCATATCTTGCCAATAAAGCTTGGGAATTGGCAATACGTCATTGATTGGCTGCTTGTGTTGCAACCCTTTTTCCTGCAGCATCAAACTTTCTACTTTCTTTGTCGGGTGGTGGTGTATCCCCAGAAGTCTGAGTTTGCCCTTTTCCGGGCTGCCCCTACTACCACCGAGTCAGGTGTTAGTTGTTGCGTGATGTAGACAGGGTCCGTAGGGGGAGGTTTGTATTTCTTCTCCACCCTAGGTGTGATGGCTCTGCCTTTGACGGGGTCTTGAAACACCTGTTTCGCGTGTTTTAACATACCTGATAACATAGGCAGACTCTGGTATTGGCTATGTGTTGATGACAGGGTATTGAATAAAAAGTCATCCTCTATAGGTTCTGCATGCAGTGCTACATTGTGAATAGTAGCTGCTCTGGACACCACCTGCATGTAAGCAGTACTGTCTTCTGGTGGTGATGGTCTTGGCGGGTAGCAATCCAGACTATTGTCAGATACTGGTGCATCATATAGATCCCATGCATCTGGGTCATCCTGGCTCATCCCTGTATGCGTTGGTGATTGCATCATTGGGGGTGTTGCAATTGGTGACAGTTGTGGTGAGTGCTGTGGTGATGGCTGTGGTGGAGTTTTTTTTTAGCCACTTTTGCCTTTGGCTGTTTTTCTGTCTCTTGGAAAGCGAGTTTCCGTTTTTAATTGGGGGAAGAGTTCTTATTTTCCCTGTGTCCTTCTGAATATGGAACCTTCTTTGTGTATAGTCAGGCTCTCCCATCTCTAATTCTTGTCCAAATGTATGGCCTTGTAGTTGTGATGAAAGGCTTTGTTCTTCTGAATATGAGCTCTGTTTTGGCTCCGAGGCTGGGTGTTTCGGCACCGGAACCTTTTCCGCAGTCTTTTTGGGCTCCGAAGCCACCTTTTTCGGTTTCGGGGTGCCGATATCTCGGTGCCGAGTTTGGTCGGAGCCAGTATCTCGGTGCCGAGTATACTCTGTGCTGGTATCTCGACCAGAGTCGGATGTCTTCGACACGTGTGTGCCCTTTTTCAGTGCCGATGGTTGGTCACCGTGCTTACGGGTTAAGCCACGGCCTGCCGGCGGTGGCGTCCCCTGGGCTTTCATTATCTTTGTGTGAGTTTTGGCCGGGGCAGTTTTACTCCCGGTTTGTAGCCTCGCTGGCTGCTCACTTTCGGCCTCGTCCGAGTCCGAATCAGGAATGGAGAAAGTCTCCTCTTCTTCGACGTCGTGGTGTCCTGCTGGCGTCAACGCCATTTGAAGCCTTCGAGCTCTCCGGTCCCGTAGCGTCTTCTTCGACCGAAATGCCCGACAGGCCTCGCAAGTATCCTCCTCATGTTCGGGGGACAAACACAAATTACAGACCAAATGCTGGTCTGTATAAGGATACTTATTGTGGCATTCGGGGCAGAAGTGGAATGGGGTCCGTTCCATGAGCTTTGAAGACGCGGTTGGGCCGACCAGGCCTCGCCGGGGAGTGGAAGCCCCGAAGGGCTACCGGAGCTCTTCTTTTCTTCGGTGTTGATCCGCTATTACTAACCAGATACCGAACGCAAACAATACCGTCGAATTTTCTGAGATTTAACTAACTTTCCGAACCGAAACACGGAGCGAAGAGGAACACGTCCGAACCAGATGGCGGAAAGAAAACAATCTAAGATGGAGTCGACGCCCATGCGCAATGGAGCCGAAAGGGGAGGAGTCCCTCGATCTCGTGACTCAAAAAGACTTCTTCGAAGAAAAACAACTTGTAACACTCCGAGCCCAACACTAGATGGCAGGATAATGCACAGCATGTGTATCTGCAGCTACACATGCCATCGAACATATATATATATACACACACACACACACACATTTGATATATAATATATATATACATTTCATAATATATGTTTGTGTGTGTATTTTTTTTTTTTTTTTTAAACAGGCTGAGGCCAAGAATCTTGTAAAGCTGCCGCAAGATTATTATTATTTTTTTAAAGGTTGCAGCCAACGATTCAGTGCGTTCTCTGCGAATACATATTTTTTTTTGTTTTTAGCTCAATGGTCCACTGTGAAACTTAATTCTTAGAAAACTGAGTAGAATCACACCAAATCATAAAAAGCACGCTTTCATGGTGAAAATCTTGTTTCTGCAAAATTTTGTATAACTCTATTTGGACTTTAGCACTGTTCCAAAATCACTATGGCAATTGCATGGGGAAAGCGAGTTTCCGTTTTTAATTGGGGGAAGAGTTCTTATTTTCCCTGTGTCCTTCTGAATGTGGAGCCTTCTTTGTGTATAGTCAGGCTATCCCATCTCGAATTCTTGTCCAAATGTATGGCCTTGTAGTTGTGAGGAAAGGCCTTGTTCTTCTGAATATGAGCTCTGTTTTGGCTCCGAGGCTGGGTGTTTCGGCACCAGAACCTTTTCCGCAGTCTTTTTCGGCTCCGAAGCCACCTTTTTCGGTTTCGGGGTGCCGATATCTCGGTGCCGAGTTTGGTCGGAGCCAGTATCTCGGTGCCGAGTATACTCTGTGCCGATATCTAATATAATATAATATATATATATATATATATACATTTCATAATATATGTGTGTGTGTGTATTTTGTTTTTTTTTAAACAGGCTGAGGCCAAGAATCTTGTAAAGCTGCCGCAAGATTATTATTATTTTTTTAAAGGTTGCAGCCAACGATTTATAGTGCGTTCTCTGCGAAATCAGGAGGTTTACATTTTTTTTTTTGTTTGTTTTTAGCTCAATGGTCCACTGTGAACCTTAATTCTTCGAAAACTGAGTAGAATCGCACCAAATCATAAAAAGCACGCTTTCATGGTGAAAATCTTGTTTCTGCAAAATTTTGTATAACTCTATTTGGACTTTAGCACTGTTCCAAAATCACTATGGCAATTGCATGGGGAAAATGTGCTTTGAGATTTTCCTTTTTTACTGCAGTAAGGAAAACTTGGCTTAAACCAAAACGCAGGTAGAATGTCTGTTTGATTGAGGGCACAGAGAAACAATCGCCAACATTGGAAGGACCACTCACTCTTATGCGTCTTTGTACTACCTTAACTATTTAGAGAAAATAAAAAGACCTTTTCCATCACCACCAATCATTCATTCACTCCCGAGTGAATTTCGGGGGGTTAAAAGTCAGATTCTGTCAATCAATCAATCATGTATTTTTAGAGTGCACTACTCACCCATAGGGTCTCCAAGGCGCTGAGGGGTGAGTCCTCAGAGATCAGTTGAAGGGCCAGGTCTTGAGGTCCTTCCTGAACTGAGGTAGCGATGTCGACTGAGGTGAAGAGGGAAGGTGTTCCAACCTTTTACTGCAAGGTACGAGAAAGATCTTCCTCCATCCAAGGACGTCTATATGCAGGGTACGTTGGCAAGCATCCGGAGGGCTCTGTAGGTGTGTATGAGGAGTTTGAAGTCAATCCTTTTCTCAACGGTGAGCCAGTGGAGGTTTCTTTAGGTGTCCTGTGATGTGTTCTCTACAGGGGATGCCTGAGATGAGTCTGACAACAGCGTTTTGAATTTGTTGCATCTTGTTCAGGTTCTTAGAGGGCGCTGCCGTAGTCCAGTCTGCTCATGATTAGGGCAAGTGTCATGCTTTTCTGGTAGTTGGTTGGTATCCATCTGAAGATCTTCTGTAGGAGTCTGAGGATGTGGAAGCAGGTGGAGGCGACAGATTTGACCTGTCTGGTCATGATGAGCATTGATTTAAGGATGATGCTGAGGTTTTGTGCATGGTCTGTAGGGGTGGGTGGCTTCCAGAGTGTTGAGGGTCACCAGGAGTCGTCCCAGGCTGATAAGGAGGGTCCCAGTATGAGGATCTCAGTTTTGTCTGAGTTCAGCTTAAGGCAGCTCTCCCTCATCCAGGTGGCGACTGCTTCGATCCCGTCCCTGAAATTCTGCTTGGCTGTTGAGGGGTTCTCAGTCAGGAAGATCATCAGCTGGGTGTCATCAGCGTAGGAGACGATACTCACACCGTAGTTCCTGACAATGCGGGCGAGTGGGATCATGTAGATGCTGAACAGTGTGGGGCTCAACAATGATCTTTGGGGTATTCCACAGCTGATGTCAGTGGGTTCTGACAGGTGTGGCAAGAGCCTGACTGAGTTCTGCGTGTCAGGAGGGAGTTTATCAATTGAAGGGCCTTGCTGCATATGCCTGCTGCGTGGAGTCTGGCGGATAGTGTGTGGTGGGACACTGTATCAAAGGCGGCTGAAAGATCAGGTAGTATGAGGGCTCCTGTTTGTTCATGGTTGAGGAGCAGAGGTCATCAGCAGGGCGGGTTTGGTACAGTGGTTGGTTCTGAATCCCGATTGGGAGACGTCCTGGATGTTGTTATCATCGATGTGTTGGCGTAACAGAGTGCTGATTGGTTTCTTGATAACCTTAGCTGGGAAGGGCAGAAGCGAGAAGGGGCAATAGTTCTCGAGGTCTGTTGGGTCGGCTGTGGGTTTTTTCCAGGAGTGGGCGGATCTCGCCATGCTTCCACTCCACGGGGTAGGTTGCAGACACTAGGGAGCAGTTGGTGGTCTTGTAGAGTGGAGGCGCAATTGAGGCACTGGGCTTGTGGAAGATGTAGTGTGGGCAGGGGTCGGTCGGGACTCCAGAGTGGATGCTGTTTATGATGGCGTGGGTCTCACCTGTAGTGAGGGGGTCCAGGAGTCGTAGGGGTTCGGTGCATCCTGCAGTGTCTTAGGGTCCAAAACTGTTGTACATGTCTTTGATCTTCCGAGGGAAGATGGCCAGTCTGTCACAGAGATTGGAGATTAAAGGATGTTGGTGGTCTTGGCTTGTGGTTTGGTGTATTCTTTGAAGACATTGAAGAGTCCTTTAGTGTTGTGTGTGGTGGAGTTGATGCGGTCCTGCAGGGCTGATTTCCTGGTGGACCAGATGAGGCTGTGGTGGGATCTAGTGGCAGAGTTGAAGGTTGCAAGATCTTCAGGTTTTGTTGCTTCTCCACTTCTTCTCCGTCCTCCTGCAAGAACACTGATTCCTGGAGTGCAGGGGTGAACCAACTGGCTTTCTTGGATAAGTGTTTCCCTGTGGTCTTCCGGAGAGGGGCTAGGGTCCATTTTGTGGACTGGAAAATGAAGTGCTGCAGGGAGCAGAAAAAACCGAACAGGGCTTTCTTTCTATTTAACCCAGCATATGGAGGAGACCAAGGTTTCATTAAAAAAAATCTACCCTCAAGCCTAAAGCCTGCCAAAGCCCTCACCAACCACCCAACCAGGGAAGGCTGATCACTTTCTTCACGTCACAGACCACTAGCTGTGCCTACTTCATGCCCTTAAACCTCCACAAAAAGACATCTTCAAATGAAAAATGGACCAGAACACACTGCATATTTAGTAAAGCAGAGGAATTCAAAGGTGCAGGTCTGCAAAAGCCTCAATCACAGTACAGGCCAAGCCAGCTTCCGACTGCACCTTTTTTTCTGCCAAAGGTATGGGGCTGTTTGCACAGAAGTTCTTTGAACCCATGAACATGGGCAGCTTGCTCAAACTGTGGCTTTTGGTTTTTATAGAGAGATTTATTATCTTCTCCCCAAATCTTTCAAATATACTGCAATGCCACATGGGATGTGATTTAAGGAATGAGACACTACATACAGGTCTAGCATGTAGACATCTACAGTGCCAGAGTGGGCTTGTCACACCTTTAATGCTTGCAAAAAAATATAAAATCTTCAAAGACTGACCTGAAAGAGAGTTATATAGTAAACCTGTGGCAGGACATCATCTGTGCTTGCGTTCTAAATAGACTCCATTTTTTGCTTTGAGCCAAAAGGGAGAGCTGTAGATCCAAACACACAAACAAGGTCAGCCCACTGGTGTCAGTGCAGGCTAACACCTAAGACCACACCAAGATACTACTAAAACATAACCTTTGCTCAAGTTATTGGCTCATCTTCGTCCCATCCAGTATCATGTGGACTATTCCTTCCTTAAACCCTGCACCAGGTACCACTAATGCAAATGCCTAACCCTTTGGTATCCCATTTATATACCTGCTCTGGGCACAGTAAAGTCAAAGGGACTAGTCAACACTGTTGTTTATGTGGGCTCAACAGCACAAACCTAATACACACTAGTAAATTTGGAGAATGGTACTGAGTAAGAGCACCTGACGACAGTGCAGATTAATCTATTAAAAATATGAATGGGCTCAAGGTTGATAGATGGAGGACGCATCTGATAGCTCTCACCTTCAAGTACACCCTAGTGTCAATAAGTGAAAGCAGTGCTCTATCAGTTTTGTAATCAACTTCCTGAACCCCCAATAATTCACCTACAACCAGTCTCCATATGGCATAGATGCTCTTTGTACAACAAAAAAAAAACAACAGTTCTAATGCCACAAATGTGTCTTATGAGGAACAGGTCTGCTTGTGGTTCAACCAGAAGTTCTGAAGCCATCGTAAAATAAGATCTGCAACCCATGTCTCTACAAGCAACAGTGACTGCCTGAAGTAAACAAAATCATAGGTCACTATTGTTAAAGAACTCCATTAAGAACTCTAGCCTCTTCAGCACGGACAGCCTCCTTTGATACCAATACATTTACCTCAAGCATCTACAATATAACCACTAACCATAGCCTTGGCCATAATTTAGTCATTGATGCATAATCTCTGCCACTGAGCCCCCGGTTTGTGCCGGCAAAACAGCCATGTGTCCACTTAGGCCTCCTAAAGGTAATCAGGGCAACGAAATGAAAAAGGACAAAAACTTCCTCAATACAGATGAAACTATTTATTTACCTTTGTATGGTTGCATTGGTTAGTCTGGACCTGTAGGAAGCTGGCTCTGTATATAGTATATCAAAATGAGATATAGTGTGCAGAGAGTCCAGGTGTTCCCCAAGAGGCTTGACAGAGGCAATAATAGATAATACTAATGCTCTATTTGTGGTAGTGTGGTCGAGCAGTTAGGCTTATCAGAGGGTAGTATTAAGCATTTGTTGTACACACACAGAAGCAATAAGTGAGAACACACACTCAATGACTTAACTCAAGGCCAATAGGTTTTTATATAGAACAAATATTCTTTTGTTTATTTTTTAGAACCACTAAATTCAAATTGCAGGTAAGTACATAAAATGTAAGGTACTTTGCATATGTATAGTTAGAACTTTGACACAAAACAGTAATGTACAGTTATTTCATAAATTGGTAATAAGCTATTTTAAAAGTGGACACCGCAAAATTCAACAGTTACTGGGGGAGGTAAGTACAGTTTGGTTAATACGGTAAGTAAAGCACTTACAAGTCCAGTCCCCGGAGCATAGGTAGCCACCCGTTGGGGGTTCAATTCAACCCTAAAAACCCAGCACCAGCCACACAGGGCCGGTCAGGTGCACAGGGTTAAGAGGAGCCCAAATAACATGGGCGCCTATGGAGACAAGGGGTGCTCTGGTTCCGGTCTGCCGGCAGGTAAGTACCCGCGTCCTCAGGGAGCAGACCATGAGGGTTTAGTAGAGCACTAGGGGGGGTCCCAAGTAGGCACACAAAACACCCTCAGCGGCACAGGGGCGGGCGGGTTCAGTGGGCAAACAGGGAGTCTGGTTTGTAATAGGTTTCAACAGAGGGACCCGGGGATCACTCAGACGTTGCAGGCAGGGCACAAGGGGGGTTCTCGGGCCAGCCACCGAATTGGCAAGGGTGAGGGCTGCCTGCTGATCACTGCTGCACCGGTGGTCGGTTTCTCACGGGCCTGGAGGCTGCAGGTGCAGTGCTTCTCCAGGCGTCTGATATCTTCATCCCGGGCAGTCGCATTCAGGGGGGTCCTCGGGATTCCCTCTGCAGGTGTTGTCGGGGGGTGCAGAGAGGTTAGCCCAGGGTGGATGCGTCGTCAGAGTCGCCTGGGGATCCTCTCTGGTTTGGGTCATTGGTTTCTCTGGACACGGGCCAGGGGCGTCGGGTGCAGAGTGGTGGGAACTCAAGCTTCTGGAGTGCGGTGAGAGTCTCTTTAAAGATGGTTTTAACTTTCTTTTGTTGGACAGGTCTGCTGTCCACGGGAGTTCTTGATCCTTTGTAGTTGCAGGGCAGTGCTCTGAGTCAGCAGAGGTCGCTGGGCACGCAGGGTGCATTGCTGGTGCAGGTTCTCTGAAGTTGGAGACAGGCCAGTAGGGCTGGGGCCAAAGTAGTTGTCTTACTTCTTCTCTGCAGGGTTTTTCAACTAGGCAGCCCTTCTTTGAAGGTTGTCAGGAATCTGATTTCCTGGGTTCAGGGTCGCCCCCAAATACTAAATTTAGGGCTGGAGGGGAATAGCCAATGGCTACTGTCCCTGAGGGTGGCTACGCCCTCCTTGGGCCTCCTCCTTTTGGGGAGGGGGGGGGGGGGGCACATCCCTATTCCTATTGGGCTAAAACCTCCAAATCAAGATGGAGGATTTTCCAAGGAGGGGGTCACTTCAGCTCTGGTCACCTTAGGGGTAGAACTGGCTGAGGGAGTGGTGACTCCTTGTTTTTCTTGCCGCCAAAGGTGGGGGCTGAGTCCGGGGGGGGGGGGGGCAGGCATCTCCAGTAGCTGCAGTGCCCTGGGGTGCTGTAACACCAGGCTTGAGCCTTTGAGGCTCACCTCCAGGTGTTACAGTTCCTGCAGGGGGAGGTGGGAAGCACCTCCACCCATGACAGGCTTTGTTCCTGGTCACAGAGTGCACAAAGGCACTCACCCCATGTGGCCAGAAACTTGTCTGGAAGTGGCAGGCTGGCAGGGACTGGTCAGACTAGCACTGGCAGGTGGATGGCATGCAGGGGGGCATCTTTAAGATGCCCTCTGTGTGCATTTCTCAATAAATCCCACACTGGTATCAGTGTGGGTTTATTGTGCGGAGAAGTTTGATACCAAACTTCATAGTATTCAGTGTAGCCATTATGGAACTGTGGAGTTCATTTCTGACAAACTCCCAGATCATATACTCAATATAGCTACCCTGCACTTACAATGTCTAAGGGTTGGCTTAGACACTGTAGGGGCATAGTGCTCATGCAACTATGCCCTCACCTGTGGTATAGTGCACCCTGCCTTAAGGCTGTAAAGCCTGCTAGAGGGGTGACTGACCTATGACAGGCAGTGGTTTGTGAGCATGGCACTCTGAGTGGAGTGCCATGTCGACTTAGTCTCTTTCTCCCCACCAGCACACAAGCTGTGAGGCATTGTACATGTGCTGAGTGAGGGTCCCCAGGGTGGCATAATGCATGCTGCATCCCTTGAAGACCTTCCCTGGCCACAGGGCCCTTGGTACTAGGGGTACCTTTTACAAGGGACTTATCTGTGTGCCAGGGCTGTGCCAATTGTGGAGACAAGGGTACAGTTTTAGGGAAAGAACACTGGTGCTGGGACCTGGTTAGCAGGGTCCCAGCACACTTTCAATCAAAGCTGGCATCAACAAAAGGCAAAATGCTAGGGGCTAACCATGCAGACAGTGGCATTTCCCTACAGGACCCAAGAAGGGCACGTCGTTCAAGAAGAAAGTGGCACTAGGTCCATTCTGCTGAGCTTCATTTCTTAGGATGACATTCGTGTGAGCAGATACAATTGGATAAAACGTCCATTAAATCAGAGCCTCACTTCACTCTAGACTAATCATGTCTGGTTTATTCAGCAATTACAGGTTTAATGGCCTCCAGCCACGACCCTAAGGGATCAGAGGAATTCTTAGAAACAAATATTCTACCAAAACTCCAATCTTTCCTTCAGCAAGCTGAAGCAGACACACACATTCCATTATGGATGAGACTCGGAGGATTTCAGGTCCCAATTCTTCAAAAGGGAAAGCAAATGAAATCATGGCAGCCACCACAAGTCATGCATCAGTGAAATGGCATTTAATTAAACAGGCCTCAAGGTTGCCGTCTAAAGATAGGAATGGCAAAAGTAGATAGAGAGAAGTGGATGTTTTTTTGTTTTTTTTTTTAAGATGACTGGCTACATTCATGCTGATGGTTAACCCACATGATTTCCAAGATCAAGATGATAGTGGTATGCGCATTTGTTATTACAACTAGCCAATTCAAATGCCCTCATCCGCAGATCTTACTGATCTATTTGGGCCAGGTAAAGTACAGGATATTGAGTTATGGCCTTTTAGTGAGTCTAGTAAAAGCATAACCAATAGCTCCTCAAGATAGGCCACCTCATGGGAGCACTGCTGAACCCTATAAGGTTCTCTCATCAGAGAACCTCAAAAACCTTAAGGAGGACAGTCACTTCGAAGGTCACACAGTTAAGCATTCAAGTCACAGCCCACACCCTTCACACAGAGGACACCAGCAATAAATCTATTCTAGTACTACTGCGGCCTAGCAGCGTTCAACATCAACCCCTGACCACTCGTTATAATTCTGAATGTCAAGATGACCATCTAAGAGAGTAAAACTCCTATTTACATCCTACCTTGACAACTGACAATCATTTGTCCAAATGGATCTTATTAAATCACAACAAATACCAGTCATACATGGACCTCCGAAATG
Source organism: Pleurodeles waltl (assembly GCF_031143425.1). Classification (NCBI taxonomy): domain Eukaryota; kingdom Metazoa; phylum Chordata; class Amphibia; order Caudata; family Salamandridae; genus Pleurodeles; species Pleurodeles waltl. The sequence continues at coordinate 231,759,327 of NC_090445.1, forward strand.
ATCCATACTTTCATCCTTTTCTTAAGAGGACGTCTTGTTCAATCTTGTAATCAACATGTACCACTCTACCTGGAAACACAAATCTTGGGTCCGACTCCTTCGAAGCTGGACATCCACTGTTTACCAGAAATTCAATTCACCTCAAACACTTCAGGACCTTTACTGGTTTTACACTAGGAATACATTTATATTCAGTTTCAGTGTATAATCTTGCTATCTAATGTTGGTTCCTATAAAGAAATCCCTCAAAAGATATCCAAGGGAGAAGGGTCAAAAAACTAATTCATAATAACAAAAACGGGCATTTTATTGATACTCTTAATTATATTCATTGATCATCATTCATAATATATTATACAACAGTAGGGCCTCACAATGACTCTCTACAAGAAAAACATGCAAAACATACCATTCATACCACTCACATCCCTAGCTAAATGCTAAAAAGCCAAGTATCAGTAGCACGTGGACAAAACAGATATACAAAGCCCCCTAGGACAGAAAAATTATACACAGATATATAACGTGTTTTGTAATTTTCTATTCTTCCGGCTTACAATAATAGTTCCAATTTCTCAAGAAAGTGTGGTCTACTCAATGTATTTCATGTACTGATAAATTAGTTTATCAACCTCAATAATAAAACATTTGCATTCATAAGGAATCGAAGAAGGGGGAGATAATGGAAAACTGAGTCCAATCCAAATGTCCTGCCAACACGCGTTTCGGTGTCACATGACCATCCGGTTACCTACTTAATCAGGGCACACAACCAGTATACAATACTTTGATTAAAAACATCTCTACTGGGAGACGTGGTCCTATCTTTCAAAATCTGTAATCAAACACATGAAATAACTGTAGAATGTTTTTTCATTTTTTTACAAGCGCAACAATATCTAGATCGTTATATCTCCAATAGAAGACAGTGCATCCCTGCTTACCGACAGTCCATGTTACCCAAGTGTACATGCTCCAGTCCTCCAGTGATTAAGGTAAACAGAAAAACATCACTCTATCACTCTATAATAAATCTAAATAGTGCAAAGTTCAAACACCATGCTCCAAGAAAATCCATATCCATGTGCATCAAAACTGAGCCCGATTATCATGCAAAATACACTGTTTTATAAATGAATAAATATAGATGAACTCCATGAAACATAAAAAATGCCTAGAATAAACAAGTCACAATAGTGAAGCCCTACACTAGAAGATCAAAACTCCCTAGGCCTATCTCCCAATAAGAAAAGGAGCAGCTATTGCAAATGTACCTCAAATTACCTCCACAGGTGAAAGAGAACTTAATTTTCACATAGTGCCAGGCGTATATTATGAGTATTGTTCCTTTTCCACAGAACACGGCTACCTAATACGCTCTACAGCAAGGCATGCGGCATAAGAGACTCCCGGGTGCCACTCTTAAAAGGAAAAATTTGCCCAAGCCCCTTGCATGCTACAGATAAAGCATACTGCACCTGTCTAGTCTGGTGACATCAAAGTATTGTATTGTAAATGACTGGTTCTGCTAACATAGATCCACCAGGGTTTTTTTTTGGGGGGGGGGGGGTGCTTGTAGTTACACGTCCGCCAAAATGACACTCGTGCTCTTAAACCTATTCGGAGCCAGATTGGATCCATGATACCAGAACCAGTAATTCACAATGCAATACTTTGATGTCACCACATGAGATATGTGCAGTATACTTTACCTTTAGCATCTATTTCCTTCCATCTCCGTGAAGAAGGTTATATAGTTTAAGAAAAAAAGTGCTCGCACGTAAACCGTTGCTCGCAGCACGCCTCTTCCCGCCACAGTAACCCTGGTGGGTCAGGTTTTTTTTGGGGGGGGAGTGGGGGGGGGGGGGGGGGGGAATCCGTAATCCATTGCTCGCAGCACACCTCGTCCCGCCACGGTAACCCTGGTGGGTCAGGTTTTTTTTTGGGGGGGGGGGGGGGGGGGGAGGGGGACAGCATTTTCCTGTTTTCCTCGGTGGAGGCTTTCCTTTTATTTTAAGCCGGACTTTTAAGTCATGTCACATAGTCATTTAGGAGGGTAAGCTCTGTTTTTTCTCCTCCTACTCCCTCTTTTGTTTTAGTATACCACAATGCAACAAGACTCTGCTCTTTATTTCTAGAAGAATAAGAGCCAGAATATATACAGGTGTGTGAAGTCCAGAATATAGTGCAGGCATTTCACTTCGACCCTTCTGAATAATGGAACATTGTCTTTAATATATAGGAGTAAGAAAATAGTTTAATGAGTAGGATAGACAAGAATGTTTTCATCTCACCAAGTCGCACCACTTAGTGTTTAAGTAGCCAACCTTAAACATGTGCCCGCTGGTATGAGACAATAGGTGGTGAAGATAAAAAGGTACCAGTCAATGGTGTTCAGTTAAACCCCTTGATAAGATTGTGAACTGTGAATTCATCAGTGCTGGGGGAAAGATGGTCATTAAAATTCAGGACAAGGATTAAGTGGGCTGCATATTTTGTCACTGTTTAGAGTCTGGTCAGTCTTTACAGAAGACTTCATATTATTCAGTTATGGATTGTGTTGTGTCTAAAAACACTGATGACATTATCTCAAGACAACTTGGTGGATCACATTTAGTATTTTTGAAGCAGCAAAATGTTGGCTGCGTACAGAATTTGCTTGAATTATCACACACAAATCGGTTATAGATTCACATGCAATGCACAGACATTTCGTTGGTGGGGTTGAAGCTAGAAAGCCAAATTTGTACTAATTTCCTCGTTCACTTCTCATATCTTTGTAGTAATGTATTGTTAATATGTGAGAAGTCATCTAAGTTGCAACTTTGTAAGGGATATTAATCTGAAAATTAAGTGAGGCACCCCTAAATCCTTAGTCTACAATACAAATATTTAACTGCATATCTGTAAAAATCTGGTTTGGGAAGAGGAATTGTGCTGTGTAGGGAGTGTGGCCAAGATGCAAAGTGGTCGGTTGCCTTTCGGTGTGAGGCTCCGTAGTGCAGTGTACCGGGCCCATCGCCGCATATCCTGCACTAATCCGCCCAGGGAGATAGGCTCCCGCCGGCTGCCACAGCCTCGGATGAAGCGGAAGAGAGGAGTGGCCCGGGAACAAGCTCTAGAAGGGCCAGAGGAGATAGATGGCTCACTGGATGAATGAAGTGATGCCTGCTGGACCCAGCGAGTATATTGGATCTCCCCCCAAATGCCTGCTGGCTGAGATCAAGTGATTACAGGCAGGCTGGAGTGACAGAGGTGGATGCAAGATCCGGTCAGCACAAGGGGGAGGACCTGTGAGGCCTAATACAACTTGGAGATGGCCGAGGTCCTGGTCCTGGGCATCTTGAGAACAGCATCTAGCTGCTCCCAGAGCAAGGGCAGCTTTCTCTTTCCTTCCCTGATCACACATATATAATGTCAGCAACTGGGAGCGGTGAGCCACCTTGGAATACCAGCTCTTTCTCCCTCACCGGCAGGCAGTGGGTGGTGGTGGCCAGGGAAGGCCTCCTGGAGGGATCACTTAAAACGTGTCCAGCATTAGAACTGCTCTTTCCCAGAGATAATTGGACTGAGGGTGACGCCAGGAGACACATGCTCACTTTAAGAGTTAAGCACTCTGCAGGGGCTCCTTGCTTGTGAGGACTGGGTGCAATGGGGCACAAAGGTACCTCCCAGGAACAAGGGGGAGCTACGGTGAGGAGGCCTCTCTTTTGGTGGGATGACATCTCCATGGTGTATTGGAGCCTTCATTGTGGTCTTCTCATGGCTGGAGGCTATACCACGGTTGAAACATTAGGAAGGGGGGCTGCCATTTGTTAGTCTCTCAGGACCCTCATGGTGCCCAGGTTGTCATTTCTGGCCCTTTGGCTTAAAGCCTGGAAGCAGTGATTTAGGGCTTTTAAGACTGCTAATTCTGGCCTGCAGGGTGAGGTGAAAGGCGCTGACAGGGAGATGGCTCAACCAAAGACAACCGGGCCTTTGTCCCCAGACCTGATTTGTCAACAGGATGCCATGCTCGAGAAGCACACAGGCATGTTTGATAAGGTCCTCCAAGTAATCCAGGACTCCAAAACAGCCATGGACACAGAGCTTGGCGATATCCAGTCAGAAACTGGTCTTCTACGGGCTAACCACTCTAAGGTGGTGGCAAGAGTGGATGAGGTGGAATCCACACTCTCCTCCCTTCGACCCACCTTGATGAGGATGCAAGACCAGCTGAAGACCCTGCAGGCCGAGGTCCAGGAACTCAAGTCGAGAGCTGAAGGCGCAGAGGGGCACGTGAGATTTACTTATGTCCACTCCCTGGGGTTCCCAGAGAAAACAGAGGGCCTCTAAAGAAATGGCTCCCTGTTGCAATTACACCCCACTTTTTGCCTGATACTGATGCTGACTTGACTGAGAAGTGTGCTGGGACCCTGCTAACCAGGCCCCAGCACCAGTGTTCTTTCACCTAAAATGTACTTTTGATTCCACAATTGGCACACCCTGGCATCCAGGTAAGTCCCTTGTAACTGGTACCCCTGGTACCAAGGGCCCTGATGCCAGGGAAGGTCTCTAAGGGCTGCAGCATATCTTATGCCACCCTGGGGACCCCTCACTCAGCACAGACACACTGCTTGCCAGCTTGTGTGTGCTGATGAGAACAAAACGAGTAAGTCGACATGGCACTCCCCTCAGGGTGCCATGCCAACCTCACACTGCCTATGCAGTATAGATAAGTCACCCCTCTAGTAGGCCTTACAGCCCTAAGGCAGGGTGCACTATACCATAGGTGAGGGCACCAGTGCATGAGCACTATGCCCCTACAGTGTCTAAGCAAAACCTTAGACATTGTAAGTGCAGGGTAGCCATAAGAGTATATGGTCTGGGAGTCTGTCAAAAACGAACTCCACAGCTCCATAATGGCTACACTGAATACTGGGAAGTTTAGTATCAAACTTCTCAGAAATAATAAACCCACACTGATGCCAGTGTTGGATTTATTAAAAAATGCACACACAGAGCATCTTAGAGATGCCCCCTGTATTTTACCCAATTGTTCAGTGCAGGACTGACTGGTCTCTGCCAGCCTGCTGCTGAGAGACGAGTTTCTGACCCCATGTGGTGAGAGCCTTTGTGCTCTCTGGGGACAGAAACAAAAGCCTGCTCTGGGTGGAGGTGCTTCACACCTCCCCCCTGCAGGAACTGTAACACCTAGCAGTAAGCCTCAAAGGCTCAGGCTTCGTGTTACAATGCCCCAGGGCACTCCAGCTAGTGGAGATGCCCGCCCCCTGGACACAGCCCCCACTTTTGGCGGCAAGTCGAGGAGAGATAATGAGAAAAACAAGGAGGAGTCACTGGCCCGTCAGGACAGCCCCCAAGGTGTCCTGAGCTGAGGTGACTGACTTTTAGAAATCCTCCATCTTGCAGATGGAGGATTCACCCAATAGGGATAGGAATGTGACCCCCTCCCCTTGGGAGGAGGCACAAAGAGGGTGTACCCACCCTCAGGGCTAGTAGCCATTGGCTACTAACCCCCCAGACCTAAACACGCCCTTAAATTTAGTATTTAAGGGCTCCCCTGAACCTAAGAATTTAGATTCCGGCAACTTACAAGAAGAAGAGGACTGCTGAGCTGAAAGACCCCTGCAGAGGAAGAAAAGAAGACACCAACTGCTTTGGCCCCAGACCTACCGGCCTGTCTCCTACTTTCCAAAGAAACCTGCTCCAGCAACGCTTTCCAAAGGACCAGCGACCTCTGAATCCTCAGAGGACTGCCCTGCTTCAAGAAAGACTAGAAACTCCCGAGGACAGCGGCACTGCTCCAAAAGAACTGCAACTTTGTTACAGAGGAGCAGATTTAAAGACCCCTGCAAATCCCCGCAAGAAGCGTGAGACTTGCAACACTGCACACGGCGACCCCGACTCGACTGGCGGAGAACCAACACCTCAGGGAGGACCCTCCGGCGACTCCGAGACCGTGAGTAACCAAAGTTGTCCCCCCTGAGCCCCCACAGCGACGCCTACAGAGGGAATCCCGAGGCTCCCCCTGACCGCGACTGCCTGAACCTAAAGTCCCGATGGCTGGAAAAGACCCTGCACCCGCAGCCCCCAGCACATGAAGGAACGGAACTTCTGTGCAGGAGTGACCCCCAGGAGGCCCTCTCCCTTGCCCAGGTGGTGGCTACCCCGAGGAGCCCCCCCTTGCCTGCCTGCACCGCGGAAGAGATCCCTTGGTCTCTCATTGAAAACCATTGAAAACCCGACGCGTGTTTGCACACTGCACCCGGCCGCCCCCGCGCTGCTGAGGGTGTACTTTTTGTGCTGACTGGTGTCCCCCCCGGTGCCCTACAAAACCCCCTTGGTCTGCCCTCCGAAGACGCGGGTACTTACCTGCTGGCATACCGGAACCGGGGCACCCCCTTCTCTCCATTGAAGCCTATGTGTTTTGGGCACCTCTTTGACCTCTGCACCTGACCGGCCCTGAGCTGCTGGTGTGGTAACTTTGGGGTTGCTCTGAACCCCCAACGGTGGGCTACCTTGGACCCAAACCTGAGACTTGTAAGTGATTTACTTACCTGATAAAACTAACAATAACTTACCTCCCCCAGGAACTGTGAAAATTGCACTGTGTCCACTTTTAAAACAGCTATTTGTGTTTTATGTGAAAAGTATATATGCTACTGTAATTATTCAAAGTTCCTAAAGTACTTACCTGCAATACCTTTCAAATGAGATATTACATGTAGAATTTGAACCTGTGGTTCTTAAAATAAACTAAGAAAATATATTTTTCTATAACAAAACCTATCGGCTGGATTTGTCTCAGTGTGTGTTCCTCATTTATTGCCTGTGTATATGTACAACAAATGCTTAACACTACTCCTTTGATAAGCCTACTGCTTGACCACACTACCACAAAATAGAGCATTAGTATTATCTCTTTTTGCCACTATCTTACCTCTAAGGGGAACCCTTGGACTCTGTGCATACTATTCCTTACTTTGAAATAGTGCATACAGAGCCAACTTCCTATAGGGCCCCAACATGGAACTCTTCCTGGAGCAGTGGCTCACTCAAACAGTACTGACTTTTCAGTGGAGAAAATAGACTGAGTTCCTGGTCGCCCGCCGGCCATGGTGCCACCCAGACATACCCCTCCCCTCCGTGCTTGGTGATCACATGTCTGCTCTGTTACAGGGAGAGGGATCTCCTTCTGCAGCTGTTCCAGACGTAGGGGCCCCTGTGCTCCAGAGGGCCATGGTATCACGGTATAACCCAATTATACTGCTGAGATTCAGAAGCATTGCAACGCGTTTGGAACAGTGAAAATACAACTGCAGAAATTGGGGTTAAAATATGCCTTATTCTTCCCTGCAAGATTACGAGTAAAGGAGGCTGATACGACCCACTTTTTCACTTCACCTGACGAGGCCTGGGACTAGCTGAGCTCTAAAGGAGTTCAAGACTTATTGGAAGCAGAGGCTGAAGACCTGCGAGGATGGTCCGATGGGAGACCCCAAACACCGTTGTCACCTGCACAGACCTTGTTCACATGAGCAGGCTTCCAAAGAACGAGCGAAGGCGGTGGTGGAGGTTGCGCTCCATGGAGCTAACAGGTTCCAAGGGTTGGCTCCCTAGCCTCACATGACTCCACTATTGCCTCAGTAAAATCACCTCGCAGGTAGATGTCTAATTAGGGTCCTTATACATATTGGTGAATGCTCTGTACCTGGTGCAGGAAAGGGGGGGAATTTGGGGAAGGGGGTGGGGGAGGGGAGCAGGGATTCATTGGATGGACGAATGCCATCCCTGTGGACAACAGGGGTCTATAATGCACTGGGGTGCTTTTTGGGAGGCGGAGGAATACTACTGAGGGCCTGTACACAATGGAGCCACACTGGTCTGTTTCTCTTTTATTGCTAGGCCCGACCCTCCAAGGACTTGTGTGTGGACTGTTCAGCATAACTGCTACATTGCAGGTAATTCATTACTAGTTGTGGGACTTCTGGCACGAAGCCTGTTAGCGTTCAAGCCAAGGGAGTGGGAGTTATTGTTATGTTCTATTTGGTTAGTTTATCAGGGACAAAACAGCAACAAGGAACTAAAGGGGAGTAAAGAGTCACAACTGTTGCATAAGTATGCTGACAGATTGGGGGGGGGACAACGCAATTGTGATATGGCTAACGCCTTGACATGGAATGTAGAAGATATAGCAACACCTATATGCTGACATCAAATTTAAACATACCTCAGACATAAGCACATACACATCACCTGCTTGCAAGAGACGTACCTTACAGCCACTGAACTTGACTTGGTTGACCAAGGAAGGTTTTTGGCACCAAGAACTCTGCATACGCCGAGGGAGAGGGGGGGGGGGGGGGTGTCTTATTTGGATAGCAGCAGCAGAACACGGCGCTGGCTGACCCAGAGGGCCAGTTTCTACTACTGAAGAGTGCTCTGGATGGGCGTCCACTATCAGTGGTTTCATTAGATGCACCCAACACACATCAGGGGGATTTTCACCATTCCATGTCCCCTGCCCTACTCAAAGACCCCTAGGTGCCTACTCTGGGGGTGGGGGGATTTAACTGTGTGCACAACACTGACTTTGACCATTTGATTCCCTCCATGCCTTGGACACAGGACATGCAGGCGACCAAGCATTTCAGACATTGGATAGAATTGACAACTACATGATGTCTGCCGTTTAGGCCACCCTGAGGAGGGAGATAAGGCACCGAAATCAACCTTGCACTTGCAGGGGAAGGCTCTCTTGGATGCAGCGAATAGGGAGACTATTGGTGCTCACCTTCATTATTTTAAAGAGAATGAGGGATCCACGGGATCCAAGAGCACTGAATGGAATGCCATGAAAGTGGCCATGCAAGGTCATTGTATCAAAACTGTGTGGGGTGCACGTTATCCGAAGCTCTTATAGTAGTGTGGCAAAGCCAGACCGGGACCCCCAAGAGGTTAGCTCATACCGTCCTCTGTCAATATTAAACAGACTACGAAATCTTAAGTATTGTCATGGCGAATCGCTTGCTCCTAGTTATGCAGAAGTTGGTGCATTCCGACCAGTGCAGATTCATCCCCACCTCTTCTAACATCTGCAGGCTGTGCCACATCATGGCTGCAGTTGCAAGGTCAGGGGAGCTGCTGGTGGCAGTCTCCCTACACTTTAAGAAAGCTTTCGACACCCTGGAGTGGAATACCTACTGCTGGCCTTGTAGGGGATGGAGATGGGGCCCGAATTCCTACGTTGGGTGTGGCTATTATACGTGGGACTGCAGGCACGGATGTGCACAGATAATCAAGCATCACACCAATTTGCCATCAGCAGGGGCACCCAGCAGGCCTGCTCCCTCTCTCGTTAATTTTGCCCTGGCTATGGAGCCAGTGGCCTCCCTCATGTGAGTGAGAGGCCTTGTCTGGGTTATAGCGGTGGCCCCACATAATGTCCTGGTGTACCAGAGGGACCACAAATACAGCCTGTCGGATCTCTATGCCCTCCTTGATCTCTTTGCAACCGTGAAAGGTCTCCAAGGGAATTGGAGAAGTCCTGTGTCTTGCCTCTTGGAGGGTTGACCTGCCCAAGGGGAAGGTACCTAATCTCATGCGGCTGCCCTGGCAATTTGAGACATTCCAATATCTAGGAGTGAACATGTATCACTCAGGGACCTTTTCAATGTTAATCATGGCAGGGTGCTGACATCCCTGCGAAATTCTGTCTGCTTTTGGACACAACTGCCTCTGTCACCTATGGGTCGCACCTCTATCGCGAAAATGAGAATACTCCCACAGTTACTTTATTTCTTTGCCGCGATATCCATGATTCCCACTAGGGTATTCTTTGCTGAATTAAGAAGATTACTTTGACTAATATGGGGCAGAGCGCGAAAACGAGTAGCTATACAGATGATGCAAGGGGGCTTGGAGGTGCCAGATCGTGAGTTGTACTTCACATCTGCTCAACTGCAGTGGCCAATGCGCTGGCTGGCAGGCGGCGTGCTATGAGAGTGCAGAATGAGGGAGAGCTGAGGGACGGGGGCTGCCAGAGTGGTTGCCAACGTCAGGTGGCCCACCCAGGGAATGGGCAGCTTAGCACAAACCACAAACTCTGATGGAGCAGATATATCCAGCCAAGGCAAAGGACGCCACCCTATGCCCCACAGCTACGGTAGTGGAGTATGCACCACCTGAGAGAACAACAGGAAACATATGAACAGACGCCTAGCCAACAAACTGGGGTAACTTGTAAAAGAGGCCTATACTTGTGTGAGGAGCTATGTTCTTTCCTGGATCTGCAGGATACTCAGGGTGTGGGACTCGGACAATTCCTACAATCCCCTAGTTCTGGCGATCAGGGATACTTGGGCGGTAGGACAGGAGACCCCCATCCTACTTCTTGGGTTACTGTGTATATTGACACACAGACAGGTACAAAGGGCAATCACAGTATTATATGCAGCACTATAAGCCACTGATGCAAACACTGTGCATCTCAGCAAACTCCATTAGGATGCATACTTGGGGACGGTTCTGTCACCCAACCAGTGGGAGATGGCGCTCAAACAGGTAAAGTGAGCATCCTGCAATGCTCGCTTGAAATTTACCCAATTTAATTATCTTCATCATACCTACCTTACTCCACCTACCTTACTTGCATAAGATGTTCCCGGGGGTGGCAGCAGTGTGTCCCCGCGACCTTCATCATATGGTGTGGGTCTGCCCCTTGCTGGTACAGGTATGGGCCCAGATCATGGACCACATACCGACATTGATAGACATACAGCTCCCCCTCAATTCCCTGTACTGTCTCCTTGGCAGTACTAAGCATACAAAACACCCTAAACATTACCTGAAACTGGCAGATTTTGCCATGGCCCTCTTCAAGCAACTTATAGCCATAGCATGGAAGGCTGCACAACCGCCCTTGATTGACAGCTGGAGGTGGATGTGATGATGCGGGACTTACACATCAGGGGAGGAGATGGTGAGGCCACTGTGTGGAATACATACATGCTCATGGTACATGAAGCAGTAGATGCCTTCACTAGACTGTTGACCTAATGCACTACATAGGGGGGCTCTGCTGCAGCGTCCATGGGCCACTACATACTTTCCAGGTACATAAACTTGTATCCTTTTTTTGAGTTCCCTAGGACCGACACTCCCGAGAGGTCCCTCTCATCTATCAACAGTTGGCTGGGTATTATTGTATGGAATGCAGAGAATGATAGAATGCTAAGTAAACATAATAGCACATATAGTTACAAGAATATTTATTGATCCCATTAACTTCATATGAAAAACAAAGTAGTGCATGGTAAATCAGAGGTTCACCACCAATAAATGTTCCATGGTTAAATGCTATTCAATCAGAAAAGAAACTTGGTTATGCAACGGGTGGAGGAATGCTGAAATATTAAGAATACTCTGCAGTTTTCACATTAGTTGCTAGAAACAATGTACACTACACAGAGACTACAATTCATTACAAGTTGATAGATACTCTAAAACAATCAATTCTTGATCATTTGTATTGATGAAAAATGGTTCATACCGAACAGGAATTGCAAAATCCTGGTCATCTTCAAGAGAATGAGAAATATGGTCACTAATTTAGAGCGTTGAATGCCATGATTATGAATGACCTCAACCAACCCAAGAGAGACCTATTTTGGTTTATTGGTAGCTTCCTAACAGGTTCCTGTAAAATTAGCTACCAGTTTCACTGTTTTTAAAGCAGGACTTAATATGGAGATTTATTGAAGCTTTAAAAATAATCCAACATACTTCAAATAGAACAGGATTAGCCTCACTTTTAAAAGCACCTAGTCAATCACTAAGTGCACACAAATACATTTAAAAACCAGCTTTAGGTTATTTTACATATAGTCTTTTTTCACATGGGTTCCTATGGTAAAAGTGAGCACAGAAATATTAATACTGCCTTCGCTAATGAAGATATAAAACTCACATTCAGAAGATCGAAGAGGTGTATAAGTGTGAATAAAAGAAATGAAGATGGTTTTAATATTGATAGAGAATGTGAATGAGTTGTGTTAAACAGTACAGATACTTAGAGTCAAAGAAAACGTCATCTTGCACTTGAGTGTTTCTTTTGAGAATCGAATGCTCTAAAAGAAGTTAATCAATAATGCAACTCAGCACTCAGTGAGTCACTGAAGAACGGCCTCAGAGAAAATAAAGATATGACACACTTGAGTAAGCAGCATTCCTTAACCTCATCAGGTAAGTCTGTATGATTAAGAGCCATACCATTAAACACTTACTACTATATATAAAACATAAAATATATTGTTGAGATCCTAATATGCATACCAGATAGGAGACAATATTGACATTAACAGTACTCGCACAAGACAGGTGTTATATGCGAGACACAACTTTTTACATCTTCTATTATGTTCCATACAACACAGCCCTAGTTGTTTGGCCATTGTGCATTGACTACACAAGAGTGCAATGTCGAAGGATAGGCCTAGAATAGAGTACATACCTAAATTTAGCTTGGGCAGACTAACAAAATGTGTGCTTCATTGTCTTTATGAGCCTCACAGTACCTAGCCATGGAAAACTAGAGCAGTAGGCTTCTGTGTACTTCCTACTTTGCACATAAGTATTCTGCAGCAAAACAGGAGCCAAAGGCAAGCTGATCCCTCTTCCCTCCACACCACTACTCATACAAATATAAGTGAAAGCAGGGGCAAGAGAGATATATGTCAGTTCATATTTTCTCCGAAAAGATTGCATTTTCCTTTGTGGCTTGGGAAAGTTACTAGCTGTGACCGCAATAATTTCAGGGTAACGTGACGGGGGGATGGTTAGAATGTAAAGAGGGAATGGAGGGGTTACACTGTTCTGTCACTAAAGCTCATCACTACACCTTGGAAGCACCACAGTACCACAGATAGGAGTCGGACTACCAAACAAATGATCACAAACATGTGAAGTATATGCCACATGGTAATGTAAATGGCAGTAACAGTGAAGCAAAATATTTTAAGAGACCAGGCCTTCTGTACGGACAGCCAGGCCTCAGACAATACTGAGTAAGGGCAGAACAAACATTTTGGCACAGACAAGATTCAACTAAGATCCACCTTATCCACTGCTCTATAACTTGGTTTAGCCGACAAGATTGTGGTAAAACACCTACACCTTCGTCTCCCAGAACCAGGAGCATTTTTACTTGTTACTCAACTACAGAGCAGTAAATCTAGCCACACCAAGTCTGCGCCTGAGCATGCTGTACCACCTCAATCTATTAATTATCCAGCCACTGCCCAGGAGGTACACGTTTATAAATATATTCACAAAGGAGGATTCAGATCCAATAGAGAATAAAGACAGACATGCAAAATATACGTTGCAGAATCCACCACAATTGAAACATTTACAGAATTCATCACAACACAAACATTACTAAAACCACAGAACAACTCACAAAAGTTCTAGAACAGATGCTGTCAAAGAATAATGCTTGATAAAAATGATAGTGGCTATCTGTTGCCAAACAAAGAATACCTGATGCACACATGGTTCACAAAACATTAGGAAAACAATTATTAGGAGTCACACTTCTTTACAATGTCGGGAGGGTACACAGTTGGAATCAGCTCACAACTGATTGCTTTGTATAGATTAAGAACATTACAGAATGATGGCAAACCATGGCACTATATGTATATCAGTGAATTCTTGCATCTGCCCACTGTCAAGCTCTTGGTAGTCTGTACCATTCTTTGCTTGTAATCTACTGTTAGAACTTCATTTCTATATAATCACCTTTATAAACAAAAACTCAGCTTTAACTGTGTAATCTGCTGATGAACATGAATTCACACGAATTTGAATTCATATCAAGCCAAGAGATCTGCAGTCAGTCAAGTGCTGAAAACTCATCAGTTCTGTTTTGCTCTCATAGGTCAATGTTTAGGGCAGATGCCTTAGTCTCCATTATCATTAGTTAAAGACACCATGCTGCTTAGCTAGCCCTTCATTGTCAGTCCCAACTTACCTCTTGTCCTGTGGCTGCTTCCATGTCCAGAAAGAGGTCGAGCAAAGATCTGACAAGCCGGGCTGCTTTTGCTTTGCTGATGGAGTTCAGGAAAGGTCGGACATACTTCAGGAGTCCCCCGAGCTCTGCAAATAAAAATTCACAATGTTTTCAGTGTACACAACCAAGCAGTAGAAGAAATCTAAAGAGGCATCCAGTTTGCTCATATTAATTTCACTTTTGGAAAAAAGGGTACTCAACACCACTGGAGTCAGGCACATCTTTAAACAGAACAGAGTGGATTGTGTCCAGCCACACAGCTTTCACCATGCTTACCACAATAATATATGTTTTCTACTAGTCACTAAGGACTTTGAAACAGCCTACCATTACACATTTAAGTCAACATTTTACAACATGGGTCTGATGGGGCATGTTTTAAAGTGAATTCATTCTCTGGCTAAAGATTGTGCATTTTAAAAATTCACATTCTACAGCATTTAACAAGTCAGTTACCAGTGTGCAATTGTGTTCATTTCAAGAATAAAGCATCAAAAGACATGGAGTGTTTAAGAGGAGCTAGTCTTTTAGCTGTTTTTGAGGACTCCAGAAGCTGTCAGTTAAGGGTAAGTGAAACCATTATAAAGCTCAAACCACCTAGATTAAACAAACAAATCAGTGGAAGGCTTTCGACTGAGCCGTCTCTGGAGGTTTCAATAAATTAGCCTATCCCTGAGCTTTAATATAACACGTTTTCACTGAAAAATGAAAGAAGAGTAAACACTGGGGGCAGGAAAAGAATACTGAAGCAAACAATATTTGGGTTCAGAATTCATAGCATGTGCACAAGAACCAGGGCTAGGGAAGAGTTGAGTAGATCATCATGCAACTGATTTGGGAAGATATAAACACCACAGGGGAATGCAGCAAAGTTGGCTAGCCGGAGCATGACCGCAGAAGCGACTGGTACCAAAACTCTAGAAATGGCAAAGCCTTCTTCAGAACTCTGAATATATGGAAACAAAAAATAGCAAAAGTGTTTACCTGCTATGTTAGTTAGGACTACATTTCATCCATGGCTGTGACCAAGGTAGTTATTGTATCATAACTTGGGCAAAAGAGTCTGCCAGAGATAGAGAATCTTAGTGCTCTCGAGGAAGCAAAGTGGCTTCTCGCCACTGACTTCAACAACGTTAACACAGGAAGGGAGGTCAGAAGATGATAGTGTTCCGGAAACTGAAAGCAGGGCATGTTTTTTTTTTTTTTTTAACACAGGCGTGATGTTATCCTCTGCAAATCCCTCTACTTTTAACCCATCACCCCCGAACTCTTTCTGAAACAATCCTCAGAGAACAAGACTGGATACCAAGGTAAACCAGCTTATTGTTAGAGTATTACTCATACATTATCTTTCCAACGTTTTTCCACTAGGTTTCAACGTTCTATACCTATTATTCTGAATGGCACTCAATACTAGATTCATCTACATTAGTGGAGACTTCACAATTATGACAACCTAAATGGAAAGGGATCTTACTATTTCAACTCCAAGAAGGTGAGTTATTCGGTTATGCATATTATTACGGAGAAGAACAATGTGCACTGGTTGAACCCTGGATTTGCTGAAATGAACTCCTATCAACAAGAAATCATCTAGTGAGAGTACAAGTAATATGCCGCCACTATCAACAAACAATCGCCAAGCAGCCTATTCTAAACAATAGTATAGAACACTGATAACATTTGCATTGTATGAAAGTAAAGGCAATTCCAATGTTTTGAAAACATCAAAATACAGAAATAACTGTTAGGCAAGTAGGCTGTTGCCAAGCAGTCGTTTTCTTAAAGCATGGAAATAACATCCTGCAAAGTAATCCTCTTGAGCTAGGTAGAGAGAATGAAACTATTCAGCAACTGCAAAACAAGAGAGCAACATAGCACCCCTTTTGCATTTAAAAAATAACAAAGTAACCTCATTTACTCTTTCGTGACGGGGAACTTTACTGAGAGAATCTCTGCTCAGAAGCACACTGCCTCATTCAACACTAGAAAGATATGGTTGGCCTTTAGTACAGATCGTCTACAGATGTACTATACCAGTCTCGTTGCAAAAGACCTCTTGTGGACCCTATCAAAAATCTACAGTAGGCTTACAGTTAAATTCATTGCTTACCACTGCTTGGCATGCTCATCATTCTCATTTGCTTGCTTCTTAATCGATGGCTTTCCTTCCTCTTCTTGCGTTTCTCCCTCCCGTGGAGTATATCTTCTTTACCATCCTTTTGACTGGATGACCTCAAGCTCACATTCGGGGTACTACTTTTTTCATGCAGTCGAGTGATGATGAATATAAGGCAACGGTGTTAAACTCTCCTCTGAACTGAAGATTCTATTGTCAATGCTTGATATTAAGGACCTCCAACTAAATCTCTTCAATCGATCCAGATTCTGGCAGTGAGGTTTATTTCCAATCTTCGGAAACTGGATCGCGTATCAGATGCTTAGATGCCTTTTCATTGGTTACCCACAGAAAAGGAGAGTCATTTGGAAGCACTACTGTTACTAACCATTTCATAACAAGAATTGACAAAGCCAATAGGTTTGGCCTAAATATGATCTATTGGCTTTGTCAGTGTTTTTAGGCATGTTGCACAAAAGCTGTCAGTAGGTGAGACCTAAAAAGTACTTGCTTTCTCCTTGAACAATAGGAAATTATTTCTGGCAACTTCCTAGCAAGAACACAACATTAAGCAGATGACTTTCAAATGATGTTTTGAGCAGTTACAATTTTAGGTCACAATAACATGCACCCCAATATCTTTATCTGAAATGCATTTAGCAACGTTTTTAATCTCCAACCAAGCGTATCTGAGGAGATACCTGTGGAAAACTGGTGAAAGGTGCAAGCTGTCCAACTGTTCCTGGTAGTTATAGTCCGAGATCAGATTAAAAAGAAGTTAACACCACTTGCATCAAATACAAGAAAACAACACCCGATTGGAAGTTGGAATTTACATTTGACGAGCGACCAACTAAAAAGAACTTAAAACGCTCTCAATTTATAAAAATTAAACCTTCAATTTCAATTAAAAGAAACATTCAAATTTGATAAAGCACACGAGTACAAAAATGCCCACAAAATGTGGGATGAAAGAAACACTTCCTCCGCCAACACCTTCCTCAGAATAGCCATGGTAAGTTTACAAATCAAGGAAATATATATATTTTTTTCTAAAAACGTGTACACCAGCTCTAGAACAGGAGGAAGGGTTTTCTTTCGGGCGTGAGGGTGGAAAGACGCCATGAGGAGGGTTGTGCAGCTACAGTACCTTTATGAGGTCCAGGGGCATACGTGTTACAAAAGCCGCTCCTTGAGCTGCCCCCACTGTGCATCACTGCAAGGACCTTTTGTTCTGAGGAACCCATATTGTTTTGGGCCTGTATGTGCTACCTGACTTCCTACCTGTAGGAAGTTGGCTCTGTATGTGCTATTTCAAAGTAAGGAATAGCATGCACAGAGTCCAAGGGTTCCCCTTAGAGGTAAGATAGTGGCAAAAAGAGATAATACTAATGCTCTATTTTGTGGTAGTGTGGTCGAGCAGTAGGCTTATCCAAGGAGTAGTGTTAAGCATTTGTTGTACATACACATAGACAATAAATGAGGTACACACACTCAGAGACAAATCCAGCCAATAGGTTTTTATATAGAAAAATATCTTTTCTTAGTTTATTTTAAGAACCACAGGTTCAAATTCTACATGTAATATCTCATTCGAAAGGTATTGCAGGTAAGTACTTTAGGAACTTCAAATCATCAAAATTGCATGTATACTTTTCAAGTTATTCACAAATAGCTGTTTTAAAAGTGGACACTTAGTGCAATTTTCACAGTTCCTAGGGGAGGTAAGTATTTGTTAGGTTAACCAGGTAAGTAAGACACTTACAGGGCTTAGTTCTTGGTCCAAGGTAGCCCACCGTTGGGGGTTCAGAGCAACCCCAAAGTCACCACACCAGCAGCTCAGGGCCGGTCAGGTGCAGAGTTCAAAGTGGTGCCCAAAACACATAGGCTAGAATGGAGAGAAGGGGGTGCCCCGGTTCCGGTCTGCTTGCAGGTAAGTACCCGCGTCTTCGGAGGGCAGACCAGGGGGGTTTTGTAGGGCACCGGGGGGGACACAAGCCCACACAGAAATTTCACCCTCAGCAGCGCGGGGGCGGCCGGGTGCAGTGTAGAAACAAGCGTCGGGTTTGTAATGGAAGTCAAATGGGAGATCTAGGGATCTCTTCAGCGCTGCAGGCAGGCAAGGGGGGGGTTCCTCGGGGAAACCTCCACTTGGTCAAGGGAGAGGGACTCCTGGGGGTCACTCCTCCAGTGAAAGTCCGGTCCTTCAGGTCCTGGGGGCTGCGGGTGCAGGGTCTCTCCCAGGTGTCGGGACTTAGGATTCAAAGAGTCGCGGTCAGGGGAAGCCTCGGGATTCCCTCTGCAGGCGGCGCTGTGGGGGCTCAGGGGGGACAGGTTTTTGTACTCACAGTCTTAGAGTAGTCCTGGGGTCCCTCCTGAGGTGTTGGATCGCCACCAGCCGAGTCGGGGTCGCCGGGTGCAGTGTTGCAAGTCTCACGCTTCTTGCGGGGAGCTTGCAGGGTTCTTTAAAGCTGCTGGAAACAAAGTTGCAGCTTTTCTTGGAGCAGGTCCGCTGTCCTTGGGAGTTTCTTGTCTTTTCGAAGCAGGGGCAGTCCTCAGAGGATGTCGAGGTCGCTGGTCCCTTTGGAAGGCGTCGCTGGAGCAGGATCTTTGGAAGGCAGGAGACAGGCCGGTGAGTTTCTGGAGCCAAGGCAGTTGTCGTCTTCTGGTCTTCCTCTGCAGGGGTTTTCAGCTAGGCAGTCCTTCTTCTTGTAGTTGCAGGAATCTAATTTTCTAGGGTTCAGGGTAGCCCTTAAATACTAAATTTAAGGGCGTGTTTAGGTCTGGGGGGTTAGTAGCCAATGGCTACTAGCCCTGAGGGTGGGTACACCCTCTTTGTGCCTCCTCCCAAGGGGAGGGGGTCACAATCCTAACCCTATTGGGGGAATCCTCCATCTGCAAGATGGAGGATTTCTAAAAGTTAGAGTCACTTCAGCTCAGGACACCTTAGGGGCTGTCCTGACTGGCCAGTGACTCCTCCTTGTTTTTCTCATTATTTTCTCCGGCCTTGCCGCCAAAAGTGGGGCCTGGCCGGAGGGGGCGGGCAACTCCACTAGCTGGAGTGTCCTGCTGGGTTGGCACAAAGGAGGTGAGCCTTTGAGGCTCACCGCCAGGTGTGACAACTCCTGCCTGGGGGAGGTGTTAGCATCTCCACCCAGTGCAGGCTTTGTTACTGGCCTCAGAGTGACAAAGGCACTCTCCCCATGGGGCCAGCAACATGTCTCGGTTTGTGGCAGGCTGCTAAAACTAGTCAGCCTACACAGATAGTCGGTTAAGTTTCAGGGGGCACCTCTAAGGTGCCCTCTGTGGTGTATTTTACAATAAAATGTACACTGGCATCAGTGTGCATTTATTGTGCTGAGAAGTTTGATACCAAACTTCCCAGTTTTCAGTGTAGCTATTATGGTGCTGTGGAGTTCGTGTTTGACAAACTCCCAGACCATATACTCTTATGGCTACCCTGCACTTACAATGTCTAAGGTTTTGTTTAGACACTGTAGGGGTACCATGCTCATGCACTGGTACCCTCACCTATGGTATAGTGCACCCTGCCTTAGGGCTGTAAGGCCTGCTAGAGGGGTGTCTTACCTATACTGCATAGGCAGTGAGAGGCTGGCATGGCACCCTGAGGGGAGTGCCATGTCGACTTACTCGTTTTGTCCTCACTAGCACACACAAGCTGGCCAGCAGTGTGTCTGTGCTGAGTGAGAGGTCTCCAGGGTGGCATAAGACATGCTGCAGCCCTTAGAGACCTTCCTTGGCATCAGGGCCCTTGGTACTAGAAGTACCAGTTA
This sequence comes from Pleurodeles waltl, assembly GCF_031143425.1. NCBI lineage: Eukaryota > Metazoa > Chordata > Amphibia > Caudata > Salamandridae > Pleurodeles > Pleurodeles waltl. The sequence continues at coordinate 231,779,311 of NC_090445.1, forward strand.
CAAGGGACTTATCTGGATGCCAGGGTCTGCCAATTGTGGATACAAAAGTACAGGTTAGGGAAAGAACACTGGTGCTGGGGCCTGGTTAGCAGGCCACAGCACACTTTCAATTGTAAACATAGCATCAGCAAAGGCAAAAAGTCAGGGGGCAACCATGCCAAGGAGGCATTTCCTTACACAACCCCCCCCCAAACGAAAGAGGATGAGACTAACCTTTCCCAAGAGAGTCTTCATTTTCTAAGTGGAAGAACCTGGAAAGGCCATCTGCATTGGCATGGGCAGTCCCAGGTCTGTGTTCCACTATAAAGTCCATTCCCTGTAGGGAGATGGACCACCTCAACAGTTTAGGATTTTCACCTTTCATTTGCATCAGCCATTTGAGAGGTCTGTGGTCAGTTTGAACTAGGAAGTGAGTCCCAAAGAGGTATGGTCTCAGCTTCTTCAGGGACCAAACCACAGCAAAGGCCTCCCTCTCAATGGCACTCCAACGCTGCTCCCTGGGGAGTAACCTCCTGCTAATGAAAGCAACAGGCTGGTCAAGGCCATCATCATTTGTTTGGGACAAAACTGCCCCTATCCCATGTTCAGAGGCATCAGTCTGCACAATGAACTGCTTAGAATAATCTGGAGCTCTGAGAACTGGTGCTGAGCACATTGCTTGTTTCAGGGTGTCAAAGGCCTGTTGGCATTCCACAGTCCAGTTCACTTTCTTGGGCATTTTCTTGGAGGTGAGTTCAGTGAGGGCTGTCACAATGGATCCATATCCCTTCACAAACCTCCTGTAATACCCAATCAAGCCAAGGAATGCCCTGACTTGAGTCTGGGTTTTTGGAGCTACCCAGTCCAGAATAGTCTGGATCTTGGGTTGGAGTGGCTGAACTTGGCCTCCACCTACAAGGTGGCCCAAGTAAACCACAGTTCCCTGCCCTATCTGGCATTTGGATGCCTTGATAGAGAGGCCTGCAGATTGCAGAGCCTTCAAAACCTTCTTCAGGTGGACCAGGTGATCCTGCCAGGTGGAGCTAAAGACAGCAATATCATCAAGATAAGCTGTGCTAAAAGACTCCAAGCCAGCAAGGACTTGATTCACCAACCTTTGGAAGGTGGCAGGGGCATTCTTTAAACCAAAGGGCATAACAGTAAACTGATAATGCCCATCAGGTGTGGAGAATGCTGTTTTCTCTTTTGCTCCAGGTGCCATTTTTATTTGCCAGTACCCTGCTGTCAAGTCAAAGGTACTTAAGAATTTGGCAGCACCTAATTTGTCTATGAGCTCATCAGCTCTTGGAATTGGATGAGCATCTGTCTTGGTGACAGAATTGAGCCCTCTGTAGTCCACACAAAACCTCATCTCTTTCTTTCCATCTTTGGTGTGAGGTTTGGGGACTAAGACCACTGGGCTAGCCCAGGGGCTGTCGGAGCGCTCAATTACTCCTAATTCCAGCATCTTGTGGACTTCCACCTTGATGCTTTCCTTAACATGGTCAGATTGTCTAAAGATTTTGTTCTTGACAGGCATGCTGTCTCCTGTGTCCACATCATGGGTACACAGGTGTGTCTGACCAGGGGTTAAGGAGAAGAGTTCAGGAAACTGTTGTAGGACTCTCCTACAATCAGCTTGCTGTTGGCCAGAGAGGGTGTCTGAGTAGATCACTCCATCTACTGTACCATCTTTTGGGTCTGATGACAGAAGATCAGGGAGAGGTTCACTCTCTGCCTCCTGATCCTCATCTGTTACCATCAACAGATTGACATCAGCCCTGTCGTGGAAGAGCTTAAGGCGGTTTACATGGATCACCCTCTTGGGGCTCCTGCTTGTGCCCAGGTCCACCAAGTAGGTGACCTGACTCTTCCTCTCTAGTACTGGGTAAGGGCCACTCCATTTGTCCTGGAGTGCCCTGGGAGCCACAGGCTCCAGAACCCAGACTTTCTGCCCTGGTTGGAACTCAACCAGTGCAGCCTTTTGGTCATACCAAAACTTCTGGAGCTGTTGGCTGGCCTCAAGGTTTTTGGTTGCCTTTTCCATGTACTCTGCCATTCTAGAGCGAAGGCCAAGTAAATAGTCCACTATGTCCTGTTTAGGCTCATGGAGAGGTCTCTCCCAGCCTTCTTTAACAAGGGCAAGTGGTCCCCTTACAGGATGGCCAAACAGAAGTTCAAAGGGTGAGAATCCTACTCCCTTCTGTGGCACCTCTCTGTAAGCGAAAAGCAGGCATGGCAAGAGGACATCCCATCTCCTTTTGAGTTTTTCTGGGAGCCCCATGATCATGCCCTTTAATGTCTTGTTGAATCTCTCAACTAAGCCATTAGTTTGTGGATGGTATGGTGTAGTGAATTTATAAGTCACCCCACACTCATTCCACATGTGCTTTAGGTATGCTGACATGAAGTTGGTACCTCTGTCAGACACCACCTCCTTAGGGAAACCCACTCTGGTAAAGATACCAATGAGGGCCTTGGCTACTGCAGGGGCAGTAGTCGACCTAAGGGGAATAGCTTCAGGATACCTGGTAGCATGATCCACTACTACCAGGATATACATATTTCCTGAGGCTGTGGGAGGTTCCAGTGGACCAACTATGTCCACACCCACTCTTTCAAAGGGGACCCCCACCACTGGAAGTGGAATGAGGGGGGCCTTTGGGTGCCCACCTGTCTTACCACTGGCTTGACAGGTGGGGCAGGAGAGGCAAAACTCCTTAACCATGTTGGACATATTGGGCCAGTAGAAGTGGTTGACTAACCTCTCCCACGTCTTGGTTTGTCCCAAATGTCCAGCAAGGGGAATGTCATGGGCCAATGTTAGGATGAACTCTCTGAACAGCTGAGGCACTACCACTCTCCTAGTGGCACCAGGTTTGGGGTCTCTGGCCTCAGTGTACAGGAGTCCATCTTCCCAATAGACCCTATGGGTTCCAGTTTTCTTGCCCTTGGACTCTTCAGCAGCTTGCTGCCTAAGGCCTTCAAGAGAGGGACAGGTTTCTTGTCCCTTACACAGCTCCTCCCTTGAGGGTCCCCCTGGGCCTAAGAGCTCAACCTGATAAGGTTCAAGCTCCAAAGGCTCAGTTCCCTCAGAGGGCAGAACTTCTTCCTGAGAAGAGAGGTTCCCTTTCTTTTGCTGTGTTGTAGTTGGTTTCCCAACTGACTTTCCTGTTCTCTTGGTAGGCTGGGCCATTTTTCCAGACTCCAGCTCTACTTTTTCACCCTGTGCCTTGCATTGTGCTCTTGTTTTCACACACACCAGTTCAGGGATACCCAGCATTGCTGCATGGGTTTTTAGTTCTACCTCAGCCCATGCTGAGGACTCCAGGTCATTTCCAAGCAGACAGTCCACTGGGATATTTGAGGAGACCACCACCTGTTTCAGGCCATTGACCCCTCCCCATTCTAAAGTAACCATTGCCATGGGATGTACTTTTCTCTGATTGTCAGCGTTGGTGACTGTGTAAGTTTTTCCAGTCAGGTATTGGCCAGGGGAAACCAGTTTCTCTGTCACCATGGTGACACTGGCACCTGTATCCCTCAGGCCCTCTATTCTAGTCCCATTAATTAAGAGTTGCTGTCTGTATTTTTGCATGTTAGGCGGCCAGACAGCTAGTGTGGCTAAATCCACCCCACCCTCAGAAACTAGAATAGCTTCAGTGTGGACCCTGATTTGCTCTGGGCACACTGTTGATCCCACTTGGAGACTAGCCATACCAGTGTTACCTGGATGGGAGTTTGGAGTGGAACCTTTCTTGGGACAGGCCTTGTCTCCAGTTTGGTGTCCATGCTGTTTACAGCTATGACACCAGGCCTTTTTGGGATCAAAGTTTTTACCCTTGTACCCATTGTTTTGTGAAGAGGCTCTGGGCCCACCCTCCTGTGCAGGTTTTTGGGGGCCTGTAGAAGACTCTTTACTATTTTTAGTTTTGGTTGTCTCATCACCCTTCCCCTGGGGAGTCTTTGTGACCCCTTTCTTTTGGTCACCCCCTGTTGAAGTCTTGGACACCCTTGTCTTGACCCAATGGTCCGCCTTCTTTCCCAATTCTTGGGGAGAAATTGGTCCTAGGTCTACCAGATGCTGATGCAGTTTATCATTGAAACAATTACTTAACAGGTGTTCTTTCACAAATAAATTGTACAGCCCATCATAATTACTTACACCACTGCCTTGAATCCAACCATCTAGTGTTTTCACTGAGTAGTCAACAAAGTCAACCCAGGTCTGGCTCGAGGATTTTTGAGCCCCCCTGAACCTAATCCTGTACTCCTCAGTGGAGAATCCAAAGCCCTCAATCAGGGTACCCTTCATGAGGTCATAAGATTCTGCATCTTTTCCAGAGAGTGTGAGGAGTCTATCCCTACACTTTCCAGTGAACATTTCCCAAAGGAGAGCACCCCAGTGAGATCTGTTCACTTTTCTGGTTACACAAGCCCTCTCAAAAGCTGTGAACCACTTGGTGATGTCATCACCATCTTCAAATTTTGTCACAATCCCTTTGGGGATTTTTAACATGTCAGGAGAATCTCTGACCCTATTTATATTGCTGCCACCATTGATGGGTCCTAGGCCCATCTCTTGTCTTTCCCTTTCTATGGCTAGGAGCTGTCTCTCTAAAGCCAATCTTTTGGCCATCCTGGCTAACAGGAGGTCATCTTCACTGAGAGCATCCTCAGTGATTTCAGAAATGTGGGACCCTCCTGTGAGGGACTCACTATTTCTGACTAACACAGTTGGAGACAGGACTTGAGGGGTCCTGTTCTCCCTATTTAGGACTGGAGGAGGGACATTGGCCTCCAAGTCACTAATTTCTTCCTCTGTGAGGTCATCATCAGAGGGGTTGGCTTTTTCAAACTCTGCCAACAGCTCCTGGAGCTGAATTTTGGTAGGTCTGGAGCCAATGGTTATTTTTTTGATATTACAGAGAGACCTTAGCTCCCTCATCTTAAGATGGAGGTAAGGTGTGGTGTCGAGTTCCACCACATTCATCTCTGTATCAGACATTATTTTGCTAAGAGTTGGAAGACTTTTTAAAGAATCTAAAACGGTTTCTAGAATCTAATTTCAAACTTTTAACAAACTTTTTAAACTCTAAAAGACAATGCTAAACAGGGACTTAACACACAAGGCCCTAGCAGGACTTTTATGAATTTAGAAAAATTTCAAATTGCAAAAATCAATTTCTAATGACAATTTTGGAATTTGTCGTGTGATCAGGTATTGGCTGAGTAGTCCAGCAAATGCAAAGTCTTGTATCCCACCGCTGCCACCAATGTAGGAAGTTGGCTCTGTATGTGCTATTTCAAAGTAAGGAATAGCATGCACAGAGTCCAAGGGTTCCCCTTAGAGGTAAGATAGTGGCAAAAAGAGATAATACTAATGCTCTATTTTGTGGTAGTGTGGTCGAGCAGTAGGCTTATCCAAGGAGTAGTGTTAAGCATTTGTTGTACATACACATAGACAATAAATGAGGTACACACACTCAGAGACAAATCCAGCCAATAGGTTTTTATATAGAAAAATATCTTTTCTTAGTTTATTTTAAGAACCACAGGTTCAAATTCTACATGTAATATCTCATTCGAAAGGTATTGCAGGTAAGTACTTTAGGAACTTCAAATCATCACAATTGCATGTATACTTTTCAAGTTATTCACAAATAGCTGTTTTAAAAGTGGACACTTAGTGCAATTTTCACAGTTCCTAGGGGAGGTAAGTATTTGTTAGGTTAACCAGGTAAGTAAGACACTTACAGGGCTTAGTTCTTGGTCCAAGGTAGCCCACCGTTGGGGGTTCAGAGCAACCCCAAAGTCACCACACCAGCAGCTCAGGGCAGGTCAGGTGCAGAGTTCAAAGTGGTGCCCAAAACACATAGGCTAGAATGGAGAGAAGGGGGTGCCCCGGTTCCGGTCTGCTTGCAGGTAAGTACCCGCGTCTTCGGAGGGCAGACCAGGGGGTTTTGTAGGGCACCGGGGGGGACACAAGCCCACACAGAAATTTCACCCTCAGCAGCGCGGGGGCGGCCGGGTGCAGTGTGCAAACACGCGTCGGGTTTTCAATGGTTTGACCGATTACGGGAATGTGACAACACCCTGTACCTCTCCCAACCACAGAACAGAAGCTGACTGTGTCGCCTGTTATTTGCACTGTGCTTCTGGCGTGATACACTAACTCAGTCTGGAAAACTATGCTATAGGTTTTCAGAGATCCCATAAACACCAGGACTAGGATTAGGAGAAGGTCACATACCTTCCTATGCAGCTGGTGCCAACACTAAAATATTCTGGGGCAGCTTTATTATATAAGCACGACACGAACGTGCATGACAGAGAACAAATATCCTATGCTTAGAATCCTATTTCTTTCCAAGAGAGGAGCCACATTTTAATCAGGTCGGAAATGAATGAATCGTCAGCCTCGGGCCACACAAGGGACTGAAGTCTCCAAGGCTCAGGAGGAAGCAGGACGACAGGAAGAGCAGCTGACGAATGGGAAGCAAGGAAACAGTGACGTGGGAGCCAACCAATGGCAAGTAAAGAAAGTAATTGGTGGGCTACAAGTTCCCTTTAATTTGTGTGTGTTTTTTTTGTTTGTTTAGGACAATAGCCTTCGCTGACAGTGCATTGCGCTGCAGGCAAAAACTAAAAAATGGCAATCCCATCTTCAAATATGCTTCCCAGAAATCCTTGCCAGAAGTCTCTTAAAAAACCCTCAGAGTACACAGCAGTGGTAAACTGCTGGATCTAAGAGCAGAGCAAGAGGGAATGCATTTTAATTTCTTGTGACAGCTCTGGGGGCTTTCTGTTCAGTTAAAAAAAAATATGTTTCTGATTAAAAAGGCATTGCAGCAATTTTGCCTTTTTTTTGCCGGGTCATCCCAGGTTTTTCATCTGTTCCCGGATCCTATTTTTTCTGGCTATAAGACCCTCAACGCTTAGCAGTGGTAAAGGGTCTGTGCTTCCCCTCTAAATCCTCTGCTGTACACTGAACAGCCTATTTAACTTCCCTGTAACCCTATTTTAAATAGCACCTTTAGTACACCTGTAGCACGGAAAGATACAGGTCATATGTAGGCAGCAGTATATATTTACACCAACTACATATGACAGATATATGTTCGCCAAGCGCACCACCTCCTCTGGCTGGGCTGCAGTTTAAGGGCACTGCAGTTACAAATGGCAGGAGAAATTATTTTGCTATGTATGAAAAAATTATTTTGCATCTTTATAAGTTACCCCTAAAACTGAGCCATGTACTCCACGGGGCAGGGTGCTGATAAAAATAGGGTATGCCACATATTAAAATTGTTGAATAAACCCCCAAAACTATTTTACTTTGTAGGCCTCGACTTTAGCTAATAAGCATATGTGGATTAAAATCTTTATCTTCTGCCTCCACTTACTAAACACCCAGAAAAATGCTTCAAAGTTTTTCTCTGCTTACATTTTACAATGTATATTTATAGCAACAGATTTTTGATAGCCTAAGCAGAAGAGTAACTTTGTTTTTTCTTCCCAAAATATGCTAAACCCTGAAGCGGCAGGTGGGTTATTCCTTTATGTTGATGCCTGGGCTTCACATACCGTAAACATGCCCTTAAGATCTGTAAAAGTGATTCCTCAACTGTGATTGTGGTACCCTTATCTAAATTCCTTTATGTGGCATGGTTTGTTGGACAAAAATGGTTAGCTCAATTTTAGAGAATCTATGTGTACAAAGACCACCCATGTAAGATTCTATTCTTTTCATAACATCTTACTTTTGTATTTGCTGGAGTTGTAGAGTTATATTTATTAATAGTTATGCTTCTGATGATTTATTTTTGAGATGTCTAGATGATGCAATCATATTTTCGATTAATCATTAACTTTGTAAAAATGTACTATAGGGTGCCTGCACCAGAACCAGCTTAAAACCATTTCTGCCAATCATCATACCTCAGAGTTGGAGCACACATCCTTGGCTGGGCCCAGGAAAGGCAAATGTGTATTGACTGCTGACTACCTGGAAGGTATTACTACCTGGGAGAAGACAGGAAACAGTTTGTGGAACAAAGGGCAGCTTTAGCACTTCCTCTTTTGACTTGAGATGTCAGGATGGGCTTCTCCTATTCTTTTCAAGGACTTCCTAGATAATTAGGCTCCAGTAAATGGGGAAAACCATTTTGACCTTGTCAGGTAGGGAAGTGGCCAAGAAGCTGAAGAGAGGTGTAAGGAAATGCCTCCTTGGCATGGTTACCCCCTGACTTTTTGCCTTTTGCTGATGCTATGTTTTGAATTGAAAGTGTGCTGAGGCCTGCTAACCAGGCCCCAGCACCAGTGTTCTTTCCCTAACCTGTACTTTTGATTCCACAATTGGCACACCCTGGCATCCAGGTAAGTCCCGTGTAACTGGTACCCCTGGTACCAAGGGCCCTGATGCCAGGGAAGGTCTCTAAGGGCTGCAGCATATCTTATGCCACCCTGGGGACCCCTCACTCAGCACAGACACACTGCTTGCCAGCTTGTGTGTGCTGGTGAGAACAAAACGAGTAAGTCGACATGGCACTCCCCTCAGGGTGCCATGCCAACCTCACACTGCCTATGCAGTATAGATAAGTCACCCCTCTAGTAGGCCTTACAGCCCTAAGGCATGGTGCACTATACCATAGGTGAGGGCACCAGTGCATGAGTACTGTGCCCCTACAGTGTCTAAGCCAAACCTTAGAAATTGTAAGTGCAGGGTAGCCATAAGAGTATATGGTCTGGGAGTCTGTCAAACACGGACTCCACAGCACCATAATGGCTGCACTGAAAACTGAGAAGTTTGGTATCAAACTTCTCAGCACAATAAATGCACACTGATGCCAGTGTACATTTTATTGTGAAATACACCCCCAGAGGGCACCTTAGAGGTGCCCCCTGAAACCTTAACCGACTATCTGTGTAGGCTGACTGGTTCCAGCAGCCTGCCACAACCGAGACATGTTGCTGGCCCCATGGGGAGAGTGCCTTTGTCACTCTGAGGCCAGTAACAAAGCTTGCACTGGGTGGAGATGCTATCACCTCCCCCAGGCAGGAGCTGTAACACCTGGCGGTGAGCCTCAAAGGCTTACCCCCTTTGTTCCAGCACCGCAGGGCACTCCAGCTAGTGGAGTTGCCCGCCCCCTCCGGCCACGGCCCCACTTTTGGCGGCAAGACCGGAGGAGATAATGAGAATAACAAGGAGGAGTCACTGGCCAGTCAGGACAGCCCCTAAGGTGTCCTGAGCTGAAGTGACTAACTTTTAGAAATCCTCCATCTTGCAGATGGAGGATTCCCCAATAGGATTAGGGATGTGACCCCCTCCCCTTGGGAGGAGGCACAAAGAGGGTGTACCCACCCTCAGGGCTAGTAGCCATTGGCTACTAACCCCCCAGACCTAAACACGCCCTTAAATTTAGTATTTAAGGGCTCCCCTGAACCTAAGAATTTAGATTCCTGAAACTACAAGAAGAAGAAGACTGCTGAGCTGAAAAACCCCTGCAGAGGAAGAACAGAAGACACCAACTGCTTTGGCCCCAGTCCTACCGGCCTGTCTCCTGCCTTCCAAAGAAACCTGCTCCAGCGACGCTTTCCAAAGGACCAGCGACCTCTGAATCCTCAGAGGACTGCCCTGCTTCAAGAAAGACAAGAAACTCCAGAGGACAGCGGCCCTGCTCCAAAAGACTGCAACTTTGTTTCTAAGGAGGAGATTTAAAGACCCCTGCAACTCTCCGCAAGAAGCGTGAGACTTGCAACACTGCACCCGGCGACCCCGACTCGACTGGTGGAGAACCAACACCTCAGGGAGGACCCTCCGGCGACTCCGAGACTGTGAGTAACCAAAGTTGTCCCCCCTGAGCCCCCACAGCGACGCCTGCAGAAGGAATCCCGAGGCTCCCCCTGACCGCGACTGCCTGAACCTAAAGTCCCGACGTCTGGAAAAGACCCTGCACCCGCAGCCCCCAGCACCTGAAGGAACGGAACTTCTGTGCAGGAGTGACCCCCAGGAGGCCCTCTCCCTTGCCCAGGTGGTGGCTACTCCGAGGAGCCCCCCCCCCTTGCCTGCCTGCACCGCTGAAGAGATCCCCTGGTCACTCATTGAAAACCATTGAAAACCATTGAAAACCATTGAAAACCCGACGCGTGTTTGCACACTGCACCCGGCCGCCCCCGCGCTGCTGAGGGTGTACTTTTTGTGCTGACTTGTGTCCCCCCCGGTGCCCTACAAAACCCCCCTGGTCTGCCCTCCGAAGACGCGGGTACTTACCTGCTGGCAGACCGGAACCGGGGCACCCCCTTCTCTCCATTGAAGCCTATGTGTTTTGGGCACCTCTTTGACCTCTGCACCTGACCGGCCCTGAGCTGCTGGTGTGGTAACTTTGGGGTTGCTCTGAACCCCCAACGGTGGGCTACCTTGGACCCAAACCCGAGACTTGTAAGTGATTTACTTACCTGATAAAACTAACAATAACTTACCTCCCCCAGGAACTGTGAAAATTGCACTAAGTGTCCACTTTTAAAACAGCTAATTGTGTTTTATGTGAAAAGTATATATGCTACTGTAATTATTCAAAGTTCCTAAAGTACTTACCTGCAATACCTTTCAAATGAGATATTACATGTAGAATTTGAACCTATGGTTCTTAAAATAAACTAAGAAAATATATTTTTCTATAACAAAACCTATTGGCCTGGATTTGTCTCTGAGTGTGTGTTCCTCATTTATTGCCTGTGTGTATGTACAACAAATGCTTAACACTACTCCTTTGATAAGCCTACTGCTCGACCACACTACCACAAAATAGAGCATTAGTATTATCTCTTTTTGCCACTATCTTACCTCTAAGGGGAACCCTTGGACTCTGTGCATGCTATTCCTTACTTTAAAATAGCACATACAGAGCCAACTTCCTACAAGAGGTCTCCTGGAAGCTGTGCCCTGCCATTTTGAAATGGGGGTTCCTGGGTAATTTTACGGTAAGCCAAAGAGGATATGCTGCAAAGGAGGTTGAGCAGAGATTCTTGCACAACTGTATGGACCCAACCGGAGTGGGTTTGTCGAGTTGTTATAATTGCCCCCTCCCAACCCCGTTTCCCCCAATTTATAACCCCATTACTGGCAGGCATTAAAATGTTGGTCAATTCGGTCATGAATTGACTTGCCTGAGGGTGCACCGTCTTTTCATGTATTTTCAATATAATAGCGCTATGAACCCTCAAGCAGTCCATTTTGTGTTTTATAAATACTATTTATTCAGACTGCATGTGTTTATAGCTCTGCATTGTTACTGCCTACTGAACCAGCCCTGTTACTGTCCATCTCTGTCAGCGCAATCTGATAAGGCTCCACATGCTCAGTCTGCTGGAGTTTGTCAAGCAGCAAGAGCCAACACCAGAAGGGCTGGTACAAGACATGTTGCACCCCCTTTTCACGAAATGACTGCAGTGCCCAAGTTTAATGACAGTGTATGGAGTGGACTGTACAGTAAGCAAATGGCAAATCAGCTTTTGTATGCACCCTGCCTCTCCCCAGTAGTGATCGCATTTGTTATTATTTTGGCCACTGTCAGGCTTTCACCAAATCTGCTGCAACTCAATCTCAATGGGTGACGTCAGCATTGGGTGGGGTCCAAGCTTTGCTATGCTAGCTTTTCAAGTGCAGAAGTGTGGAACTTTCAGTAAATGCACAAGTGCTCTTCAGCACGCACAGTACAGTGTCTGATGGTTAACAAGGTGCTCCAGTCGAGCTCGCCGTTTTGTATATGTTCCATCTATGTAAAAGGCTGAAATAGCTCTGTGGCTGCTCCAAGGATACCAGTATCAATCTGGAAGCATTAATGTTGGAAAGTAAACCCCCTAAACAATGACAGTGATTTCACACTGCACATAGCTGCAGTCACAGACTACCAGAAGCAACGGCACCCCTCATGCAAACTAGCAGCAAAGCAAAAGGGTCTGGAAGATTGTTCATCATTGATTAGTTTGTGCGCTAATGTGAATGGGCAAATGGGTGAATGCAAGAATGAGCCAAAGGATGGCTGAATAGATGCAGGAGTGTAAAAATGAGAGACTGGGTGCATGAGCGATGTGTGTCTGCAAGGGAAGATGTGTGAGTGCATGGGCAGATTGATATGTGTGTGTGTGTGAATGCAAGCACTATCGATTATATGAATGCAAAAGGTACCAGGAGAGGCTCTATTCAAAGCTTAGCCTGGGAAGATAACTACCTGGTTGCACCCTACCCTATCTCACACTGTCCAGTAACTACAAGATAGATCTGTTCTTTTTACAAACTTCTTTAAAAAAAAAAAAATTGATCTTTAAATTAGAAGTTAAACCGAATGGCTTTGCCAAATCCTGCAAATTCCATCTATTCAATTGTCCTTCAACTTACTCAAACAAGTGTTTTTAATCGAAGAAAATGTTAATGACTTTGCTCTTGACTTCTAGGCAAAATCCAAAAAAGTGCTATCCTAAGCATATGCCAAAGACCAGAACCATTGGTCAGAAGCCTGGAGGCCTTTTATGAGAAAGCTTTACAGGCAGATATTCACCAACAACATACCGAATATTCACCAACAATATGCCTTCATATACTAAGTATTTTTATGGCAGTGAGGTAAATGCTTGAAAGGGTCTTTGTTGTCCTTCCACTGTTGCTGAACGTATCTATTTAGGTGTTGTAAGAGCCAATGTTCTTCTATGAGGCCGACTTTGCCTCCACCTTGCTGTTCCACCTGACAGAGGATTTTGTAGGGCATGGTGGAGCACTTCAGAACTGTTGCCACAGTAACAAGTTCGGCGCTGCATGGTAATGAGAGTGTAGGGGAGTCTGTGGCATAGGACAAAACGGTCTCTACTTTTAAAGTAACGGCTCTTTCCATGGCCAACTTCTTAAAAATGTCAGTAACCATATATAGAAAAATACAGCAAAGATGATTCTTCTTTGTGCGGCAAAGGTGTCAGTATTTAGACCGCAAAGCAGGAAGAAACAACTAATTTGTAAAAGAGAACGGACCAGGTTGACCCCATTCATTAGGAAGAGGCAAAGCTAAGTACGGGTCAATTATCCCAAGAAGCGCAAACAAAATCAATCTAGATTAATTTCTAATAATCCTTATGCTACGGATTGAGAGAAGCATGCTCTTCTGCTGCAGGCTACGGGGCATACTATGGGGCTGTGTAAAGATATTGCCGGTCACAAATGTCATGAATCTGAGTTCTTCTGTGTTGCTCAGTAGCTGTAGAATCCGCTCTCTAAGTTTATTCACTATTTATTTATAAGTGCAAGAACTTAAACACTCTCTCAAAATGCATACTGTTTCCCCCCCCCCTCCGACTAAAGAATGTTCAGTATTCTATTTGTTTGAGGCAGGAACAATTGCACTTGTGCTAGGTCCAGAAGGCTGTAGACCATGGGTACTCACAAACTTTTTCTCGGGGGCCAAAATTGCAGTATGGTTTGCGGCCGAGGGCCGCACTGAAGTGACAGCGGGGGCGGGGCTTAGAGGGGGCGGGGCTTAGAGGGGGAACAACCACCCCACCCCCTTTTTCAAAACAATGCCCCTACCCCAGTAACACACACAGCGCGCACACATACAGCGCCATCTGCTCTCACCCCTACCCCAGTAACACACACAGCGCGCACACATACAGCACCATCTGCTCTCACCCCTACCCCAGTAACACACACAGCGCGCACACATACAGCGCCATCTGCTCTCACCCCTACCCCAGTAACACACACAGCGCACACACACACACAGCGCCATCTGCTCTCACCCCTACCCCAGTAACACACACAGCGCGCACACACACAGCGCCATCTGCTCTCACCCCTACCCCAGTAACACACACAGCGCCATCTGCTCTCACCCCTACCCCAGTAACACACACTGCGCCATCTGCACACAGCGCCATCTGCTCTCACCCCTACCCCAGTAACACACACTGCGCCATCTGCACACAGCGCCATCTGCTCCCACCCCTACCCCAGTAACACACACAGCGCCATCTGCACACAGCGCCATCTGCTCTCACCCCTACCCCAGTAACACACACAGCGCCATCTGCTCTCACCCCTACCCCAGTAACACACTGCGCCATCTGCACACAGCGCCATCTGCTCCCACCCCTACCCCAGTAACACACACAGCGCCATCTGCTCTCACCCCTACCCCAGTAACACACACTGCGCCATCTGCACACAGCGCCATCTGCTCCCACCCCTACCCAGTAACACACACAGCGCCATCTGCTCTCACGCCTACCCCAGTAACACACACTGCGCCATCTGCACACAGCGCCATCTGCTCTCACCCCACCCCAGTAACACACACACACAGCGCCATCTGCTCTCACCCCTACCCCAGTAACACACACAGCGCGCACACACACAGCGCCATCTGCTCTCACCCCTACCCCAGTAACACACACAGCGCGCACACATACAGCGCCATCTGCTCTCACCCCTACCCCAGTAACACACACAGCGCGCACACATACAGCGCCATCTGCTCTCACCCCTACCCCAGTAACACACACAGCACGCACACACACAGCGCCATCTGCTCTCACCCCTACCCCAGTAACACACACAGCGCGCGCACACACAGCGCCATCTGCTCTCACCCCTACCCCAGTAACACACACAGCGCGCGCACACAGCGCCATCTGCTCTCACCCCTACCCCAGTAACACACACACAGCACACACACACAGCGCACACACACAGCGCACACACACAGCGCACACACACAGCGCAATCTGCTCTCACGCCTACCCCAGTAACACACACTACATTAAAAACAAATAAATAAATAACCAAAGAGCCTTACCTGACTCAAAGCACTGTAAAGATGCCACAAATGTGGAACAGCAGGCAGGCAGGCGGGCAGCAGACGTGGAGCCGGTGACAGGAAGCAGACGACCAAAGCCCCATAAAAGTTAGCTGCAAGCGCTGACTTTTATGGGGCTTTGGCTTCCAGGATCGTCAGGGCAACGCCATAAACAATGGCCGCCGTATGTAAACATAGAGGAGGGCCGTGGGAGCATGCTCCCGCGGCCCTCTTCTATGTTTACATACTGCTGCCATTATGATGTGCCGTTTGGTGTGCGTCTCGCGGGCCGCCAAGCTAGGTCCGTGGGGCCGCTGGCGGCCCGCGGGCCGTACTTTGAGTACCGTTGCTGTAGACCATTATACTGCGAGTTGCTTACTACTTGCAATAAACCACCAAGATTGCAGAATAAAGACCAATGTGGAAATCAATTATTTATTTATAGTTATGTTTACATTGTTCAAGAAAGAAAAAGATAACATTCTACTCTAACTCCCAAACACTGGAAAGATGGAAATGTACAACATTTAGCAGACAGAAACCTAACAAATTTCATTTCTCACATCACTGTAAAAATCACCTACATAAGTAACAACCCATGCTTGCACCAAAGCTCTAACAGAGCTGTAACACTAAATCATGCATCCAGTCTCAGGATTATCTTTAAATCTTCAAACTTCTAGATTTTTTCATCACTGTTCTGACCAGGCACACAAGGAGTTGCACAGTAGCCACCAAAATGGGTCTTTGTTACCTGCAGCCTGTCCCGTTTTGGCCAAGAGTCCCCCAAGCTCCAGTATGCTCTGCTCTTTGACCCGCACCGCTTCTTCATCACTGTCCTGGATATCTCGCTTCACTAGAAAAAAGCAATAAAATATGCTTTTTGGAAGATCATTTAAAACTGAGTTTAGTGACACTGTACACATGAAATGAGCAAAAGAATGCATTTAATACTATAGCCAAATTGAATATCATTGACAATCAAGTATACGGTTACTAAGTCAGAACCCCAATATTTTGTTTGCAGAATCATTCTCAAATTTAACTCCTAAACAAAGTGCAGGCATGCAATATTCTAGTGCACCCCTCCCCAAAATGCTTCCACAGAACTGGTACAATGTGAGCAACAGAATGACAGCGCTCCCCAGCTAATGGGTTTTTATTGTTGCTTTTGAGATCCAAAACAAAAGGATGCATGAGTCATCAACTCTTCAAAGTCAATGGCCTCTTCTAAGAATAACAAAAGTGAACCTAATACATGTTCATTAGAGTACACCAACATTGATAAGTCAACATCTGAGGCAACATCAAATGGGCAAGACAATGAATGGTGCCTCAATTGCTCACAACCACGGGTAACAATACCTTTGGTACTAGATGATTCAATCGAGCTTGCCTACCGAGATCAAGAAATGGTTAACAAAACAGTTAACAGCAACAAGTGTCCCAATTTGACTTCATAATTACTCATTTAAATCAGGGAGTAGGTAGGGAAATGCAATATACACAAAATCTTTATGCCCCTCGAAACGGCAGCGACCATGCAGACACGCTGGAGAAACTGTACAATAGCTTCCTTAGGCTAGGAGCCTCCCATTGGCACTCTGACCATACTAATTGGCGATTTCAACACGTACTTATTAGGATCTTCGCCAACGAATGAGATCATCAAGGAACAAGAGTGTCATTCCACCGCAGGCGGATGCAGAGACAGGAAGAAAGGACCAAAGGGATCACATCCTGTGATGCAAACTAGAACATCTGGGTCTACGGACCATAAATGGTCGCTTCCAATACGATGCCCTGCCAGCAATGTCTTTTCAATCTACTAGCTTCAACTCTTTGATTGATTACACTTTTGGATCCCTTCCTCTTTTACAGCAAATGCAAACTTTCAAAATGGGGAAAAGATCAGTGACCACCGGCTGCAGGAGCTGGATCTCGCATTTGCTGTGGCTGTGAACTTGCCAAACGCAGAACCACAGGTATCGTCCTACCTGTCCGACCTAAGAAGGGTAAAATGGTCAGCAACCAACACAGATTTGCTGGTAAAGGAAGCTGAATACTACTTCAAGCAGGCCCAAAGTGATAGTAAACACCCAACACAAAACTGGGAAACATTCATAACTTTATTCCCCCTACATCATGCCTCAAATGTCAATATTCACACAAACTAAACAACAGCTGGCCGTTCAGCAAAACGTTGGAACAAGAGCATGCATACAGAAATAAAACTTCTCAAAAGGGAGGTCAACGGAGCTCTGAGGGAGGTGCAACGGTTCCCTAAAAGCACTATAACACCAATGCTTTTTGACGCACCTTCAACTCCCTAAATAGCAAAGCACCGCCACAGCCGGAATTGAACTTATGCGAGGAAGCATGGGTCTCCTTTCTTACGGCTCACTTTAACATCCATACAAAGGCAGCAGACACACCAGGCAGTCAAGGGGAGACCTCAGCAGATAGGCAATGTATGCAGGTCCCATCACCCCAGAGGAGGGAATCTTCGAGGAGGATACGATAAAATGGCAGCTCAACAAAGGCAGACCTACAGGTGCTCCCGGACCAAACTGAACCCCCAGGCCATCGTCAAGCACAACCCTGCGAAATGGGTGAGACATATGGCCCTACTCTCTACACACGCCCTGTTGGGTGCTATAATACCAGCCTTCTGGAAAGGGTCCATCATCGCACCAATCTTCAAAGGGAGGGGGGGGGGGGAGGTGGACGACAAGTAAAAACCCGAAAACTACAGATTAAGAGCCCTCAATGATAACGAGGCAAAGTACTACGCGGGAGTCGTCTTGAAACGGCTCACTGGCTGAGACGAAGCATCCTCCATCATCTTGATCAATCAGATGGGGTTCACATGCTGCTAATGAAAGCATAAAAAAGAAAAAAAAAAAAAAGAAACAATCAATACATCTTTGCTTCATGGACTATAAAGCGGCTTTTGATTGCGTCATGCGAAACCTGATCTGGAGCAAGTTAAAAAATTAGGATGTTCCATCCTCACTACTAAGAGCAATAGACATTTTATACACAGATACCTGGGTCAAAATTAAGCTGGGTAAAGGAGCTTGTCTCTCCGGGGCCATATCAACATCTCACAGGCTTAAGCAGGAGTGCGTCCTGGCCCGACACTTTTTAACCTATTTCTAATAGACCTCTCCTTATCCTTTGCCGCAGTAAACTCCCACATCCCAAAGCTCGGTATAGTCCATCTGTCAAATATGTGTATGCCGAAAACTTGGTTCTGATCAGCAACTTCAAGGTGGGGGGATGCAGCACCTTCTGAACATTATCCATGCCTACTCAGTAAGGAACGGCCTTACAATTAACAACAAGAAAACTAAAATGATGAACTGCTGCAGAAGAACTAGAGTCAAAAAGAACAGATGATGGACGGAATCCTGAACAATGCAAACATTCACCCCCTAGTCACAAAGATCTGGGTTTAATCCATTCTATTTTTTTTATCCACCACCCCTGTTTGGACCCAGCCATATGCAAATCTGTCTTGACTCTGCTCTGCTTGGGAACAGTCCAAACAGCCAGGCCAGGTCTTCACTGGACCGAAACAAGCATCCTGAGAAGGGTTTTGGGGTATCACCCCTCATCAGCCAGGCTAGCTTGAATCCAGTGGAGCAGCGAGCAACGGACCCACTTCTGGGCATGCCGTTGCCACTTAAAGCAAACATAGAAAAACCAAAATAAAACGATGGACAGAGAGTTGAAACTTTTTCAAACACTCACCCCAGTCACAGATCTGTCTCAGACGTGGGCCCCATGCTTACTGTGCCACTGGATTCAAAGCTAGCCTGGCTGATGAGGGGTGATACTCTGAAAACAGTCCCAAGATGCTTGTTTCTAGTACAAGGAGGACATGGGGAGCTGGGTCAAGACTGATTTGAATATGACTGGGAACAAACTGGGGTGGGGTGGTGGGCAAGAAGAAACGATGGATGAAACCCAGATCTTTGTGACTGAGGGTGAATGTTTGTATTGCTCAGCATTCCGTCAATCATCTGTTATTTTTGCAGATGCAATGAAGTTCAAAGAAGTCACAGCCTACAAATACCTTGGCCTTACATTTGATAACCAAGATGACTTTAAACAGCATAGAGAAGAAAAGAAAAGGTCTCACCTTGGCCAAAGGTCTCAGTGATCTCTGTAGGAAGATCAAAGGACCCTCTTACTACCCCATACTGGAAACTGCAAGAGCAAAGATAGGCCAAAATTGGGACTATGGAAGCAAAGCCCTTATGGGGAGGGCTACAACCTCTTTGGAGTCGCCACTGTCAAAATCTACAAGGAAATTTTTCGCCTCCCCGAATATGCCTCAGCATCCCAGTCCAAGCTAGTACTCTGCCTTGTAGAACATCTGCCAGAAGCACGGCCTTTATCATCATGTGGTACAGGCTCAAGTCAGCCGAAAGGAATACCTTAAACCACAACATCTGACTGGAAATTAACAAAACCCATTCAGCAACAGGGAAATTTCTCAGAGATTCTGTTGACTAACTTGGACTTGCTCAGTTATGGTCCACATCACCGTCATTAAAAAAAGACAATAGGCTTAATGTTAAGACTAGTCTCATCATTAGAGGACAAGGCTTCCCTCACCAAACGCACCCACTCACGGATGGTTCTAAATAGTTATATGCAGCTAAACCCACAAGCGTCCCAGAGTGATGCTTTCAATAGTAGAATCAAGGGATCATTACTAAAATACCACCCAGGTGCCCTTCCGAACAACACACATGCAGCACCCTGACGAAGGAAAGCAGGCAAAATTATTATTATTGCTCTTATCTTGTAATGATTTTAATGAATCAAAACAATAAAGTTTTTACTTACTTGACAGATCGGATGGACAATGTTTTTATATACAAGTTAATACTAATTTGGGCAAATCAGTATGATGCAGTGGTAATCCAGGGTATGCAGTCAGCTCAGAGCACTGCAACCCTAACTACTCCTTTATTGCTCCACTATTTGTTTATGATTACAGGGTGTCTGATAGGCCGGGGCAACATTTAAATTACTCTGACATAGCTTCAGGAATTTGACATGTGCCTGTTAAATATAAATCACAAAATGATACCAGTAACACACTTTGGCTAACTATGAACAGCTCGCAGTAAAGATTTACTGTGAGGAAACAAAAACAAAAGCTGTTTGCTAAGCTCTTGTTTAAATGCATCCTCGCACTAAAAATTGACATTAAATGGTGAATTTGCATTTCTTGTAACTACAGGTAATTGTCAATTTTTGTGTAATTACACTAAAGTAAATTGTGTGAATTTCTCACACCCAAAACAGTTTTAATTTGGTGTGTTAGTGCCATAAAAGCAAAGCATTTTTTTTATGCTACAAAAACTTCCTGCTCTACAACTGGTTAGCAAGTGTCATGTCTTAACTCTTCCGTAACCAAACTTTCAAGTAAAGTGCCCCAGTCATGAGAGTAAGTGATAGCGTTAGGTGAAAAAACTTGTATTCACACACAACTAACACAAACCTTTGCTATTACCACAGCTGCATTAGTCAAAAACTGATTTACTTAAGATGAATCTCTTAACTAGAACTATGTAACTAAGTTAAATTCTCCACTTCTTTTGTAAAGTTATACAGGGATGTTGATTTATTAACCTCAGCCTTATGAAGATGCAGCTTAGTATTCTGTGCTGCGCAAGAGCCACATCCAGTATAAAGTGCAACTGGTCCATGTTTGCCATTTGACTGAAGCTGTAAATCAACCTCGGCCAACCAGACCTGAAAATAAACATGTGAGTGATTTTTGTGTTATGCGAAACAATTACCTCGATCCAAACAAAGAACGTTAGAACTGGCAGGGTGTAGCTTGGTCAGTAAGACTAGGGGGAGTGAACTTCACATTTTCTAACAATCACACTGACATATAATCTTAACATACGACAAGCAGGGCGAATGAGACTGCTTAAGGGGCGGGTTAAAAAAAAGAGGAATGGCATTGGTAAGGGTACTATGTGAGAGAAAAGACAATATTTTGTAAAAGAACCAACATTTTTGAAGACTTTCATAAAAGAAGGAGTTTTTGTCTGTGTATATGTAAAGATCCCTGGTGAAATCCAACAGACCCCTACCTCACCATAACCAACTGAAAGAACTTGTACCCAACTATTTATCAGAAAATGCATTTATTAGGGGGGTGTAATATCCCAAACACCCCCCTGAAGCTACATCCCTAGGAGCTGCCCCTAAAAGTCTGTACAGCACACGTTGGCAATCTTACTCCGATTTCAGTTTCAACCACAGAGGGATATACAGTATTTGCATGACAACTCATTTAAAATATGTTCAGCAAATTAAGGAATTGTTGCTGAGGTCATTGCACAACCTGCGGGTAGAAGGTTCAAATCCATATTTAGTCCTTTGCATTCCTCACCATGTTTTGGGAGCTGTACCATTATAAAGATGTGATGAGAGGTTCTACAAAAAGACAGCACAGTTCACACTAGTTTAAATTTATGGAATGGTAAGTCAAATCTGATAAGACATAGTAGACCAAAGGCACCCTGAAGAGCATTCAATCTCCAATGTATATGTGCTATGAGCTGTAGATCTATCATCTCTAAACTACATTGCCCATTTTACATAGCTTAGGCTGGGTATGGCTCTCACTGAGAAGGTGGCAATGGTAGATCAAGAACAAGTTAACTTTGGTAGCCATCTTTCTGGTATATACTCCACCTACCTGTAGATTCTTCACATTCTGAAAGTCCTCAGGCACCAGACTAGTCCCAGAAACTTTAATATCCTCCTCCTGTGCCGGAAGGTGGCTTTTGGCCCAACTTTAACATTAGTTACCACTCCAGAAATTACCTCAAAGGAATCATATAGCTCTAACCCAGCACCCAGATGTCATTTCATTGTCCATTTTTGCCAAGACCTTAGAGGCAGAGGTGAATTCAACAGTGGTTATACAGTGCAACAATGCAATATAGAACCTTATAAATGCGATAACTGCAACCATTCTGCTTATCAGGGAGGCCTCTGCAATTTAAGAGTATTCACCAGAAAGATTAATTATCAAAGTATTTCATTTTTCTGATGGATACTTCAGCCTAACAACTCCCTATTTTAAGAATAGATACCATACCAATGCCCTCCAAGGTGGTGTGTCTAGGGAGTAGTCAAACCAGAAAGTCCCATGAAACGAAATGAGCAAAATGACCATCCCTTCGCACTTCAAAATCCACTAATACTTGGTGAACATGTGAAATGAAGTCCATATCTCCACACTGCATATTTCTGTGTTAGGTATTCCCCTATAAAATGTGAAGAAGTCAACTTTGTTGTAGCACTGCATGCCCTGAAGAAATCTGGAGGTTCCTTTTAAGCAACAGCATAACAGATCTTAATACAGGCACAATCCATTTGGACAGAGCTATTCAGCTCCTTTTAATTTCACAGAGTTCGGTGCTTGAGGGCACAGTTCGGCACCTGAAGCACTGATCACAACAGAAAACGTATCACTGGAAAGGGAAATTCTCCCCTCCCCAATGCTACCTTTCAAAATGGATCTATGTTGGTGGAATCACTGCAGGTGGGAAATCCCCCAAGAAGGGATCAACCCAAGGGATGCCAGGAAAATTGAAAGGTTGGGGGAGGGGGTCCTAGGTAGCCCATAGGGCAGGGTGCTATGTAATTAAAGGCAAGACATGTACTTTCATGCTTTACATGCCCTGGAAGTGACAAACTCCCAAATTCGATTTTTCACTACTATGAGGCCTACCCCTCTCATAGGACAACAAAGGGGATTCCTCATTACATTTAATAAGCTAGAATTCCTAAATGAGAAGATGTAGATACGTCACATTTAGCGCATATAGAATTGTAATAATAAATCCTCTAACAGTAAAGTCGGATTTATTGTTACAGTTTTGAAAGATGACACTTTCAGAAAGTTGACATTTTCCTGCTCCTAGACCTGTGTGCCTGCAGCCTGTCTCTGATTGCATGTCTGGGTGGGTGATAGCTCTGCTTTGTGTATTCCCTTTAGACAGCCACATACAATGGGAGCTTAGGAGTGACTTGATGGGCCCTCCACATCCTAATGGGCCATCCGTGGCAGGATGGGAGAGAGGAGCTGGACCCAGCTTCACACTTACACTGAATAGGCTGTGTCCTGTCCACACACAAAGGGCTGTATACCCCTCTGTAGTAAGTCTGGAGCCAGGACATCTGTGCACTTCAAACACCCTTCTATGAAGTCTCTCCTACTTCAAAGGCACCACTAGGTATAAGAACTGGACCTCAAATCCCAGCTACTCAGTACACTTCTGGTCCTGTGGATACTCTGCCAGGAAGAAGGTCTGCTGTGTTGCTGAAGAACTGCGACTCTGCTGGACTGCTGCTCTGAAAGAACTTCTTGCTTGCTGTGCTGGCCTCCTTTCCTGAGTGAGAAGGACTGGACCAACATTACTTGAACCCAACACCCAGAGTGACTCCAAGGACCAGCTGACTGGTATCCGGTTTTCTGAAGTCTCGGAAACATAAAAGACTTCCAACTCACCTTCAACAGCACCTGCAATGTGCTATCCAAGTCTGCCCTGCCACATGGTGCAAACCCAGTACTGGACCCTTGGAAGTAGGTTTAAAGTGCTGCTCTAGCAGAATCCATGCATTGCAGTTGACGGAGGGACGAAGAACTGGTGCATCTCCTCCACATCACGGTCATTGCGAGGATCGCAGCCTGCATGGCACATCGACTCCATTCTTGACGCATCACCTCTGAGGCTCAGTACCAACACAACGCCTTCCTTTGTGGACCAGTGACGAAGCATCGCTGCACCTACAGCCTGCATCTAGTCTTTGACGGCAACACAACTAAAGTACTTTGCAGCAGGCCAAGGCTGGTCCATGCAGCCGACCCGTCCTCAATCGTGGTCGGCCTCAATTTTTTACTTTGTGCCAGTCCAGTGCAACCAAATGTTCATGATTGGCTCGTATTGCTTCTAAGTGCTATTCTACACTTTAATCTTTAAAAATTCATAACGTTGGTTCTATTTGAATTTTTTTTAGTTTTTTTTTCTTCCTTTTAATAAGCCAGTCCACACCACCCACCGCTAGAATCACCAAGTATTTCAGTCCCTGATTCTGCTACCCCCCCCCTCCCCAACCACCACCAAGGGAGGGAAAGATATTTTTTTGGGGGGGCGGGCAGATTTACCCCAAATGGTAGACAGCAGGGATTATTTAAATTTACCAAAAAAAAAAAAAAGTTGGTCTGGCCCACCCTCACCTGGGCTGTTATATATTTACAAAAAGAATTGGGCAAAGGACAACTTGCCCAGGCATCAGGCCTTACCAGCTACCCTAAGCCCAAGCAATCTTTCTTACCCCAATTGTGGCCTTCAGGATGTAGAAAACCCATCTAATGCCAGGGATAGATTTAAAAAAAAAAAAAAAACAATGGTTGGGGCTGGCTGGCATGTGGCCATATGCAAAATGCTTCTCTGCTCATCCCACCCCCTCTTACAGCATACAGTCCGGATACTGCAGCTATCTCCAAGACAAAAGCACTTCCATTTTTTTTCATCTAGTGTGGACTAGGGCACCAGGGAAAAGAATTCAGAAAAGGAATGGGGTGTGATGCTGGACCATCTTGTCATTGGGCCCAAGACTTAGGCACCAGCCACACGTCAGAGGCGACCAAGTAAGGGTTTGGCCTCTCTCCATCGGCTTAGTGTCAAATTAGATAGCAATTGATCTCCTGAAGGAAGGCTGAAACCGCTTTACAGGCAGTTCTGGAGAGGATAACAGTGGCTGTCTGGCCTGTCTGTCCAGCTCATACAATACAGCAGGAACTGATTTGGCTGCTGGACTGGTTGAGAAAGCCGGCACTGACAAAAAGACAACCTTTTGATAAACAGCAAAACTTGCAGCCTTGGCTGCGAAATTTGACAGGCAGGGGATGCGAAACCTGAACACCAAGCCGTGACCGGACCCCATTTAAATCTTTTGACAAAGTCTTTCACTCAGGTCTAGACTTTGGCTCACTTTGCACTCTCCGGAGCTGTATTAATATTCATACAGGCTTATTATTCCACAAAAATGAGTCAGCATTTCACCCTCCAAGTAAGGTAGGTCACCTTCGACACAGACAAGGATGACCTCAGATTCTGTTTACCACTACATAGAAGAAATCACATCTTGGATGAAGGAAACAAGCCTTTTCTTTTTAGCAATCAGAGTACGTTAATGCACTGCTGCCATGTTTGCCAAAACCATCACAAGACAAAAAAATACAGTGCAGATGCCCAAGACGGGCTAGCATCATCCATGAATCTGATGCCCTGGGTATAAATATTCATATATCTTCAGCAGGGCTTGCCATCTTACTTCCTTAACCTGGTGCCTTACAGTGGATTTAATATTGAAACCACACAATTTTACTGGATGCTATTTAACAAATTGGTTCATGCTCGCACTTGCATTGTACTAGAATGACAATCCGTGACGGATTCAGACCCATGCAAATTGTCTCAATACTAGACCCAGAGTCACTAGAACTTGACATAACGTATGCCAGCTGCAACTCATCCAAGCCCTAAAACTTCCTCAAAAAGCTCCAATACAGCCCCAGCTGCGCCCAGAACGGTATAAAGTGCCAAAATAAACAAATGCCTGTCTATCCACACTTTTATTAGAATCGATAACAGGGACAAAACTCTACCACTATAATTCACTAGACAAATTCTTGAAGGAAGTGTATGGTCTGATACCGGATAAATTAAATCATTTTCAGAATAAACCACGAAAAAAGCGCTCTTCCTCAACCACAACAGCACAATCTTTGCTCATCCCCTTACGAGAAAACATTTTGTAAATAGAAGCATAGGTTTTTGAAAGCTTTAAAAGTAGTTGGCGAATGTAGAACACTCAATTATAAAATATCTACAACTAGGAACACTAGATAGGAATCCTAGAAAAATATATACACATACAATGCATTTATGCCATCTCTGAAAACATTCAGTGTGTAAATGTACAATTATTTGTATCACTCCCATGGGTCCACAGAGG
Organism: Pleurodeles waltl; assembly: GCF_031143425.1. Taxonomy (NCBI): domain Eukaryota; kingdom Metazoa; phylum Chordata; class Amphibia; order Caudata; family Salamandridae; genus Pleurodeles; species Pleurodeles waltl. The sequence goes on from NC_090445.1 coordinate 231,805,203, forward strand.
AAAATTAATTCACACTTCAGCGGCACCTAACCTTAAATTCAATGTGTGGCAGAACATTCATGAATATATGTCGATTTAAAATGTGCATACTATAAACTGAATAGTCTACTAGCGATTAAATACATGAGTGCACCAATTTTCTAAGCTAAGTCACACGCTTAAGATTTGTACTTGTGGTATAGAAATGCCACAAATACTTCTGCAGCAGCACACTGGCTCGCTGAGAAATCGTAGTAGCAAATAAAAAACGTGGACCACTTATCTTGGCAAGTTATGGACTTCCAAACACAGGTCCGAGGTCACGAAAACAAAGACGTCGCCAAACATTCTGTCTAGTATCTTTACTGGTCCTCTGTCGGTGTATGTTTTGAGTGGCCACGAAGACCTCGAATTCCTGTAGACTGCCACAAAAGCTGTAACTTCCAAACACTTGAGCAAGTAAAAAAGTAACCCAAACGGAGGACACGCTACACTAAGGTCTGAAGTTGGCTTGTTAAATGAGTTTGCTAAATCTCAGCATACCTAAGATTTGTTTGCCAAAAGTACAATAAAACGTAGGCCACAACCATGATTGCCACAAGCGCCCCACCACTGTATTAACAGTCCAGAAGAAGAAGCATCCTATGTGTTAGGCAAGTGTAAACGCAAATAATGCTCGTTATTGAGAGGCGACACCAGCACATCTCATCAAGGTTGCTATATTAACTGAACGGTGCAATATTTTAGAAGTGTTGTTCTACTTTAAACATTACGGTTCCGTCAACTGTTTCCGTCTCAGCAGAGAGGTCAGGCATTTACGAGTCAGAGAGCACGGAAGTCCGCTACAGCCTTGCGGATCAGATGTGCCCTCTTTTCCACCGCCTCACTCACATTCCTAACAGAATTACTGTCCCTGCCGTTGAAAAATCTCTCTACGGCAACAGATCGTGTTCGTCAGCGTGTCTGTGCTGGGCTCTCCCGCCTCACATGATAAGAGGCAGAGACTGGGGTTAGAGTTAGTGGTATTGAGCATGTACTTTTGAAGCGGACAGGGAGTTCCCTTCTAAGGTCTACCTACAGTAGGTATTACTTAACTGTAAAGCTCGGATAGTTCACGGACCATCCTTATTTACAAGCAGTTTAAACTCAGATTAACTTTTTGCAAAAATCGCTCCGAAACAACCACGAAGGATAGCGTTTACGTGCTGCCTTTACCGTTATACACAACAAAGAGCTCCTACATTCTGCAATGTCGACTTCAACACTACAAGCCATCAACCAACGATCTAAGTCACATAACATACAAAGCGACATATTAGTATCTTAGCAACGCAGGCAGAGCACTGGGATTTATTCTAAATACTGCATATTTATAAAACGCAACCTAACAATGAGATCCATACATCAAAAGCTCAGTGCAAATAGAAAGGACGAGGCTACACCGCTCACGCACTTTAAAGAGCATCGCGGGACAGGTGAGAGTGGTGGAATGCAAGAGAATGGCTTACTCTTGGGCATGCCTCCAATTAACTGCTTACACTATTAAGGCTGCAAGGCAAGAGACACAGTCACACCACTTTAAAGCCAGCAACCGTACCAGTATCTGCGCATACTTCACTTAATTGCATATTCGCAACCACTGTGTCCAGTGCGTTGGCGGCACCAGAGATTCTCGTGTGTGTGTGTCGTTAAGAGGCTGCATGTTGTATACAGAAATCCTACCCTCAACCACTAAATTCCAAAAACAATACACTTTGGGTGCACGTCAACTTTACGGGGGCCTTCTAGCGCAATTCGGATTCGCTAACCATTAAAATGTATTTGGCAAACAAGCATCTCAGATTTTCCTAAAACGATACTTTACAATTAAGCTCTTTGCTCCCTACCTACAAGCAACAGGTGCAGAATGCGACTCTAATCGCTCAAGAGTGAATGCCTAGCCTGATACGTTCAAAGACAAAACATACGTGGCACATCAACCTGACCAGAGACCACCCAGCAGCGTGAGGACTGTAACAAGAAGCTTCATTAGGTAAAAGGGAGAGGCCAATGTCCATTCAGGTTGCTTTCGAAGGAGGAGTTTTAAAGCGAGAGACTAAACTGCATTTATTTACATATTTATATGAGCCATCAGTGATGGCCAAATACCCAGTCTTCTCACATCCAGCCAGCTGGGGAGAAAAAGAAAAACTAACGCACTTTTACACGGCCTTTTTTGGTCATGTCTCAACTACTGTTTAATTGTAATGATTATATTGTTCATGCTAAGTATAGGCAAAGTTAGGTCCATGAATCTGCTCAACTTCTGTGAAGGACTCCCCCCACTGCTTCACTCAACCTGAAATACGGTCTCCTATGACCCCTATACCTACTTTTGCAAATGGGTACGGCAATCCATCCACCCTCCTGCACTGTATTTAAACACTCGGGGTATTTGTCAGATATCGGTATCTTTCAATTTTACAGATTTATTTCACTGCAATTGCCTTCATAACAATTCTGATGCTAAATGTGTGCCTCTTTCAGGGTTGTTCTCTAGGCTATCTCTTGAGGTAGGGTTTGTAAACGTGGTCCCCTGAACTGAATAACCCACTGGCAGGCACCTCACGACTTGGTTTTAAAGCAAGTACTTTTGCCTCCCAGTTAAACTTTTCCAAATCCTCACCAACCTAGCCCAGCTCCCACTTACGGGTCGCTGGATGACAAACTAACAACATTGCTTATTTCAATGCATTTCACTCAAGAAAACAAAAGCTATACCTACACAGGTGTCACGCTATTCTGAATTCGAATTTCATAACAGAATTAGAAAGCATTTTGCATTATAAACGTAATATTGGGGCCGGAATTAAGGTAATTGTTCTTCATGGGATACCCCCAACCCCATACACAAACATCCCACAAAAAAACTGAACTTCCAACTCGTAGGGAATTAGTGTCGTGGTCACCAGATCCTTCCTTATACACTGGACAAAGGTCATATTCGCATGGTACCTTGAGGGAATGTAACACCATGAAAAGAGGCTACAAGATTGAACCCCAAAAACAGTGACTTTAAACGACAGCTGTCATTATACTAAAGGGCACAAACGTGTAATCTGTTATACTGCAGCCTCCACACAAAATTGCTACTAGGCGCATGCTTTGTGTAGGGAGCTTCGAAACAATAGTACGTAACTACGTTAAAAGGAATGTCCCTGAATGGATACCACACTTCCCTAATCACAAAATATGTAAACTTCAAAAAGGCTGTCACCAACACTATATGGACTTTTTAGGCTCATGTCAAATAGTACTTTGTTATGCTACTTACCCCCAGGCAGCTAAAAAGTAATGTAAACTGTTAAATCACTGGTAGAGTACGCCGTGTATGATAGATCATAAACTGCCAAGTGCACCTCCTTCTACGTAAACGTATGTCAGTTTTCGACTGAACATAGTTCAGTAATTCCTTTTTGACTGACCTTATACTGATAAAATAATCCACTGGCAAAATCTATACATCAAATCGACAAGACCGCATGCTATTATGTATCAAGATATCAAAATAGAAAAATGTAAAGCATAAGTAATGCCGCGAAGCATCAAAATATACTCCAATAAGAATTACGTTGTGAAATTAAAAGAAAAGCCGAGTGTAGAATGAAAAGTGAGTAAAAGCAATACTGATTAATAATAAAGTGTAATACCTTTATGCAAGGGCTATTAAGACTATTTAAGTTAACTGTGTATTTCTAGGTAGTAGTAACATTGTTCAATGTATCCTTATGTTGTGCAAAGTAAAATCATTTCTAATACAGAATAGATATTCTTTTGTAATCAACTGAACCTTTATTCAATACAGCTAAGTTGATTAAGGGACAACTGTCATTTAGAGTGGTACAAAACAGGAGAAGCACCGTTATATAAACAAGCAAGTGTGATGATGCCAGTAAAACCTGGACAGAGACATGGCCTCATATATTGGGTAGACCAATAGATGTGTTTTAATATCTGTCATAACCAAAGTCATATTCCCTATTTGGAGCACAAAAATTCAAGATCACTAATAAAAAAGAGAGGATACCGGCCTGCCCCAACTTTTTCCCATACAAGTCCGTTACCATGGACTCCTACCATCACGGTGCTGAAGGTAAGGAGTCGACAGTCTTCACAAATAACTTATGTCTACAAGATCTGCGAATGGCAGGCCTGTGTCTCACTCTCCCGGGAATATGGTCAATATTTTATAGGCCCGTGACTGTGCACTTCTGGACTTCCAGCGACACATTGAATAGCCTGGTGTTCCCGCCTACTGTCGGCAACACACACCAACCGCGAACACCTGAACGTTCCTATGCTCTAAGAATTCTGCCTATAAGGCGTGTTAAACCCATATTTCAAACACTACACCCCTCCCGCCACCAAGATCTCTACACCTATTTTATTGTTTGGAGAGGCAGATCATTACAGGTGTCTCCCGGTAGACCTAATTACCAGGAAAAGAAAACGGTACTCCAAACTTCAAACTGGCTACAGAGGCAACCCACTAGATTTACCCCGTTCCCACTGACAAAATGTACATCCCAGGCTGCTATGGGCACTCGTTATGAGATAAAGAACCTAAAAATAATACGTGTCACACCTTATGACACCAGCCCATAGGTCGGCGTTATGGTGGCATCAGCTTGCTAAGAAGTATCCGTGTGCTAGCCTCTATCTCTCAACCGTAGTTCCTGGGTTGCCACAGAAGATCAACTGTGCTGGACTCCTGTCATCAGCCCTCAATGTTCTTCCGCATCTCTGCCGAACATCTGCCTTAATAGGGGCACAGGAGCAGCGCCTGTGAACAACAGTGTGACGGCCACACCTAGCTACTACTCCGAGAATCAGGAACAGGTTGTAGCCCAACTTAGAGAGCTGTACTCCCTCTTACATAAACGTCTATGTATTGGAAATACATTCTGAAGCCCACCCCGAACACAAGGCGAAACTTCCTAGCAGCCAATAAAATTCAGATGTACTCGCAGGTGTGCTTTTCACAGGCTCAAGCACAGTTAGTGCCTTCAGCATGCCCCGAGGCCAGGCGTTCTGTCACTATGCTGCCCCTACAGAAAATGCGGAGGGCGGGCAAACACAGAACTTAGCACCGGTAGGACCTATAATGACTGTAGCCAAAGTAAGTCTCAGCCTCACCAGTCTTCACAGCTTATCCCGGCCTAGCCGGCACGGTGAGTCAGCAGCGAGTGACAGTGCAGCCCTCCACCCTCGGCAACCACACACAAGATAGTGCCGGCATGAGCCCACAATGGCCTCTCACCGATAGAATGCAGGATATCGATGCTCGCGTCACGGTCCGTGCTGAGCAAGGTCTGCGCCCGCTGGAACTCCACTACCGCCGCGGCCGCCATCTTCCACTCACTCAGTCAGCACCAGCCTCCGCACAGCCAGGCGACCGGAAATGCGTACCGGAAGTACCTACGCCGGCCTGTCAGACGAGGTGCGCTGTGATTCGAAGTCCTGCAGCACTGTGAAGGGCGCTCCGAGCTCTGAAACAATTAGACTTCCCCACCAACTGCATCCTTCGTGGTCGCCGTGCTTGGGGTGCGTACCCTAATCATTCTACAAGGGTAGATCAGAAATCCAGCGCCTTTTCACACACAAGATGGCCGCTAGTTTTTTCTGATCTTCGATCTAGTGTTTGTGGTGTATGACGGGAAACTGATGGACATTAAAATGGGACTACCATGACAAAGCCTCTGAAAACGAGTGAGACATTCACTAGCCGCCGTGAAAGAAAGTTCAATTCTAATGATACACACATACCAACACATTTGATTTAGGTGGGAGAACGGCTTCCCATAATCAATGACTTTATTGTAGCTGTCTCAGAATATGTTATCCATTTCAGTATTCATGAATGGGGAAAATACATTCGCCTGACTATTTTTCAAAATCTCCCGTTTTTTTACTTCAAAATATTGGTATGTATGATAAGGACACAGAAGTGAGGGTTTTGCACAGCTTTATTCAATGTATTTAGCATCAGTGCAAAGTATCTTTTGCATCACTAAAGGTAAACACTACATTTCCCAAGAGTCATAGGAGAAATAAATTGCAACAAAATAACTTAACAGTCCCCCAATCACGATAATCAGTCCATAAAATTGTTCTCTGCAGGATTCATAGCCTTATCTTTCTTCTTGCAAGAAATCTAGATTTCCCTAGCTACAAAGAAGGAAAGTCTTCATTCTATTAAGTAAACCAAGGGGAATATAACGTGTTTCTTTCTTCACTTTATAAATTAAAGCAGTCATTTAAAAATCCATATCTTTAATAATATAAACTACATTCTCAGAAACCTATGGGAAAGAAGCATACAAACAGTCTGTGCATCAGATAACAGTTGCCTTCATATTCCCTCATGACCTCCTTTCCATTTTCACTAAAGACAAGCATTTGCAATGCAACGGGTCTCGCGTTTGCTCATGTTAGAGCTGATCGTGTTGTAAACTCCTAACCCGACTTTTCATCTATCAGCAAAAGTGCTTTTATGTATGTAACCCGAAAAAGTGAAATTAACTGTGTAAAGCGTTCGACTTCTGCCAAGCGAAATCGCGCTAGGAAAATAGAGAAAAAGTAGTCCACGATCTGACAGAAAACAGCGAGCCTCGCATGTTTTCTGTACTTGGTCGCTGCGCTCGAGGAGGGCTAACCACTGGAAAAGGCATGACGTGTGCATGCCTTCCACTAATGAAAGCAAGCAGATTTTACTAGGCAAGCCCACGAACCAATCAAACACACTGACGTGATGTCGACAGGGCTCCGAGCCCTTCTCTAATAACTAAAGCGTCTCGCTGCGATACGCATGCGCGAGCACATGCAACGCAGGTCCGACCCTAAAAATACAGGGTCCCTACATAAATATGGAGAGGGATTCAGGGAAATCTACAATAAGTAAACAGTGCATCACTCTCCTATTAATTCAATAAAGCAAATTATTCTCAAACAAAGGCCTAAGTAACAATCAAACATTTATTAATCCAAACACAAGTATATGTGTGTATATATATGTATATATATATATATATACATCATTATTTAAAACTATACAGTTTCTAAACTAAATAAGCAACCCCTATCCCCCCAACAACTCTCACACAGATGGCCTTCACACCTACACATATAGGTTAACACACAAACGACAATAGACTAATGACCACAAATACAATCTACATATAGACAAAGACCAGACACCGGAAAAACAAATAATTACAGGCACAACGATATTTTACAACTGAAAAATATCAATCATCACAAATTTAAATGTCAAATAAATGATGAATTAAGACATCACACCTCTGTATATATGATTAGTAATTTCTCTCCAATAATACGCTTTAGATCAGTCCATTGCACGAATGCAGTAATTAATATCACAAAGATACATGCTGATAACAAGGCACATAAATTCAAACTCTTATGGCTACATCCAATGAATCTTTAGATGCAGCTTCTCATCAACCAAGTTACTTCTTCAATGAATTAATTGTTGCTAAAGCCGGTGCGTCTTTCTATACAAGTTCTCAAAAACAAGATGGCTTCATCAATCAGTCAATCCTCCTTGCTGCCAGATGATAGATGATCCTTTTTCCCATAATCAATCATCAGAAATGCCGGAACTGCCTTTTTTTCCCTTAATCAATCATCAGAAATGCCGGAACTGCCGACGCGCGTTTCGGTGGACTTATGCTTTTAAATAAGTTCATGATACTCACGGCCACCTTCATCAGGGCACTCAATCCAATATTGCACAATGCGTCATCTTTTTAATTCTGATGGTAGTCAAACAGGTCCAAGAACAAAAAAACTCCAAAGCTTCAAAAGTCTTCTGAAAAATCGAATGAGCTCCTCTGTGCGAGCATACATTTCTGTCTATTACATGAGGGAATAAAAGAAAATCTGTCACCTAGCTCTCTAATTAATGTCAATAGTCATACTATAAATCTGAACTGCAGCATCCACATTACTAATTTATTTAATTAATGTCAGCCACCTATGAGAAATGCTTTTACTAATAGGTTATTATAAGACATCAAAATCTGCGAAACCATGGCTGCTCATGGAAACATTTAGTACGCATGTCTTCATACTGCATAAAGCGCATCATATCCACTAACAGAAACTTTATTACTTGCTTCGAATACCTAAATTCCTTCTGGGCTGAGTAATGATTCTCATCCTTTCAAAGTTCCTAGGCGGGATATTCTTCATCTCCATGTCCCTAATAGAACTGAAACTTTCCTTTTCAGTAACAAGAAAATTTTATATTTTATGTCAGGACCAGAGGCGAGGATTATACATGTTCAAGCATACTTACCACCATTGGTGCAGCATTGAAAATCAGTTTAAAATAGAATTTCCTGAAGGTTTATTCCGCAGACAAATCTGCAGCATTCATAATATCTTCCAGTCTGCCTTGAACTGTGATCGCCTTTGAGGCCATTGCCCCACTCATTGACTGTGCTCAAAATCTCATTACCTCTCTCCTAGCTTCTAGCACAACACTTTTTACCCACCTGGTAAAAGAAGGCAAAGCCACCACATTAAGGGGCTTCCGCGCCACAATGTGTAAAGGCATTTGACCTGCTGTTCTTACCTCTGCCGCCACGACTTCATAAGCCTTAATGCACCTGATCACATATAAGTTAGATTTATCACTGAAGGCCAGATAAGATACTTTTTTTGATCCCCTAGACACAGTAAATGTCACTTCTTCTGGTGTGAACATAATCCCTGAGATATCGAACACCCTGATGTCAGAAACCCTTTGACAGGAATCTAAATACAGTAGCATTTCTAATTTTGTAGATAATTCCTTCCTGTTCAAAACTTCACCCTCCAGCCAATTTAAAAAGATTCGTAGTACCCTATTGAAGTCCCAAAGACCAGAGCACCTGGATTCCGGGAGCCTAGCCAAATGAACATCTTTCATTAGTTTACAAGCACATGGCTGATCTACAGCCATCTCGTTAATAGGGCTATAACCTGCAGAGGTTGCTGACCTGGATATATTCACTGTTCTGCAAGCAAGTCCAGAGTGAGCTCTCTCCATCAGGAAATTCAAGACATGAACAATTCCTGCCCCAATGCGATCCAGATGTCTCTTCAGACACCAACCAGACCATTGTCTCCATGCTGAGCAGTATCTTTTCATGGTGCCTGTTTGTTAAAGACTGCTGCAACCTCTGAAAGTCTAATTCTGTTATCAGGCCCAGAGAGGCCCAAAGATCATTCTCCCATTCCAGGCTCCCATGTGATCCAACCACCATTGTATCTCTGTCTTGGCTTCCTGTAACTGGGTGACAAGCTCCAAATAGGTCATACCTGTCCTTATGTGGGATGCTTTGAGCCTCTGTAATTCCCTATAGTGAGAGGGCCAGGAAAGACACCTTGTATTGCCGAACACAGTAAACCTACTAACATGGCCAGTTGTCGTAGAGATATCCTGTCTCTTCTCATGACTTTCTTTAGTTCTTTCCTGATATTCAATATCCTGTTTTCTGGAAGACTCAACATAGCCTTTGTCGAGTCTATTACAAAATCCAATGACATAGTTTGCTTGGGTATAAAATCTGATTTCTCTCCATTGTTAACAAAGCCTGAATCTCGCAGAAGCATAATAGTTATGCTCAAGTCGGAGGTCAAATGCTGGTAGCATTGGTCCATCAGGAAGATGTTGTCCAGGTATATTATTAGCCTGATACCCCTCATCCTTAGATACTCCACCACTGGTCAAAGCAGCTTGATAAAGCACCATGGTGCTGACAAAAGGTCGAATGGAAGTGCTTGAAACTCATACATTTCCTCCCTCCAAGAAATTGGAGGAATTTTCTCTGCAGGGCATAAATGAAAATAGTCAGATAAGCGTCTTTTAAAACTAATTGTACCATCCAATCCCCATAAATCAGAATGTCTCTCAGTTGCTGTATATATTCCATCATGAAGTGGCAATATACCAGCTACTTGTTGAATTCCTTTAGATTTATGACCAGCCTGAAGCCTTTGTCTTTTTTCTTCACTAAGAATAGATTGCTCAAGGAAACTTTTGGGTGGAGCACTGACCTGCAAACCACTCTTCTGTCAAGCATTTCTGGCACCTCCATTTCTATAAAACTCATTTCCAGTGGTGAGAAACTCAGCGGTCTGGGACGGTTGGCCTGTTCCAGAGTCCCTTAGAATTATATGTATAAACCTTTGATCAATTCCTATACCCATGTACCAGAGAAGATCTCCCTCAATTTACGTGTAAACCATCTTAGCTTCTCCCTAACTTGTAATTTTTACCAGAGTTCCCTCTGGGGGCGTTTGTGCCACCTCTGCTTTCCCTGCTGCCCTTGCCACTTCTGCATTATCTAGACAGGAAGAAGGTGACTGCCTGGCATCCATCCTACCAGCCATTGTTTCTCCTTCCTTGTCTTCTATAGGAGCCTTGCTAATAGGGTCAGACGGAGGAATGGCCCCTGCCTCTTCCTCCACAAAGAAAACCTTTCTATGAAAAATCTTTTTAATTGGTGTCTGTGCTTTGTCCAATGCCGAGAAGGTGTATACACATTTGCTTCACTACTTCACGAAAGGTTCTCCAAAGAGGTTTCCTTGGCCTATGGCTCTTGCTTCTGCTGATGCCAGGTCACAGAGTTTGGGATCTATTTTAATGAGGAGGGACCTGTGTTCTTTAGCTGACAGAGCACAATTCGCTTTGCCTTGGAGGCACATCGCCCTTTGTGCCCATCCTGACACTATCTCCAGTGACGTTGGGGTACCTGAGGGCTTTGGCTTTTCCACCAACTCAATGATTTTTGTTTGAGGGCTCACATTATCAAGGAGTTTATCCTGACAGGCCCTACACAAACAGTGATTTCCTTCCTTGGGATTTTTCATATACTTTCCAGAGAAAGTATACATTTTCAGGTAAATTTCTGGAGTCACTCTTACTATACCCTCCAAAGAAGGTCCAAGACATTCCACCTGCAGGAGTGCCCATCCGTCTTTCTTTAAGGAGTGTTGGATCTTTTTTGCCATATAGTCATCCACCTCGTGATCTGGGATCTAATCCAAGGACCTACGATGATATGTGCAGTCGCCATGGCCTTCTACACCCCGGCTCCTCCTCAGAGGATCCCTATTCATTGTCGGTGTCACCCTCCCCTAATGTGGGAAATCCTAATTTAGGATCGATGCTAGGGTTGATGTCATCATCAGATTTCCCAGGGATTACTGTTAGAGTGTGCACACACACTTATGAAGCACATCACACAGTTTTTCGAAGCCTTCCCAGTGCCATGCATCATGTTTAGCAGCATTCTGTGTCTGTCTTTTAGGTTGGTCGCCAGAGCCCGTCCCTCGGTTTTTATTGCCTCCCCAAAGAATTTGGGTGGATGTTCCTTCCATATTGTGATCTGCTCACTAACATGGTTAAGGGCCAATAAAATAGCTGGATTATTGGCTCCATCCACCACTGCCAGGAGGGGCTGCTCTGTAGAGGGCCATTCCTCCTCCTTTCAATCAAGATATTGGGAGTATTTATGGTCCCTGAATGACTCCATTCACTGAGGGTGGGAGCACCACAGGGTGTAATACTGTGCCCCTGAATCCTCTAATTCATCATCTGCTGCACAATTTGCAGATTTTAATTAAAAATAATATTTATAGCTCAGACAGATCAAAAGTTACTAAAACACAGCAACATGCATTCCTGTGCAGTTCGCAAATTTTGACTAGTCAATTTTCGGTAGCATATTGCTTTTATTTGAATATCATAGTGGTATTAATGATCTGAAGCCTGTGTTTGGACAGTGTTAACATAGGTAAATATGGTAAAACAATGAAGTAATTTTGTCACAAAATGTGCCCTATTATGATGCATAGTTTGTCATTTCTTGCAGCATAATTTATTCTAATTTCCCACATATTTTGGCCCTCTCCTGCCGCATAATTCCATTGGCCTGGGTTATATGATGAAAAGTAAAGAAGCAACGTTGACAGAAGCAGATCATCGGTTCCACAATACTTTCATAAATGGCCTTACATTTGCATCATAAATAATCTGTAAATTGTAATGGACTTGCTTACTCTCAATGTCTTATCTTCTAGGAGGGAAGAAACTTCTATCTATGATTCAGGGGTGGATAATCCTTATCAGAATTCAAACTTTCCTTCTCAATAGCCAGGAAATTTCACTTTCTATGTCAGGACCGGGGGCATGGATTATCCATGTTGAAAGCCTACTTAACACCAAAGAAACTGCCTCTGAAATGGGTTTGAAGTAGACTTCTTAAAGGTCGGTTCTGACAACCAAGCTGCAACATTCATGATGTCTTTCAGCCTTCCTCCTATTGCTACAGCTTTGGGTGCCATCGTACCACTTATTTAATGTGCCCCAAAAGAATTATGTCTATGCCTGCTTCCTGCATTACGAATCTTACCCACCTGGCAATGGAGGGAAACAAAACCAGTTTCTTCATGGAGGTCAGACGTTGTCTTTCGCACAGTGGCCTTACCGCCGCTGTCATATTCTCAAAGGTCTTCATGTATGGAACCACGCACAGTTTTGACTTATCTTCGAAAGATGGGTAATAATTGGATTTGGTAGTTGATTTGGTACTCCTGGCAATAGTAACTGTGACACCATCCAGTGTGAACATACACCCAGAACTATCTAGTGCCCTGAAATCGGACATTCTGTGGCACAATACTGCCAAAAGAGCATGGTCAATTTCACAGACAGCTCCTTTCTAGATTGAAGCTCATTGTTTTGCCAAGACAGAAGTGAGTTTAAAACCTTCTTCACATCCCATAGGCCAGTGTACCCAGGCTTCAGAGGATTGGATAATCATATGCTTCCCATGAGTTGGCTCACCCAAGGGTGCTCCCCCATCTAGGTTTTATTTGCTTCGGCGGGTACAGCAGAGATAGCCTATCTGACGGTATTCATAGTTCTATAGGCTACATCTGTTGCCACGTGTATTGCTTTCACTTAAACTAAGAGGACACAATGGCAAAAGAATGCAGCACCCTTAGTCTGAACAATTAACTTATTAAGACATTTCCCAAATATCAAATAAAGGTCAAAGAAATATATAAGAATAAGCATATAACTCAAGTGCAACAGAACATGTGCATATACAAAGATAAATGCATATATCAAGTGGTAAAGACTTAAAAAGAATTGTGCAATGCATCAACAGAGCATGTATACATGAGCTAAATAATCAAGATTTAAAATACTTCACCAATTGAGTTGAAGTCATCATCCTCGCCAGCGCGGCAGAGGGAGCCCTCAGATCAGTCAGGCAGGAGACCAGATCAGGATCACAAATCAGATTCTGGGCAACATTATCATTCCACAGACGAGCTCCTGTCTGAGCGCCAAATCTCCCCACCTTTTCCACCTTAAAACACCTCAAGAAAAGAGGTCTAGGCCCCCCTCCCCTCTGTTATGAAACTAAACACTGTCTGTACTTCATCTGCCTCGAAAACACAGATAGAAGCTGGCCTGTTTCACAATGTTTGTTCTGAGACAGATTCGTACATTCCTCTGATAAAAACAGTTTCAGCCTTGTAAACTCTTATTGAGTCTGCATCCTACATAGTATGTTCCAGCACTGTCCGACTTTTCACTGGTGAAGAGAAAAAACAACTTCTGTGAGGAAAAACACCTGTGCTGCCCTGCAACTGCTGCAGGACACAAAATGGAATCACTCAAACAAGATGAAGTTGATGGTCAAATGATGGTCAAATCTAAATAGCATCACACCACCTTTTACAACAAAAAAATTGATATGCGGTCTCTTTCTGGCCCTAAAGGAACCCAGACATTTCTACATTCCCCAACTACACCATTTCCTCCAGGCTGACTAATGTGTCGACTGTGCTTCCATCCTAAGCTCATTGGATGAATTCAGCAGTGATTTCTGAAGTTCCCTGGTCCATCCAGAATCCCCTGAAATCTTCCATGCCATCATCCTGCGATGGCCCTCCCGGGCCAGCAGTGTAACTGAACCCTGCAATCTGTCAAGGTGTCCAGTCAGACTGTTAACGCTATTGGGGCCTTCAATGATAGTTCGAACAGGTCAGGAACCACACCTGTTATCTCTAAACTGGAGTCACCAGGATCATGTCTGCTCTCTGTCCTCTCACTTGAGCTGAAACTCTGGCTATCATGTCAAATGGGGAAGGGCATAATTCTGAGTCCTCAACTAATATTATAGACTCCGAGTCTGGTCTCCAGGTGAAGTAGTCCAGCTGCTGATTGTTGGTCCTGTATATGAAAAGATTAATTGTGCAAGGTCCCTAACTGGCCATCAGTGCTTCAAATACACCATCGTTCAGTCTTCAGTCGCTGGAGTCCCATCTGAACCTGGAGTTACAATCAGCTATCTCATTCTGTTGGCCTAGCAAATACTCCACCATAACTGATATTTGTTTTTCCACACAGAAATGACGGAAATCCTTTCTCCAGTTTTGTTAAGCTCCTGGACCTAGTGTCCCCCCGCACTGTTGATATAGCTTACTGCTCACACATTGTCCAACTTCAGGTGTACACAACAAGATAACTTGTCCATTGTAAGGGATCTGACTGCAAACAATCCTGCGAGAAGCACCTAGCAGGTAATGTGGAACTGTAGTTCCTCTTCTAGCCATACCATGGGGATGTCCCCACAGTTTGCTCTTCAGCCCCATCAGCTCTATGATCATATCTGAGGAGGTTCAAAGGAACGTATTTCTGTTCCATGCCTCCTTGTGATCAGGCCACCACTAGATATCCGTTCTGACTTCTGAGGCTAACTGGATGAGATCTGAGAATCTCACACCCTCTTGAGATGGTTTACCTTCAACTTATGTAGATCTGTGTAGTGTAGAGGTTCCGGAAAGATGGCCTGAATGGACGATGATAAGAGTCCTACCACTGTGGTCATTTACCTGAGGGAAATTCTGTCTCTTTGTAGGACGGTCTGGAGTTCTTTCTTGATGGCTGTCATCTTCCTCTCTGGAGGTTTCAGGGTAGCCTTCACTGTGCTTAGGGTAGCCTTTTTCCCCCTTTTCATTCCACCCTTGTTGCTTGTGTTCGGTGGCATCCAGTGGTTTAAGCTGCAGAGCAGCAGTGTTTTTTAAATTAATTTAGAACTGCTTTTTAATTGCTAGTTTGCGCTAGTAGTGCTATATCTTTTTATCTCTTCGCATTACGGGGTCGTGTTATCACTCTTGGGTACAGGGATACTAACTTTATTTTCTGCCCAGAACGGTTGCCATTCTTATTCCTGCCTTTTGTGCCACTAACACCTGACATTTTGGGCACCAGCTGGTTGCGCTGCCTGCCGCCTCCCTGACCCCATATAAGGGTCACTATGCAGCAGATGGGTGCAGCGGGCATGCCAAATGCCTGCCAAAAGCAAGCCCGTCTGTGCCCGGCTGGAACCAAAGTCCCGGGATGCTGCCCATCCAAGCCTATAGAAGATAGTATTCTCAGCTAGCCAACTCTATGTTCTTAGAAATCCTATTTCTGATTTCTGCTGACACTCCTTTGACCTTTGGTTTCCGTCCTGGTCCTTCAACAAGTGTTCATGGACCCCTCAGCCTGAAACCTTGCAGCCTCAAAGGAAGCACAATGGGTCTGCTGGCAAGCTCTTGTTTGTTAACTGTCGGTCCCTACCCGCCCACAAACTAAATATTCATTCATTATTAAGCGACTATGCCCCAGAGGCATTATTCTTGACAGAAACCTGGCTCCATGAGGAATGCTCCCCAGTTATTGCCCTGCCGCATCCTCATGGCTACCTAATAAGCCGGTTAGATAGGACATATACCAAGTGGTGGGGGATCGCCATTATCTATAAGGATTCCATGAAATGCTCTTCGAAGCCTCTGCCGATTCCTGGCTGTGAAAGCATGTCTTTCTCTCTCGCAGTGAACCCTACATTCACCCTTTCTGGAGTGTTAATCTGTCGCCCTCCAGATCCTCATGACCAGTTCATTCAAGCCCTTCCAGAACTGGTCGACGACCTAGTTTGCGGTAAACCCAACTTTACCCTTTTTGGGGACTTTAATATTCATGTGGATGAGGCAAGCAATGCCTCCCCCAAAACTCTTCTTGCGGTGCTGGACCTTATTCAGCTGGTCAGTGGCCCTAGGCATACTAAGGGTCACACCATTGATCTTGTGTTTAGCAACATTTCAGATCTATCAGCTCGGACTTCTCTTCCCCTGTTATGGTCTAACCATTTTTTAATTATGCTCATGCTCTCCATCCTCTCTGTTGCTACACCTTTGCAGGCAAAAAAGCAAACCGGATGTCGCTGGCCCAAGCTTTAATCTCAGAGACTGGACCTCCACTCCTGAAAATTCTAGACCTAACCTTTCTAATCACACCATAAGTTTGGCAGATAAATTTAATGAGTGAATCTCCAACTCTCTAGACATCGTGCTACCAGTAAAAATCATCACCAGGGGGGTATGTCAGAAAAAATCCCCATGGTTCAATCCACAGCTGCTGCTGCTAAAAAAGGAGTGTAAACGCCCCCAAAAAAGGTGGAGAAAAACATATAATAATTCCTCTAAACTTGAATATAGGAAAGCGGTTAGAATCTTTCATGCAGAAATAAAGTCCACACAGGTATTGTATTATGCTTCTAAAATAGAACAGTCTTCTAATTCTCACAAATATTTTTTTGTAATCTTTAAAGAGATTATTCAGTCATCTTCTCATACTGATCTCATGGAGGCTTCTAAGGAACAGAGCAATAATATGGCCTGTCTCTTTCAATAGAAGATACTAATATTTACTCAGCCTTTCCAGACAAGGCTGGTTGGTGGGCGTCTTGCCCACTGGTTCTGGAGGGGGCATCGTGCCCTGTGCTCTTGATCCTGGGGAGTGCAAGGTCACAGTCTCTCAGGTGGGTGTCATACCCACAGGATTTGCAGGGGGCCGGCCGCACAGCAGCCATGGAGGCAGGACAACATACCGTCCGCCGGCGGTGACGGCTGCTCAGTGGTGGAAGTGGTGCTGCTGCTGCTGGTTGGGGGAAGCTCCAGCCCATCCCCTGCAGCCTCGGATGGCTGCACACTGGTGGTGGTGCTGCTGCTACCACTGGTGGGGGGAAGCTCCAGCCCATCCCCTGCAGCCTCAGATGGCTGCCCACCGGTGGTGGTGGTGCTACTGCCGCTGGTAGGGGGAAGCTCCAGCCCATCCACTGCAGCCTCGGGTGGCTGCACAACCATGGTTGGTGGTGGGGGCTCTGTCAGAGTTCCTTCCCCAGGCACCTTGCCCTTCCTGCCTGCTGGTTCCTTGGTCTTCCTGGCAGCAGCTGCGGCAGGCTCCTTGCTCTTCCTGGCAGCAGCTGGGGCAAGCTCCTTGCTCTTCCTGGCAGCAGCTGAGGCAGGCTCCTTACCCTTGAGGCTGCCTGGTGCAAGCTCCTTCACCCTGTGAAGCCCTGGATCCTTTCGCACCACGAACGGGTGTGGTGACTGCTGGGCCCATGGACTGGGTGGCTGAGGTGCTTGGCTGGGTTTTTGCCACCCTGGCCAGACATGCAGGACGGGGGGAGGGGTAGGGAAGAGGTCAATGGTGGATAGGAAAAGCTTTTTAGGGACATTGGGGCAGGAAGAGGGAGAAGGTTTGGGGGTGGAGGAAGAGGGAGTGGTTGTAGGAGATTTCTGTCTGCTGATTTTGGGTGCAGGTGAATGGGCTGGATGCTGGTGTGAGGTGGATGGCTGTTGAGAGTCGGAGTGCTTGCGTTTGTGTACTTTAGGAGGGGGGGACAGACACAGTGGGAGAGGACACAGGGGACGTGTGCATGGTTGTTGTGGAGGTGCCAGCCAGTGGGGTGTGTGTTCTGCTAGGTGTGGTGGTGATGCTGGTAGTGGATGAGGATGTAGTGCATTCAGGTGCGAGTGTAGACGGAACTGGGAGGGAGGTGGAAGAGGAGGATGAGGGGGAGACAGTGGAAATTGTGGATGTTGGTATGTCTGCATCTCAATGGTGTTTGTGTGAGTGCCTGTGGGATGATGTGCGGTGCTTGAGTTTGCCTGTGCCACTCTTGGGTGTTGTCTTGTGTGCATGCTCGTCTGCCTGTGTGCTTGGGATAGGTTGGGATTGAGGGGAACGGGATTGGGAAGAGGAAGTTGGAGTGGGGAGGGTGGAAACAGGGACAATGGCTGCCATTAGAGAGGAGGCTAGAGCCTGGATTGATCTCTGTTGGGCCATCAAGCCAGTGTGAATGCCCTACAGGAATGCATTAGTCTGTTGCATCTGGGCTGCCAGCCCCTGGATGGCATTGACAATGGTTGACTGCCCTACAGAGATGGATCTCAGGAGGTCAATAGCCTCCTCACTCAGGGCAGCAGGGCTAACTGGGGCAGGGCCTGAGGTGCCTGTGGCGAAGGAGATGCCCACCCACCTGGGTGAGCGGGCACGGGCAACTCAATGAGGGGCTGCTGGGAGGGCGGTGCTGGTACAGGAGTGGCGGCTGTACCTGTAGCTGGGGTAGTCACAGAGGTGTCCGCCACCACCAGGGAGCTTCCATCGGAGGAGGTATCTGTGTCTGAACTGTCCCTTCCAGTCTCGCCCTCCGTCCCACTGGTGCCCTCACCGTCGGTGGACTCTGCCTTCTGGGTCCCGTGGGATGCAGTTCACTCCGTCGCCGGTGCCTCTGTTCCTCCGCCAGATGATGCTAATGCACATAAGGGCAGGGTGACAAAATAAAAAGGGGGCGGAGGCAAAGGATACACTGTGTCAATGGCTGCAGCAACACCACCGTTGGTGTACACAGCACACTCACACACAGGGTACAGGACTACGCACTATGCATTGCACTACCAGTGATATTGCTAGCCAACAAGGCATGGGGAGGGGCACACACTGCCAAATCCAGCACACCTGGGCCCCACGCAGCCTTGACCAGTAGGGGATGCCTATGACCTAGGTAGCAGGATTATCCCTTCTGGACCCTAGCCACCAGGGGACCTATGCTGCAATGTCAGGCCTGGCCTAGGGGCACCCACTGACACACATCCCCCACCCGGATACCACCCTACCATGTGTAAGTTATAATGATGGGCACTGTACTCACCCCGTGTGGCTGCTGTGATGCCCTCAAGTGCCCATCCAGCTCAGGATAGGCCACCACCAGTATGCGGGCCATCAGGGGGGTCAGGGTCCGACAGGCACCCCTTCCTCGTTGGGGGGCCATCCCCAGCTGGGCCTCTGCCGTCTTCCGTGCCAGCGTCTCAGGTCCTCCCACCATTTCCGACAGTGGGTGCTCTGCCTGCCATAGACCCCTAGGGTCCGCACTTCCTTGGCGATGGCACGCCATATACCTTTCTTTTGATGGGCGCTGGACCTGCAGAGGGAATATACACAGGAAAATAGTATTAGTCAGACATCACCATTTACACACACATAGCCCAGCACACAACCTGTATGCCGCCCAGGGAACACCCACCCCCTTACACGATGCCTTCACACCCCACTCCATGCATTCATGCCACATGCATCGTGCCCACAGTGTACTCACCTGTTGGTCTGGAGGCCCATACAGCTGTCCATGCTGGGGTAGGATGCCACCCACCAGTCTTTCCAACTCCGCCGAAGTGAAGGCAGGGGCCCTTTCCCCAGTCACACAGGCCATGTTAGGTTCCAAACACAGGTCACAGTAGGTCATGCAGTGTAGGTCCTCTCCTATGGAAGGTCAGGTAACAAGTGAGAAATCAGATAGAAAATGGCAGTCACGTCCGCGGCGGTGCATACCGTCACCGCCGGCGTACATCACCATTGTAATGTATTGTATTGTAATAGGACTTATATATCGCTTACTACCCCTGATGAGGCGTCAAAGTGCTTTTTGGCGAGTAGCACACTACTCCGGAACCCAAAAGGAATTAGTGGTGGATTAGTATAGGGAAATATGAATACAATTTTAGTATTATTCTGAGTTTATTTGAGCCGCGGATATGTGAGTTTGTTAGTTGGATTGACTGGAGTAATAGAGGGGTGGAGGAGGTAAGAATCCAGAAGTGTTAATTGGGAGTTTATGGTAATAGGATTTAGGCTTGGGATGAGTAAAGGGGGGATGGAGGAGGGAAGAGTCTGTGGGAAGGGTTAGGGAGATCATAGTAGCAGGGTGAGATAAATGAGGGAGAATTTAGTAGGGCTATTTGGGAGATTATGGTAGTAAAGTGAGGTTTGGGTGAGTTAGATGTGGAAGAGGAGGGAAGAGCTTGGAATGGTTATTTAGGAGATGAAAGCAGTAGAATGGATTTGGAATGAGTCAGAGTGGGAATGGAGGATAGATTGATAGAGACATGACATATGGTGATGGGTAGACAAAGTGTGATATAAAATGAGAGCAGGGATTCATAAGTATCTAATATAACAACTTATCTAGGAGTATGCAATGACCTATGAGCATGTTGAGCATAGAATAACAGACACACACACACACACACACACACACATATATATATACACACACACACACACATACATACACACATGAATACACACACATATGCACACATATATCCCAACATACATATACATATTTAAACCATGAGTAAATATACATTAGTTAAACAGGTTTAAAGAGTATGTATGTATTTTATTGTTATGGCATAGTGGCGATACATATTTTCTAAAGAACTATATATAACTAGAATATGCACATAATCAGATAAAAAATATTTATCAACATAGGCATATGCAGTCCATAGCTGTTTGAATGTAGTGGTTATGAAGGAAAGAGCCAACTATTGAGTAGTTTTCTGAAGACAAGATAGTTATCTGTGGCTCTTAAAGTTGAAGGTAATGAATTCCATAGTTTGGCTGCTTGAACGGAGAAGGATGTACCACCAATAGTCTTTTTCTTGTATGGTGGTGTTCTAAGGCGGGATGCCAAACTTGAGCGGAGGTTTTTTTGTTGAATGTATTTGGTTATTTTGTTTCTGATAAAAAGCGGTCCTGTTCCATATATAGCTTTGTGGGTGATACAAAGCAGCTTGAAGGTGCATGTTCTGGCAACGGGTAATCAGTGTAGTGCTCTCAAGGCAGGGGAGATGTGGGCTTGTGGCTTTACATGTAATAGTAGCCTGGCTGCGGAGTTCTAAATACGTTATAGTTTTTTAATAATAGATAGAGATGATCCATGGTAGAGGCCATTGGCATAATCCAGTTTGGATAGTACAAGCGAGCTAGTAGCTTGCACCTTGTGTGGAAATCCGAGGTGGGGGAAGATGCATCGTAGAGCCTTCAAGGTGATGAAGCTTGTTTGTGCTAATTTGTCGACTTGGGCATTCATTGTTAACTTGGAGTCCATGGTGATTCCAAGGTTTTTAACTTCCTCTGATAATTGAGGGGGTGGTCCGAGATCATCAGCCAGGCACACAGTGGGTCATAATTTTTCAAGTCACCACATATGAGTATTTCTGTTTTGGAGGCATTTAGTTTGAGATGGCTCCAAGTCAACCACTGATCAACGGCTCTGAGGCAACTGAAGATTAGTGAGTTTTCAATGTTTTTGGAGCATTCTAATTTAAGTAGTATTTGTGTGTCATCTGCATAGTTGTAGCATGTGAGATGAAAATTATTGATCAGTTCTGGTAATGATATCATGTGGATGTTGAAAAGCAAAGGAAAGATGATTGATCCTTGGGGGACCCCTGCTTTTGTGAGGTAGGGTTTGGACAAGAAAGGGTGAGAATAGATGATATTAGTTATTTTTTGAAGATAGGATATAATCCAGTCGAGAGCAGTCCCTTCTATGCCGGGTTCGTGGAGTCTTTGAATTAGGGTGTCATGGTCAACCGCATCAAAGGCAGCCAAGAGGTCCAAGAGAAGTAGTGCAGTCCATTGCGGTCGACTGTGTTTTTAAGATCATCCCAAATTGCTATGAGTGCCGATTCAGTGCCTCATCCTGGGTGGAATCCAGTTTGGAAGTCTGAAAGTATAGAATTGTCTTCAATGAATTGTGACATCTGGGTGACTGGTGCTCTTTCTATCAGTTTGCCCAGGAAAGGTCCATTTTTGTTTGGTCTGTAGTTGTTGGAATCTTGCGGGTATAGGTTTGTTATCTTTAATAACGGTCGTATGTATGCCTTTTTCAGGTCTACAGGAAAAGTTCCAGTAGTTAAAGAGTTGTTGATGATTGTTCTTACAAGTGTGGCAGCAGAAGTAGATAAAACAATGTTCTTGAAGATGTGTGGTGGGCAAGGGCCAGAAGGGCAACCGGAAAGGTCTGCTTGCTTTGACAAAATCCATAAAATCACCTTGTGATATTTGTTTGAAGGACTGTAGAGGCTGGGTTGGTTTATTCTTAGGGGGTATTTTAGGAAAGGGTTTGGTGCTGATGGTTTTCTTCTGTTTCCCTTAGTTGTGTAATCAGTTGCCAGTTTGTTTGTGAAATCTTGAGTAGTGGGATGACTTCCTTCCATGCATGTAGGTTTTCGAAATTCATTGAGAATTTTATAAAAATCTTTGGTTGCAGATTTAGCATTTTGAATTCTGTCTGAGTAGTACCTTTTTAAAAAAGTTTTTTTGATTGATGATTTGTATATTCTGTTAAGTTTGTGTAGCTGCAGTTTGTCTTGACTGTTGTTTGTTTTGAACCAGGTCCGCTGCAACTTTCTGATCTGTTTCTTTATCTTTTTAAGTTCTGTGTTTTTCCAAGGTGTTGGTTTTCTTTTGTCGTGTTTAGTTTTTTTGAGTGGTATTAGGATATCAAAAGCTTCCTGTAGCCACTCATAAAGTTTTGGAACAGAATTAATTGTATCTAGATCTGTGTTGGCTGTTAGTTGTGTTTCTAAATCATCAAAATTGAGTTTGCTCCAAGGTCGATAGGTGCATGTATGTAAGTAGTTGTGGGGTGTGTTGATTTGTGGAGTTTTATGTTGGAAAGGTATCAAATGGTGGTCTGACCTTGTGTTTGGCGTGATGCTATGAACGGTAACTAGTTCAGGCTTAGCAAAAATGACATCTATGATGTGTCCAGCGATGTGTGTGGGATTGTGTACAATCTGATGTAGGTTCAATGCAACTAGGCCAGTGGTGCTAGCTTTTGGATGGGGCATATTGGGTTTGTCAAACCAAATGTTTAGGTCCCCAAGAATGCATAGGTTTGAGTATAATGTAATAAGGTTTGAGACTGTATCTAGAAAAGCGCCTGGGAATGTGGAGTTGTTAGGTGGAGGTCTGTAAAGGAGGAGAAAGTTACAGGAGGAAGTTGGAGTAGGGTGGCATCTGGTGAGGAGGGCTTCTCAACCTTGTATGGAAATGTTGTCTGTTTTACTGAGATTTATTGCCTGTTTGACTATAATAGCTAGTCTACCTCCTCTCTTGCCTATGCGGTTTTGTGTGACATTGCAATCTGTATGCAGTCAGTTTGTAATGCAGGAGTTGGATGTCTTTGCAGATAATGTGTTTGCATGTTGATGGATGTGTAGGGTGTAAAGTACTTTTTGGTAAATGGAAAATTGGGCAACATTTCTGGCCCTAGGCCCTACAAGTCCGAACAGGCCCAAACAGGCAACTGCCCTTGTCCTCTCCGCCCTTAGCCGCGACGCCCGGGCTGAAGACGCCCTGAGCCCTAGGCTTAAATAGCCCTACTGGCCAATAGAAACCTAGTCCTATCCCTAACCAATCAGATTTGTAACCCTATTTCGAACAACCAATGGGAGACCCAGCCCTAATCACCAATCATACCCCTAATCCTGACAACCAATCACAACCCCAATCCTAGAACCAGGAACCAATCAGAATCTCAACCCTACTACCAATCACAAACCCTGCCCTAAAAACCAGGAACCAATCAGAATCTCAGCCCTACTACCAATCACAAGCCCAGCCCTAAACTCAGGAACCAATCAGAATCTTAGCCCTACTAGCAATCACAAGCCCTGCCCTAAAAAACAGGAACCAATCAGAATCTCAGCCCTACTGCCAATCACAAATTCAGTCCTAAAACCGGGAACCAATCAGAATCTCAGCCCTTCTGCCAATCACAAGCCAATCACAAGCCCAGCCCTAAAACCAGGAACCAATCAGAATCTCAACCCTACTACCAATCACAAGCCCTGCCCTAAAAACCAGGAACCAATCAGAATCTCAACCCTACTACCACTCACAAAACCCAGCCCTAAAACCAGGAACCAATCAGAATCTCAGCCCTACTACCAATCACAAGCCCAGCCCTAAAACCAGGAACCAATCAGAATCTTAGCCCTACTACCAATCACAAGCCCAACCCTAAAACCGGGAACCAATCAGAATCTCAGCCCTACTACGAATCACAAGCCCAACACTAATCCCTAAGCCATTAGAAAGACCAGCTCCCAACAACCTGTCACAACACCATATGCAACAACCAATTGAAACTTATATAAGGACCAACACTAATCCCTAAGCCATTAGAAAGACCAGCTCCCAACAACCTGTCACAACACCATATGCAACAACCAATTGAAACTTATATAAGGACCAAGTTAACTGAAGCTCAGTCCCTATGGGAAGGGAGGAGGCAGCTGCTGCTCTATTCAGAATTTCCTTGGATACAGACAGGCTGAATTCACACTTCCAAGCAAGCAGAGTCTACTTTCCAGGTAAGGGGGAGATTGTAACAAAACACTGAAATACTGCTTGTTGTGCACTCTGAAATGTGGCTTTTTTAAGGCAAAAAACAGGGGATGCAGACAGTTTCTAACCACAATTTAAATCACAGAAACAGATTAAGCAGTCTCCTAAACACACTCTGCACGATGTATGTAGCCTTTTTACTCAGAAAGGGGGGGCTCTTATGCAGTCTTGTGCCACAAACTAGATGGGAAATTTCACACAGTCACAGCTAAAAAAACACCTCTTTAAAAGGCCAAGATGCCTGAAACACAGGGAGCCTACAGTAAACAGGCACAGGTAGCAGTAAAAAAACACTTTAAAACAAATAATAAGATTTCCCAGAAAAGTCTGGGGCTCCTTACCTAGGTCTTTTAGGAATCCTTGATCACTGGGCTGTATTAGGGCACAGGGAAAATGCTGGGCTCACAAAATGGAGGTGGCTGTCTTGGGCTTCCCTCCACAAACTTAAGGGGCCAGAGCAGGTGTGGGAGGAGGGCTCAGGTTGCCAGGGACTCAGAGAGCCAAACAGCTAGGCCCAGTCCCTGTGGGACGGGAGGAGGCAGCTGCTGCTCTATTCAGAATCTCATTGAATACAGACAGGCTGAATCCACACTTCCGAGCTAGCAGAGTCTACTTTCCAGGTAAGGGAGAGATTGTTAAAAAACACTGAAATACTGCTTGTCGCGCACCATTGGCCACTGTAACCCATAGGCTCAATTATAAACAATGAGGAGTTGCACGGTGGTTCCCGACCGCCTCCCGCAACGGCGCACAGCGTCAGCAGAATGACCTCACTTCTACCTGTCCGTCCACACAGGACAGGCAGACGCCAATTCGGGGGGGGGCAGGCCCTGGATAATTACTGCGTCACTGTTTCATTTTGGATATACAGGACAATTCTCACTGACCCATTACAATTTGACAGCATGCATCGTACTGTTGTAGCCCCACTGTTCAGTTTGTGACCGGCTCCTCACTCTTTTGTCCCTTGGATTGCTACCGCTGTGGATGAATAGGAGATGGAGACATACCCCCGTGTACAGACGCCTGGTGGACTTGGCAACAATGGAGGACAGGCACATCATCCTCACCTATAGAATTGACAGGGCCACAATCACAGATCTGTGTGCCCAATTGGAGCCTGACCTGATATCTGCTATCTGATATCTGCTATCTGATATCTGCATCTGATGTGCAAGTTCGATCAGTTCTGCATTTCCTGGCAACTGGTTCTTTCTAAGTGACGGTGGGCTTGGCAACAGGAATGTCACAGCCAATGTTCTCAATAGTGCTGACCAGAGTGTTGTCTGCCCTGATTAAACACATGTGCAGCTACATTGTATTTCGCCAGGTGGAAGATTTGGCCACAGTGAAGGCTGACTTCTATGCAATGGGACATATCCCCAACATAATTTGTGCGATTGATGGAACAGATATTGCATTTGTCCCACCCCGTCAAAATGAACAGGGGTACAGAAATCGCAAGAGTTTTCACTAAATGAATGTACATACGGTGTGCTTGGTGGACCAGTACATCTCCCATGTCAATGCTGAGTATCCTGGGTCGGTTCATGATGCCTTTGTCCTGAGGAATAACAGCATCCCAAATGTGATGGCCCAACTACAGAGGCACAGAGGGCCAGATGTAGCAAAGGATTGCGAGTCGCAAACAGCTTGCATCGCTATTTGCGATCTTACAAAATCCGAAATGGGATGTAAAAATCCCATTTCAGATCACCAAATAGTGATGCGACCCATTACCGACTCGCAAAATTTGTGACCCCCAATCAGGAAGTCGCAAATTTAGAGTCGCAAACCGTATTCAAAAGCCAGTCGCAAATTGCGACTAGTCGCAAAAAGCCCGTTTTGCACACTCAGATTACCACTGATTCAGAGCAGGTGGTGACCAGAACCAAAGTATAAAAGGAGACCCAGAAGGCATCTGGGCTACTCAAAATGGCTGCACTATACGTGATTGCATGGAGGAGGAGAGTCCAGGCTGCCCAGCAGAGGAGGAGGAGGCAGAGACAGGAGAGGATATACAGAACCAGGCAGACACTATTTCAACAAACTGAGGAGGAGATTTATGACAAATACAGACTGAGCAGTGCTGTTATCTTAGAGATTATTGAACTGCTGAAACCTCAGCTTGAACAACAGACAATGCGCGGCAGCACCATCCTCACACATATGCAAGTGCTATGCTCACTGCACCTCTTGGCCTTGGGTAGCTATCAGGGAGTGATTGCAGTGGCAGGTGGGGTATCCCAAAGTCCACTCTCACGATTCTTCAGATGTTTCCTAGATGCCATACTTACACACATGTCCAGATATATATACCTACCCAGAAATGAGGCAGAAATGAACAGCACCAAGTTGGACTTCTACAGAATTGCCAACTTTCCCCATGTAATAGGGTGTGTGGACGGGACACATATACAAATTTGCCCACCTGCAATTCTGGAATATGTGTTCCGCAATAGGAAATGTACCCACTGACTAAACATCCAGGTGGTATGTGATGCCCATAATGTCATTACTGACATTGTAGCTAAATATCCAGAGAGTACACATGACTCATAGATATTCAGGCACAGAGGGATACACCAACGCCTAGAACGTGGGGAGTTTGGAGAAGGATATTTACTAGGTATTGGTGACTACACTCTGAAGCCTTACATACAGGTCACTGTGTAACCCTGTGATGCCCTGCTAAATTTGCCTCTTTTGTCAAACAGGTGACAGTGCATATGCCCTGAGACCATGGATACTCACCCCATACCTAATACCTGGCAATCAGAACTAGAGGCGATACAACATTGCACATCGGCGGACCAGAACTGTAGTCGAGAGGACGTTTGGCTTGTTAAAGTCAAGATTCCGATGCCTCCACAAAAGTGGAGGAGCACTCCAGTATGACCCAGAAACAGCATGCAAAATAGTTGCCACCTGTGCCATCCTACACAACATTACCACCAGACGTGGGATACATATCACCCCTGAAGACACGGAGGATGAGGAGCAAGAGCTACCACACCGACAGCCTGGGGATAGAAGCATCGCAAATGAGGGCAGACAGAGACGGAACCACATTGCAACCCACTACTTTGGCAGGTACGTGGCAACCATGACCACACTCACTAATGTCAGACACACATTGCCCAGTTGTGTAGTCAAACAAACCAAACCTTTTTTTTGCAAAACTATAATGTTGATATCATTGTGCACTGTGCAACAGTATGGTAATGAAACAGTCAAATCAGACAGATTATGTTCATGTGCCTCTGTACCAGTACATGTCAGTGGCTCACAGCCTCCTACGACTGCTGCCACCATGGCTCACTCCAGCTTGGTCCCCTGAGCCCTGCAGTGCACTGCTACTCCGCAGCACACGTGCATCAGTGGCAGACACACTACTGACTGTTGAGCCCTCCTCACTGTCATGCGGGGAATCCCCTGTGCCCCTTGCAGCCTGTCTGGTCTCCAGCAGATCCACCACATGGCTGATGCTGCCAAGTCCCTGTGCCACATCTCTTGCAAAATGCCCCAGTTCTATTTGCAGGCTGACAGTGCGCCTTGACAGGCAGGTTGTGTTAGTTGCCAGGTGCCCTGTGGATGCAGCAAGTCTGTCTAAACGGGCTGCAGAGTTGCGCTCCCTGCGCTGTGCCTGTGCCCTGTCAGCCACCAGTTCCCTGGCCAAATTGTCAATGGAGGTCGTCAGGTTCCCCAGATGTGTGTTCATTGTTGTGAACTGATTGTCCACATTAGCCAGCCCATGTGTGACAGTGGTCTGCAGTGTTGTGAGGTTCCGGTTCATTAACCTCATCTGTCTATTTTTCAGGCGCTGACCCTGCAATAAGGATGCCTCAATTCCCGCAAACTCGACATCTGGAACATCCTCACTGTGCACAGACTGCAATCTGCGGCGGTGTCTACGCACTGCGTCTGATGATGGCTGTGTGTGCCTTTCCATAGGCATTGGCCCTGGTGTTTCTACGGCTGCCTCCATACCCAGCGCAGGACCGTCCATGGACTCTGGTGCCAATTCCATGGGTGGTGTTGTCCTGCACTCCCCTGCAGTGTCTGTGGCAGCCTCCTCCTGTGGGTGTGTGCCATGTTCCTCTCCCTGAACATTGGCGCTGATGGGGGGGCCTTGTGGGAGACCTGTGGGACATAGGGGATACACTATCTGTCTTGCACATATGTTTTTTTGCCTCAAAATTAACATTTGCCTATATTTGGACTACTGTACTACATTGCCCATAATTCACTATTCTAGAGGTTGCTAGACTGGACTGGAGCTAGTCTGGAGGTGCCTGCTGATGTGTACTGGGATTGTGTGTATAGTGCATTTGTGGGTGTGAAAGCATATATTTTGGTACTTACTTTTTGATGTTCCAGGTGCCGAACTGTCCACATATCCAATGCCCAGTACAGCCTCTGGCTCCAGAGTTGTCTCCACCATGGTTTCTATTGCTGTAGGGGGTGGAACAGTGGATGGGCCTCCTCCAGTGCCCTCCATCTCCCTCATGCGCTCCGCCACCCTCTCCTTGGTCCTGGAGCGAAGTTCATACCACCTTTTCCGTATTACATCCAGGGTGCGGTGGCTTACCCCAATGGCATTGATCTTGTCCTGGATGTCTTGACCTATCTTCTTTTTTTGGGTGTCAGGGACACTCATTGCTGCCTTGCCAAATAATTGTTCATGGTGCAGGCAGCACTCCTCAGTTAGCACCTCCAACCCCTTGTCAGAAAACTTGATTTTTCGTTTTCTGCCTCCACTGGGTGTCTCCTTCTCCTGTGTAGCCATTGTTGCTGCAGCTCCTCTCACCTGGGTGTGGCTCTGCAGTTTGGGGTGGGTGGGCTCATCCCTCCTCCCTGTTCCATTTGGTTACTTCCTGGTTCTGATGTCATCACGAGAACCAGGAAGTGGGTATTTCAACTGTTTTGTTCCACCTGCAGGCAATTTGCGAGTCAGTCGCACCCCTGCCTGACTCCTTTGAGCACCCCTGTGAGCATGCCAGGACAAGGGCAGAAGAACGTTATAATGAGGCACATGGGTGAACCAGAAGGATCATAGAGAGAACCTTTGGCCTCCTGAAGGCCAGGTTTTGGTGCCTCCATCTGTGCTACTCACCTAAGGTCTACCAGATAATAGTGGCATGCTGCATGTTGCCCAACCTTGCCTTGAGAAGCCATGTACCTTTTATGCAGGAGGAGGAGGCTGGAGACGCCCGTGTGGCAGCAGTGGACCTTGTGGACAGTGAGGATGAGGAGGCAGAGGATGAGGATGAGGACAACAGAACAGCAGTGATCAGACAATATTTCCAATGACACACAGGTAAGACAGTGTTACTTCACATTTCATTGTCATTATTTGAAATTCTTTGGCACTGGCTTGCTGTTATTTCCCACTTCTATGCCCACTTACTGTACCCTTTGGCAATTTATTTTGCAGATGTTGGTGCCTCACAATAGCTCCTGGTGTGATCACTGCAGCCAACTACAGGTCTTTCATATGTGCTCATTTAGGGGGTCATTCCAACCCTGGCGGTCGGTGTTAAAGCGGCGGCCAACCCGCCAACAGGCAGACGGTAAAAAAAATGGAATTCTGACCCTGGCGGGAACCGCCATCAGAGACCGCCACTTTAACACTCCGACCGCCACGGAGGGACAAACAAACAGCGCGGCGGTCACCGCCAACAGACAGGTGGGAGACAATGTACCGCCCACCTTATCACAACCCACCAATCCGCCACCTTTTCCGGGGCGGTAGCCCCGCCGATAAAAACACGGCGGAAACAGACATCACAAACGGAAAACGCTCACCTCTACACACTCCACGAGGAATCTGGACAGCATGGAACCCAAACTACACATCCTACCAGCTATTGTCTTCCTGCTCCTCCACCAGGAGCACGAACGCCGCCGCAGAAGACAACAGTGAGTACTGCACCTACGACACAGGGGAGGGGGGAGGCAAAAAATTACGGGGACACACATACGCGACACACCCACCCTCACCCAAAACTACATACACATCAATGCAGAGCAACAACTCAGAGTGACACCCTCAAACCCCCCGGAAGAATGCAAAGACAAAAATAAATGGTCCTGAAATTTGTAGTATATTGTACGGCTAAGTAAAAAAATATATCAAACATCTATAACTATATACACATATGTAAATTGTCCAGTCCAAATTGGGTATCAGCCATTGTTCGTGGGCCAATGGCCCTAAACACATGGGCAAAGCCCACACACGATACCCGGCTCCAATGGAGAGAACACTGCAGGGGCATCAGATAGCAAAACTACAGGCACCTCAGGGGGAAGGGAAGGGGGGGGCACCTCAGCCACATGAGTCCACGACGCCAGATCCACGAGGGGCCTCCATGGCCACTGTTCAATCCTGGGGAGTGCAAAGCCACAGTCTGACAAGTCTCTACAGTGGGTGGATTGCCCACTGTGCCATCTTGGGGAGTGCAAAGCCACAGTCTCACAAGTCTCTACAGTGGGTGGGTTGCCCACTGTGCCATCCTGGGGAGTGCAAAGCCACAGTCTCACAAGTCTCTAAAGTGGGTGGGTTGCCCACTGTGCCATCCTGGGGAGTGCAAAGCCACAGTCTAACAAGTGGATTACAGACTCGACTAGTTCTGGAGGAGGCATGGTGCCCAGAGTGCTTTGTGCAGCCCTGCCCGACACAGATGCGGGCCTGCCCCTTGTGCCAATGGGCCAGCGGTGCTTGAGACGGCAGTGCCCAGCGGAGCGGTGCTTGAGATGAAGGGCCCAGTTCAGCGGTGCTTGAGATGAAGGGCCCAGCGGAGCGGTTCTTGAGACGGCGGTGCTCAGCGGAGCGGTGCTTGAGATGAAGGGCCTAGTTCAGCGGTGCTTGAGTTGAAGGGCCCAGCGGGGCGGTTCTTGAGACGGCGGTGCCCAGCGGAGCGGTGCTTGAGATGAAGGGCCCAGTTCAACGGTGCTTGAGTTGAAGGGCCCAGCCGAGCGGTGCTTGAGTTGAAGGGCCCAGCGGAGCGGTTCTTGAGACGGAGGTGCCCAGCGGAGCGGTGCTTGAGATGAAGGGCCCAGTTCAGCGGTGCTTGAGTTGAAGGGCCCAGCGGAGCGGTTCTTGAGACGGCGGTGCCCTGTTTAGCGGTTCTTGAGATGGCGGTGCCCTGTTCAGCGGTTCTTGAGATGGGGGTGCCCTGTTCAGCGGTTCTTGAGATGGCGGTGCCCTGTTCAGCGGTTCTTGACTTGAAGGGCCCTGTTCAGCGGTTCTTGAGATGGCGGTGCCCTGTTCAGCGGTTCTTGAGATGGGGTGCCCTGTTCAGCGGTTCTTGAGATGGCGGTGCCCTGTTCAGCGGTTCTTGAGATGGGGGTGCCCTGTTCAGCGGTTCTTGAGATGGCGGTGCCCTGTTCAGCGGTTCTTGAGATGGCGGTGCCCTGTTCAGCGGTTCTTGAGATGGGGGTGCCCTGTTCAGCGGTTCTTGAGATGGCGGTGCCCTGTTCAGCGGTTCTTGAGATGGGGGTGCCCTGTTCAGCGGTGCTTGAGATGGCGGTGCCCTGTTCAGCGGTTCTTGACTTGAAGGGCCCTGTCCAGCGGTTCTTGAGATGGGGGTGCCCTGTTCAGCGGTTCTTGAGATGGCGGTGCCCTGTTCAGCGGTTCTTGAGATGGGGGTGCCCTGTTCAGCGGTTCTTGAGATGGCGGTGCCCTGTTCAGCGGTTCTTGAGATGGCGGTGCCCTGTTCAGCGGTTCTTGAGATGGCGGTGCCCTGTTCAGCGGTTCTTGACTTGAAGGGCCCTGTTCAGCGGTTCTTGAGATGGCGGTGCCCTGTTCAGCGGTTCTTGACTTGAAGGGCCCTGTTCAGCGGTTCTTGACTTGAAGGTCCCTGTTCAGCGGTTCTTGAGATGGCGGTGCCCTGTTCAGCGGTTCTTGACTTGAAGGGCCCTGTTCAGCGGTTCTTGAGATGGCGATGCCCTGTTCAGCGGTTCTTGAGATGGCGGTGCCCTGTTAAGCGGTGCTTGCTTTGGCAGTCCTTGCCATGTTCAGCGTTGCTTGAGTTGGCGCTCCTTCATTGCCCAGCTGGGCTGTGGCTGGCGCTCCTTCATTGCCCAGCTGGGCTGTGGCTAGCGCTCCTTCATTGCCCAGCTGGGCTGTGGCTGGCGGGGCCCTCCTGGGCAGCTTCGCTGGGGCTGGCGGGGCCCTCCTGGGCAGCTTGGCTGGGGCCCTCCTGGGCAGCTTGGCTGGGGCACTCCTGGGCAGCTTGGCTGGGGCCCTCCTGGGCAGCTTGGCTGGGGCCGGCGGGGCCCTCCTGGGCAGCTCGCCTGCTGCCGGACTTGTCGGGCGTGCAGCCCTTGCCACCCTTCCCTGCTCGTCTGTGGCCCTTACCTCTCTCTGCCGGTGTGCCAGGTGGCACCCCACTCCCTGACGGTGCCAGGGTAGTGCCTGTGGAGCCTGCTTTCTTTGGCCTCTCGCACCGGGCACTGGCTTTCTTTGCTTTCTTTGCAGGGGGTGGGCTGGCCGTCTCTTTACTCCCAGCCGAAGTAGCTGGGCTTGAAGGTGGTGGACTCCAAAATCCTTGGACTATGGTCTTTGAAGGTCCAGGTTTTGTGGTGGCTGAGGTGCTGATCGGAGCCTTATGAGATGGAGGGGGTGGGTCAGTTGATGGAAAGAGGTCAAGGTTGGAAAGGAAAATCAATTTAGTAAGACAGGGACGGGTAGTTGTAGTGGGTATGGGAGTGGAGGAAGAGGATGTGGTTGTAGGAGAGTGAAGTCTGGTGTCTTTGGGTGCAGGTGCTTGTGCTGGAGGCTGTCGTGAGGTGGATGGCTGTTAGGTGGGTGGCTGCCTGCGTTTGTGTGGTTTGGAAGAGGGGGTGACAGACACACTGGGAGAGGACACAGGGGATGTGTAAATGGTAGTGGGGGTGGTGACTGCACGTGTGCGGAGTGTTCTGGTGGGTGTGCTGGTGATGGACGTAGTGGCTGAAGATGTTGTGCATGCAAGTGTGAGTGGAGACGTCACAGGGAGGGAGGAGGGAGACGAGGAGGAGGGGGACACAGAGGAGGCAGTGGCTGTTGGCATGTCTGCATGTGGATGTTGCTTGGGTGAATGCTTGTGTGATGTGTGGTGCTTATGTCTGGATGAGCTTCTCTTGGGTGTTGAGGTGTGTGCAGGCTGGTCTGATGGTGTGTCTGGGATAGGCAGAGGTACAGGGGAGTGGGACTGGGTTGAGGAAGTTGGAGGAGGGAGGCAGGAGACAGGGACAATGGCTGCCATCAGTGCTGAGGCCAGAGCGTTGAACGATTGCTGATGGGCAGCCTGACCCGAATGAATGCCCTCCAGGTATGCATTACTCCGGTGCACCTCCCTTTCTACACCCTGGATGGCATTCAAAAGGGTAGACTGACCAACAATGATGGTCCTGAGGAGGTCAATGACCTCCTCACTGAGGGCAGCAGGGGTAACTGGGGCAGGGCCTGAGGTGCCTGGGGCAAAGGAGATGCCCACCTTCCTGGGTGAGCGGGCACGGGGCGAAGGCTGAGGGGCTGCTGGGAGGGCGGAGCTGGCGCGCTGGGTGGCGGCTGTACCTGATGTTGCGGTGGGCACGGATGTTGCCGCCACCACAAGGGAGCTCCCTTCCGAGGACGTGTCTGTGTCGCTGGTGTCACCACGTGTCCCCGCTGTGGAGCTCCCCTCGCCCTCCGTCTCACTGGTGAAATCAGAGTCAGTTGCATGGCCCTCCATGGCCATGTGAGATGCAGCTCCCTCGTGCTCCGATGCCACTTCTCCTCCGCCTGATGATGCTAATGCACACATGAACAGGAAGACCACAAAGAAAGGGGGGGGTGGAGAAAAAAAGACATGTTGAGTGCATGCATTGGCGACACCGTTGGCGGAGAGGACAGACACAGAAGCCCCCTGCACTACGCCGCGCAATTGGGGTACACTACTCAATCAGTGGGACATGGCCTACAAGCCTATGGACGACTACTCCACACATAGGTGACACAGGGCCATGATTAGCTGTACTAGGCAACCTACAGAGGTGGGGGGCAGGGGTACAGGGCCATGCCTAACCGAGGGGCCTAGCCTACAGAAAACGCCATGGCCTAGGGATACCCACAGCCCTCCTCCCCCACCCAGACACCTCCAATGTGCGCAAAATCAGCAGAATGTGCTTGTACTCACCCCCTTGTGTCTGCTGTGATGTCCTCACGCGCCCATCCAAATCGGGGTAGGCCACCGCCAGGATCCGGGACATCAGGAGGGTAAAAATACGACTGGCACCCCTCCTACGTTGGGAGGCCATCCCCAGCAGAGCCTCCGCGGTCTTCCTGCTCCCGCGGCGGATGTCCTCCCACCTCTTCCGGCAGTGGGTGCCCCGTGTGTTGTGGACCCCCATGGTCCGGACGTCCTTGGCGATGGCACGCCAAATGTCGATTTTCTGATGGGCGCTGACGTATGTGACATGTGCAGGGGGAGAAAAAAAAAATAACATCACCTTCTGAATGCTCGATGTGAGTTGCCCCCCATCCCCACCCTTGCCATGTGGCACATGCTTTCATCTTTCATTTGATGCATGCCTCATTCGCTCCCCTCCCCACAATCTTTCATTCACCCCACTCAACCCAGGCATTGGCCCCAAAGCATGGTCCCAGTGTACTTACCTGTTGGTCTGGAGGACCGTAGAGTAGCGCATACTGGGGGAGGACCCCATCCACGAGTTTCTCCAATTCTTCAGAAGTGAAGGCAGGGGCCCTTTCCCCAGTCGCAGCAGCCATTGTCTCTTCCAGACCGACGTCACAGCAGCACTTGCAGTATAGGTCGTCTCCTGTGGAAGATCATTTATCGAGTGATTAAGCAGATCGAAAATGGCGGTCACGCCCGCGGCGGTGCGTACCGCAGCGGTGCGTACCGCGACCGCCGGCGCACATCCTCATTGGCTCCTGAAACCCATAGGGTTCAATGTTAACCAATGCGGCTATGCGCCGTGGTCTTCGACCGCCTACCGCCACGGTGTGCCACACCAGCGCATTGACCTCACATCCCACTGTCGCACTTCACAGGTCAGGCAGCCGCCATTTCAAGGGCCCCCATATCTTAATTTCTACTGCGTCACACATACCTAGGCCTTGCATCAACACTCATACAAGCCATTGAATGCATTGAGAATCGTGTACTGTGCAAGCTGTGGGAACGTACCTGTGGGTTGATTGACTCTGTGCTCCATGTTGTCCTTCCTAGGCACCGTCCGCTGGGACTTGCGAGGAGATGGAGGAATCTTCCCGTGTACAGACCGCTGGTGGACCTGTCGACAATTGAAGAAAGACATGTCATACTGACATACAGGCTTGACAGAGCCACTATACAGGAACTGTGTGCCCAGCTGGAGCCAGACCTGATGTCACCCATCCGCCAACCCACAAGGATCCCCCCTCTAGTGCAGCTGCTGTCAGTACTCCATTTTTTGGCAAGTGGGTAATTTCAAACAACAGTGGCCTTTTCATCAGGAATGTCTCAGCCCATGTTTTCCAAGGTGTTGTCCAGAGTGTTGTCTGCCCTGATGAAATACATGCGGAGGTACATTGTTTTCCCTGAGGTGGGCGATTTGGCTACAGTGAAGGGTGATTTCTATGCGCTTGGATATATTCCCAACATCATTGGTGCAATTGATGGGACACATGTTGCTTTGGTCCCCCCCAGCACGAGTGAACAGGAGTACAGGAACAGAAAAAGTTATCATTCCATGAATGTCCAGGTGGTCTGTTTGGCTGACCAGTACATCTCCCATGTAAATGCCAAGTTCCCTGGGTCAGTGCATGACGCGTACATCATGCGAAATAGCAGCATCCCTTACCTGATGGAACTACTTCAGAGACACCGTGTGTGGCTAATTGGTGACTCTGGTTACCCTAACCTGTCATGGCTACTGACCCCAGTGAGGAATCCCAGGACAAGGGCAGAGGAACGGTACAATGAGGCCCATGGGCGTACTAGGAGGGTGATCGAGCGGACCTTCGGCCTCCTGAAGGCCAGGTTTAGGTGCCTCCATATGACAGGTGGATCCCTAATGTACTCACCAAAGAAGGTGTGCCATATCATCGTGGCCTGCTGTATGCTTCACAACCTGGCTTTGCGACGCCAGGTGCCTTTCCTGCAGGAGGATGGTCCAGATGGTGGTGTTGTGGCAGCTGTGGAGCCTGCGGAGAGTGAAGAGGAGGAAGACGAAGAGGACAGCACAGACAACAGGGACAGAGTAATACAGCAGTATTTTCAATAACATACAGGTAAGAATCAACACCGGAATTTACATTTACTTAAAGTCTCCTGCCTCTCTACTGTCTGAGTTTCCACCCAGTGTATGTTCACTGAGTTGTGTCTTTCCCTTCCAATTTCAGAGATGTGGGCCCCACTCCGTGACCTCTGCTTTGTTTCCCCATGGACTACAGCTGTGTGACAGTGGTATGTTGTCATCACAATGTAACTGGACATTTTGGCACGGTTCTGTGTAAAACATTTGTTCAAAAATACAGGAAGACTCCAGATTATTTTTGTGCAATAAGTGTGTTTATTTAAGTGCTCAAATTTGGGTAATGGTTGAAATTCGGTGATGGGTGATGGTGGAGGAATGTCCATGGCAGAGTCCAGATTTTGAGTCTCACAGGTGCATTGTCCATATGCCTGTGGAAGGTGGAGCAGGGGCAGTTTAAGGTTGGACAGGGTGACAATGTGGGACAGTGGGATGACAATCAGGGGGTATCCTTTCCTGGCGGGGGTCTT
Source organism: Pleurodeles waltl (assembly GCF_031143425.1). NCBI lineage: Eukaryota > Metazoa > Chordata > Amphibia > Caudata > Salamandridae > Pleurodeles > Pleurodeles waltl. Next base: position 231,842,598 of record NC_090445.1, read on the forward strand.
GGCATCCTACTCTGTCTTCTTCCTAGATCTCAGGCACCGCTTGCGGGGTGGTTCTCCTTCTGCAGGGGGTGGGGTTCTGGTGGCCTGTTCTTGTGTCAGGGCCTCTTGTCCACTAGCGCCGGCGGAGGTGGTAGCCTGTTCTTGGTCCATGCTAGTGACAGGGGCCCTTTGTGGTGCCACATGGTCCCGCAATGTGGTGACTATCTGGTTGAGAGCCACAACGATGGTGCCCATTGCGGAACTGATATTTCTGAGTTCTTCCCTGAACCCCATATACTGTTCCTCCTGCAGTACCTGGATCTCCTGGAACCTGGCCAGGACCGTCGCCATCGTCTCCTGGGAGCGGTGGTATGCTCCCATGATGGAGGATAGGGCCTCGTGGAGAGTGGGTTCCCTTGGCC